>NW_005871064.1:3390103-3464646 GCF_000147115.1 Myotis lucifugus
TTACTTTTTTTTGCACTATAATTTTCAAAAAAAATAACTCTGGGCCATTAGAGGATTTTGGTTTTGTGGCTAAATATGAAACTAAAGGAGGTCCTGTGCGTCAGAGGACTTGAGCAAGTCTGGGCTTCTGCAGAGTCTGCCTTAAGGTTCTCCAGCAGTTGACAGACTTGGGCTATACCGGGACCTTTTCCAATTATTGATCTATTGCTATGCATCTTGACAATAACATTACTTTGTTCCTTAGTTATATGGCCTCTTCTCTTCTTTCTCCCTTCAAGATGTTGACCCACCTGAATGTCTGCGCTTAGGCTAACTCTCTCTTGGCACAAACTAAGAAGTTTATCTTTTTTGGAAAGCTCTCCATACTTTTGACAGACTAGAGTCAACTAGGTAATTTAGAAGTTACATAATAACTTTAAGGGGTGTTTTTGTCCATGCCAGTCTTGGTGACGTGTAAGCTGGTCCAGATGAAAAGAAAGCTTTTGTAAGTTCTATTACAGGAACTTTATGTGGAATAATTAACTTAAGTGGAGCCCCTAGGATCCTGAGCTCCCATGCTTGGAGTATTTGCTGAGGTCTCTGTAAACCCAATATTGCATTTCATGGAATCTTAAGTATTGTCAATTGTAAGAGGCAACATGACTTGATGGATCACAAGAAAAGAAGCTTTCGACTCTTGTTCTAAGACACCATCAATTATAAAAACCCAATTTTAGAGATGTTAAAATGTGAGGGGGGAAAGTGTATTAATAGAATCAATGAAATAGGGTAGCTCTCATTAACAACTGGGTCATGTTCTAATATATTGTTTATTTACCATTCATGATTTAGGACTTAGAGTAAAAAAGACATGATTTTTAGCTTGCAACCTTTTGCTTTTTGTCTTGTTTTTGTTTAGCTTTTATTTCATCTTGTTTTAGTGAGGGGGTGGGCAGGGGGAATGCAACAGTAAATGTTTGAGTGGAGATAATTCCTGACCCAGGTTTAAATTCCAACCTGGAGATTTGGGATCAAATGTTCTCACTTGGAAATGTCCTCTCTTTGTCCTGAGTCCTTTGTTCCTTCTCAGGTTTCCATCTTAATGAAATGCTACATTGTTGTTTCTGAAAAAAAAGGAAGGGAGGGAGGGAGGGAGGGAGGGAGGAAGGAAGGAAGGAAGGAAGGAAGGAAGGAAGGAAGGAAGGAAGGAAGGAAGGAAGGAAGGAAGGGATGGGAGGAAGGGATGGGAGGAAGGGAGGGAGGGAAGGAGGGAGGAAGGGAGGGAGGGAGGGAAAGGAAAGAAAAGAAAAGAATTCTGATTTAGATCTAAAAGTAGTGCCCTTCTGACAGTTTTCTTTGGGGTAGGATGAGATAGCCCAGGGTGATGTTGACTTAACTATACAAGAAGTGCCTGGCACAGAGCAGATGCTCACTAAATCATTGACAGTATCTAATCTTGATGTTGAGGACTCTTGCTAATTGAGAGGGGCACAAATATATTCTTTCAGGTAATTCCTTGTAACCCAAGGTTTGCATAATTTCTGCTTGTTATCCTAAATAACAGAATTCCTTTAAGTCTCTGTTCTTTCATGCATCTAGGGAGAGGTGATCCATGTGCTTTGGCATATAGCAGCATGCACCACAATGGAAAACTAAGATTCAGTGTGTCTGTGTTAATAGCAGGTGTAGCATGACCTAGAGTGAAAAGAAGAGGTAACTAGAGTAGGTCCCCATGTAACTGTTCTTGTCATCGGTATCTAGCTGATCTCAGCTCACGTCCTAAAATACGAGATTAGGACACTGAACTTTTTATGGTACTATATGAATCATTAATTTCAATGCTGCTATCCATGCCCTTTATCAGATATGCACCTATCAGATACATCCATGTTGTGGTTGTGTATAAAAATAGTGATATGGTTATTTTAATCTTGTTTTCCATTGAAAAGTCTGTTTGATTCAACTAACCAGTTATTACAGCAAAATGGTCCAGCTAATCTTAGTCACTAATGTGATTGTACATTTGTAGCTCCTTCCATTAATAAAGGTTCTTATTTATGGACTGGTATAAAAGGAGAGCAAAACATAAATATGCTGGGAATGATGGGAATATATATATAAGTATTAAAAAACATTGCCTAATTGAATGACAATAATTTTATTTCCCTTGTTGCTTTTACATAATAGCCATATTTTGTGTAACATCCTAGAAGGTTGAGTAGTTATTTCTTTGCGTATAAAATAGATTCGAATCCTTGGAGTTCTGCATTAAGCTTTGTAATGATGATGGTAAGTAACATAATGATAGAATTCCTTAACTGGGGTTAGTGCAGAGGCAAATCTAAATAATATATGTCGTCCAGTTTCAACCATTTGAATTTTCTAATGAAAAGTAGCATATCAAATGTGATAGGCTCTCATTCAATGCCCCAGAGGTGACAAGTACTTTCAAGTTTATCCAGGTAGAATTCTCAAGGGTCATATTTTCCATTCAGTGCAATTATTTCTGATGCTTCTTTAGTAGTTATTGGGAAATAACCCAGAGTAGTAGTTTGTGTTTAGTTAGTTAATCTTACTTGCGATTTATAATGATAGTATTATTTCATCACTCCACTTAAATGAAAGGTTACATTGAACTAGTTTGTAAACACGTTCTTGTTTTGTGACCTTGGACATACGTGATAACATAACTTTGTTTTTGTACCTAAATAAAAAATAAGAATACCATATTATTAAATGCAAAATCTTGAAAACTTCTGTGAGTGAAATATCACAGAGTAGCCTCAGAGACAAGCTATAGCAACAGCCCAGTGTGTTCACCTGTCCTTTTTAACAGGCTTTTTAACAGGCCTTAGGAATGTGATGCCCTGAAAGCTCCATACTGCTGAGCTGATAGAGACCTTTCCTCCTCAGGGAAGACCCACTGGCATTCGAATTGTTAGGCATGACGAAAGGTCTCCCTTGCACATCTGTCTCCAAATTTAGCTTACCTGCAGAGTTTTGCTTGTTTTTATCTTACAGATCCCCTATGCAGCAAGCTTGATCAGGAAAGAAAAGCTTGGTGCCCATCTCAGCAAAAGTTAAACGGTGAGTTCGCCGGAGGGAAGCGATTTTCCCGAACTCCCTGATTGTATTGGTTGGCCAGGTTCTTTATTGATGTCTTCGAAATAGCCCAATAGGTTGGTAAAGCTGTATCCTGTGTTTAAGCCAGTACACTAATGAACTTCATTATATCTGGGCATGAGACTTCCTAAAGGAACGGCTAAGTGGGTCTTATAGATTCTATGGAAATTTTTATAAAATGAAAGAAGTTCTCTATTCAGTCTGTAGGAATGATCTTCATTCTGTTTTGAGGTTTTCTGCTGTTTCTGGTTCTACCTGACACCCTGGTTACTGCCCCTCGAGAGTAATTACTGCCCCTGGAGTGTCAGCAAGTCATGCTTAGTGTCTCATCTTCTCAGGCTCGCTCTTGCTTCCAAAGAGTCTTCCTTGAATCTGACTTTGAGTGAATTACTGATAGGTGGTGAGATGACCACTATAGACCTGTGAGAGCTTCTGCTTCATTCTTTCCCTAAACCAATAATAGTTTCTCTATAGCTGAAGCCAGGTTCAAGGTTGCATCCCCAGCAACAATTTGAAAGACAAATACTCTGGGCTCCTAAGGGAAAGAACACAGTGAAAATTCAATAACTATATTCGGAATATAACTAAACATTTCAAAAGCAACTTCTTTATTTTTGTGGAAGAAGACATATAGTTATTAGAATGTAAGAGATGCAAAAACCAGGATTTTCTTTTTCCTGTAACAATATGTTAGGATGACTTAACAATTGGAATCGCTAAATCAGAAAAGTAAGTAACAAGATGATAGAGGTAGCTTTTGTAAATGTTCATGGCCAACTAGGATTGTGGTCATTTGTCAGTTTGGCTATTCCCATCAGAATGGTTCTTCCCACTTCTTCCCTCTGGAACATATTTTCAACTCAATGGAATTTATTGGCAAAAATAATTCCAATCGTACAATACAGGCTCATGGTTTCTTCTCTTTCTTTCATGCATATCAAAAGCATCCTCTTCTCTGGGCAAATGACAGTCCCACTTCTTGCATCATTTATACTAGTGGTAATCTTTAGTATTTGTTTTAATTATGTCACATTTCACTGGAGCTCAAAACTCTTTCCAAGACATACTCTTATTCATATACTTTCTCTTCATTTTATGAACAGGGAACTGAGGTACAGTGAAGAGATGTGATCTTTTATGTCTGTGTTGCAAAGCCAGGACTCCTAACTTTAGATCCAGTGCCTACTTTCTTCTAATGCAGGGGTCCTCAAACTACGGCCCACGGGCCACATGCAAATACAAATATTGTATTTGTTCCCATTTTGTTTTTTTACTTCAAAATAAGATATGTGCAGTGTGCATAGGAATTTGTTCATAGTTTTTTTTTAAACTATAGTCCGGTCCTCCAACGGTCTGAGGGACAGTGAACTGGCCCCCTGTTTAAAAAGTTTGAGGACCCCTGTTCTAATGTATGCATTTCCTGTCTTCTGTGAGCAGATATTTTTGCAACAGAGATGGTCAAATAATTAGTTATTTTGTTTTCATCTCCATGAAGTCATACACAAATGGTCCTGTAAGCTTGACTGCATTCTTTAGATTCAAGTATTTTTCTTAAATTTGAAGTTGATTTTGGGCAATTTTGCATTACAGTACACAAGTTTGCACCAGCAGTGTGAAATGAATAATTTTAGAACATTCAAATTCCAGTAAATTTTAACCCAGAATATCAAGGAAAACAAGGCATGAATCATCCAAATGAATGCTGATAAACCCAAAGTGTCAAAGTAATTGTCTTTCAAACCAAAGAGAATATATTAGGATGTTTTTGTTAGTAACCTTTAATGGAAGTAGAACAAAGTCTACAAATGATAAAGTCATGCAAGTCATACAATACATGTGTCTGGCTTCTTTTACTCCATATTTGTGAGATTCATCCATTAGAATGTAGTTTGATTTATACTTAGGAACTTCAATAAACTCTCTTTTTACTCCTTCCACTTCCCCAACTCATCTTCCTTGCTTGTCAGACCTGAGCTGCTCTTACACCTACAAATGAAGATTCACTGCCCAGAAACCACGCCTCTGAGGGTGACAAAGCATCCAGCTAGGTGGAAAAAAAGATTGATTTGTGTTTAGTAACTAATGCTTCCTCCATGCTGATTTTGTTTCCATCCTTGCAGACAACAGGGATTTCTCTAAGTAGACCCTGGTGCTTTCAGAAGATTAGTGGTTACTTAAATGCTGAGCTAAATCAGCCAAGCAGAGAATCACGACCATATTGTTAGAGGCAGTATTTGATTCTCAACATGCCAAGCCTGCAAGGAATTACCCCAAGAGAGATTACAAAATAAAAATCATTACACTGAGGGAGAGAGACAAATTCTGTCTTGCTGAGTGACCGCAGGTTTCCAAATTAGGGACTGATGCATTAATGTCTTATGCAAGAGTGACCCTTAAGGTAGTGTGCTGTGTTCTTGCCACCTAGTGGATTCCAATATGACTATTAAGCGGAGGAAGCTTTTCAAAACCACAGGCAATCCACTTAATAAGCTGAGCAAGTACTGCCACATATCACTGCTCTACAAATCTTTTTTTGCACTACATTAGGACATAAGAAATTCCATGTTGAGTCGAAATAAAGGTCCACCCTGATTATTTACTATGTAATCCCATTTAAAAAGCCAAATTGTTGTTCTTAACAATACCAATCTCAAAATTTAGGCATATACACTGAATACTCTTACCTTTCCCTTGGTAAGTCCTTAAAGATCCATTACCCATGGATTTATATAAGCCTTTCTTCAACCAAGGTGTAGTCCCCTTTGGAGCAATGAATTCTATTTGTTTAGCTACCAGCTGTGTAATGTGTAGTTTATTTTATTTATCTTCAAACTACCTCCTAAAACAAGCCCTAGTAGATTAGACATTCTACTGCTCTGCGTATCTGTTTCATTGTGAGCTCATGAGTACAATGGAAACGATTTGAAAACTATTTCAAAATTTTGTGCGTATTATTCTTTCATCTGGGATTGCTTTTAACAACCAGAATTATTCCTGACAGTCTTCCTTATTTTGGTTGTTTCTGTGTCCTGCACAGACACCCCAGTGTAATCTGTGTAAAATCACCCCAAATAAAAATGCCATGTCAACACTAATTTAGTTATTACTTTACATTCTTTTTCTTCCAAGCATCATTTAACGTTATGCAAATGTCATCCATGTACCTGGTTGAAACAGCCATGTATTTCACAGAGAACTCAAGTCATTTGATATAAGTGGAAAGTGCATCACAGGAAATGGCTCATTCATAGTCACACAGAAACTCATTGGCCAAGCTGGAAATGATAACAACTGCCATGTATTGAGCACTAACCATGCCAGGTAGCAGACAAATTCTTTGCCACACTATCTTTTTTGGTCCTTGGAACTCCATAAAGTAGATCCTATTATTATCCCTAATTCATGCATGAGAACACTGAGGCTCACTCAGTGAGGTCACTTAGCTATAAGTAATAAAGCCAGGATTCAATCCAGGTCAGAAGTGACTCTAAAACCACTTCTCTGTCTTTCTAAATCATTGGGCCAGTTTTGAGAAATTTAGCTTCTAAATCTGATACTACCTCCCAATGTTATCTTGAGTAATATCATTTGATCTCTTTGTATCTCACATTCATCTATAAAATGTGACAGCCAAACCAGATCAAAGTCTTTGCCAGCTCTAAAATTGTGACTCTTGCATGCAAATCTCCTGTCACATTCTCTCTCCTTTCCTGCTCAAGATCATGTACAACACTCAAGGGCATGACCCACCTACATTTGCCTTATGTCTGCATTGTCTTCATCACTAATTACTACTTTGCATCCTTCTGGAGAGTTTGAAAGTAGGATTTTTTTCCTATGCTAACAATATCTACCTCTTTGGTCAACTCTCGTTGTTTTATTTTACTTATCGAATAATTATTACAAAAATCACAACAAAAGAAAGGTAAAAGGATGTTGCGGGATTGCAATTGAACTTTCTGTGTCTTCTTTTTGTAGAGATCGAAGATGGGGAGGGGGAGTGGAATGGCATATTCATTTCTCTCATCTGTAGTCAGACATAAGAGGACCAAGCTTTTTCAAGAGTCTTCACTGATAAGGACAATGTGCTCCCACTGTTCAAAGCACATTGTCAATTATCCTACTTAATCTTCAAAACAACCCACTGAGAGAAGTGCTACTACTTTCTCCATTCTACAGCTGAGCAAACTGAGATGCAGAGAGAAGAGTAAGCTATCTGTGGTCCCACTGCTAGCAAGTGGCAGGATTTGAGCCAGGCTACCCTGCTCTGAAGCCCACACTTCACCTGCTCTCCTCTTATTCCTGGCCTAAAATTGTGGCCTAATTCACATTTTCTAGTATTAGTTACTAAAATCCAGTTCATAACCAATCCAGTGGTTTCGTTGATGCTGAATCACAAACTTTCAGGGATACTTCTACAGTTGCCCTAACATCCCAGGACAGGAGAGATAGATGTAAATGTAACTTGGGCCATCCAGCCAAGGCCCACTGAGCCCCCCGAGCATGAAATTGTCTGTCACTTTCACCACAGGCTGTCTTAATGTTTGCCCAACAACAAATGGGAGCTTCTAGAATCCAACACAATGGCTTTACGTATAGAAGGCTTAGCGAACCATCACACTCTGATTTGGTAATTCCAGTTTGGCTCAATGTTCATGGAGATGCAAGTATACAAAAAAAAGAAGATGATTTCATGGTCACTGTTTAAAAGTTTTTGTCCAAACTGTACTAAAAATGTCTTCTTTTAAGGATATACTAAATAATACTTTAAATATTTTTAAATTATCTGATTGCATCACGCTGAGGTTGTCATTCTGTGCTTTTTGTCTTATCCCAGGTGCACAGAACCACTTACTCTTGTTCTTTTGTAAGATACAGCCTGCCACTGAGCACTTCCGACCCACACAAAGACTGCGATTGAAAGGGCTTGGGAATCAAATAGAAAATCAGGTTCAGGAGAACCCAAGGACAAGTGACCTCAAAGCCGCATGGACAACCATGTAAGATAGACTGTGGCGGCCGTTCCTTAGTGGGGGGAGGGGGAGCCAACCAGAGCCGTCAATGCTTGTCGCATCTTTTGGTGGAACCAAAGTTTGAGTCTTTGTGTTTTTAAAGGCCAACTGAACCCAGAGCGTTGGGAGTGCTGTTAGCCAACCAGGGTGGGAAATTCATGGACGGTCCCAAGTGAGCTCAGTGTTGCACTCGTGGAGAGGGCAGCTCTAAAGACTGTCTGTAACTTTTGAAGAAGTGATTCTTTGTGGAAAGAAAACACAAAACCTGTCCTTGGAGTGGGGGTCACGTTTCGACAGCTAGGATGGCATCAGCCGTGTAAACTGCTTTTCATAGCAAACTGGACGGACTTTCACGTGGCCCCTTCCTCTCTGGTACTTTGCCTGCTGTATGAATGAAGATTGTATTCCTCTGGAAATATTTTACAGTTTAATATTGAGTGTAATTAAGAATATAATCATGTTATCAAAAATGGTATTTAACTCTGTTGTAGTTTCTTTAACATTCATGTGGATAAAAAAAAGTCTATAATAAAAAAACACTATGAAATAATAGTTGTGTTCATGTAGTCAAATGCACGTTTGCTTGGGGTCAATTAACAGAAACATACTTTTTAGAATTATTTTGGCATAAAATATTTGAATAAATTATTTTTGAAAACAGTATTCCTTCCAAAATGATTATTAAAGTCTAGATTAGCCTTTGGCCATTGTTTGCAGCTGGAGTCCTCCCATCACATTAGGACCCTGATATGGGTAAAGGAATGTTCTAAACTCCTGCTAGGTCTTCCGACATGTTGGCCATGGAGTTCATATTGTGCCTTCCTCCTTACTGTGATGTTGAGTCAAAGTCCATGCGATCAATTTATGCCAAAAATCCTGCCTTTCAGAGAAATAGAAGGACCCAAATGATGACTCCTTTGAGGCCAGGATTGCTCAGGTAGTGCGGGGCTGCACAGAGTCTACTGTGGATGACCTTCTACGCTGAGGTTGGCAAGGACCTTCCTAACCAAAGAGGCATCTCACCAATGGCATCCCTGGACAGATTTCCAAAGAGGTTTAAAATGCATCACTGTGATATTTGATACTTCCCTCCACCATCTTCATTATCATGAATTATCCTAAAAAGCTTCACTATTTATCCTTGAGATAATTTTTTTTTATCCTTAGCTGCCACATTAGAAAATCAAAGGAGGGATACTCATGGTGATTTTCATCCTAGCCTATGAAGAATGGGAAGCCGGTCAGAGAAGGGATGTACACCAAGTCCTGGAGTCTGAGGATGGGTTCTCAGCAACGACTAGCAGGAAATAATCTGAAGATACTGATACTGATAGTGTTCTTCCAGGAGAAGCCTGGATCTAGGTAGGGGGCTCACATAGCCCTTCAGATATGTCACACATTTCTAAGACTGGCAACTGTGCTTGGTGGAGGGGGGGGGCATGAAGGAGGGAGAGTAACTGGACAGCCATGTTGACGGAGCATTTTCTCCTGTGTACACTTTAAATTTCATATAGGGTTGGAAGCCCAATGTCTTTAGCTTTGTAACTGAAGCCAATAATACCAAAGGTGGCAGAAAATTATCTGGGAGGACACAAACCTGGCTTCATGACCAGCCACCAGGGAACAGCAGAGATCATTTTTCTGCAGAACCCAATGCAAACTCGGGGACCAGATAGCTTCTCAGAGCAAGAGCAGCAGCTTGGCTAGAGATTTCTGGGGAGAACTAAGAGATCTGCAGATGAATTTAAGGTCTTTGCCCTGCAGCTTCCTCAACTGGCAGTGTAAACAAGCCTGAAATGTCTTTTTTTTTCTTTCCAATTGCAACTTTAAATGGCTCAGAGTCTATAGTGCCAAGATCAGCAAATGATCTTGTGGCAAAAGGGAAATGAGAACCAGATAACTTGGCAAGTATGTCTGAGAGCCTGGAGTTACTAGCCATGGCATAGCTCTGAACTGAGTTAATGGTCAAGTGTGTACGACCATTGGCCTCTGCTACTGAGAATGCTGAAACCACACTGGTTCCTTCCAATTCTCCATCTACATTCCAGGCTCCATAGGAGACCCGCAGTGCATCTTCCCCTGAGTGCTAGGAGACTCCTATCATCTTTATTCTTACAGCCTTAGAGTTTCCCCATCATTTGAGATGTCTTATCAGACTGAGTCTATTCCTTAGAAGCACCAGAGCTTAACAGTCCTCCATGCAACCATGAAATTATACACCAAAACCCAAAAGTGTCAGAGATCCAACATGTGGTATGGGAACATCGCTTACCCATATATTTTCTCATTAACGAGAGTGACTATATCTTCTCTATTCTTGCAAAGCTTGATGCTTCTAAGTTGGAACAAAAAGAATTTGTCCCTAAAACTGGATGTGATTGGGTTATCTGAGCTGCGTTGTGGAAACAGACAGGACATCCATCTAAAGCACTGCATGGGGCTAAAAATAAAGCCACTCTTCAGAAGGACAAATAATTCTTGGTTGCACAAAATGACAGCAGAAAAACGCTGTGCTCTTTACTTTGACTATTTTGTCATGTCAAAATTTCAAGGTCAACCCAGCTATTAGCTAATGAAGAATACAGGCAATGCAAACAAAATTCTCCATTTTCATTCCAAATGAAATTATAAGATCAGAAAGGCACTAGCAATCAAAGCAGAAATCCTACCCTAACCAATACAGCATTTCCTATAGGGACAGACCAGACATTTCAGACTAATGCTTTTGATCCTTGGAATGCCTTGAGTAATTGCTTATCTCTTTGCCATAGGCAAGGAGAGTGGGACATCACATCCCAGTTTCCTTGGCTTGAGCAAGGAACGTAGCCTCAGGTTTGTGGGAAACGGAGGGAGAACTCTCCTAGCTACAGGAGCTATGGTCAAGCAGATAGGACCTCTTTCATGTAAGGCCAAGAGGTAAGACAGCCTTGGTCGGCAGGGAGGAAGGCCGGAGAAGAGGAACACCATCTGCGTGCTAAGGAGACACAACTGTCATTGAATGGGGCACTCTCAGCTGACTCCAGGTCCAGGGAAGGGCTCCTTGCCCTAGCCGTGGACTGAAGAGCCCTGGGTTTGATCCCGGTCAAAGGCACATACCTTGGTTATAGGAGGTCACCAATCGATGTGTCTCTCTCACATTGATGTTCCTCTCTGTCTCTCCCTCTCTCTTCCACTCTCTCTAAAAAAATCAATAGAAAAATATCCTCGGGTGAGGATTAACAAACAGAGAGGGGGGAGGGGGATCCTTTCTCTCTACAGAGGTGAGCACACAAAGTTCAAGTCTGACCATCTTACAAGGTGCCCCATAGATAACCCCCACAATTTGTAATCATACACTCTTCCATTTGTGGAAAGGTGCACACAAAAAAACCTGATGGGGGTACGGGATGTTGTTTCATCTCACTGTACATCCCCCAAGTGCTGAGCACAGTCCCTGGCAAGTAACAGGTACACAAACATTTTGCTGAATGAGTAAATGGATTTCATTTCTTTTATTTGAGCCAATCTCAAGAGAAGATCATTTCACTGTTATCACTTAAACCCTCTCTCAAAGAATGTGGACATTTCATTTTGCTTCAATGGGCCAAGGTGAGAGCAGCATGGCTTAGGAACCCATGTGGGCATTGGCTGTCGTAGCCAGAGGGGGCAGCAAGGTAAGTTTGAGAGATCAGGTGATAGCTCTGGGACTTGGGCCATAACCACCACACAGGACTGGGAGAGGAGATCTAAGGCTTTCCAAATGCAGCTTGACTCCCGTCTTGATCTTTGATGGAGGCTCTGAAAAAGTGAAGCAGCTTTGGGAGTAGGAATGGAGAGAGGGCTGGTTTTGAAATCAAAGTTTGGGGAAAACACTAAGAGAAGAGAATACCTTTCTGCAAATGGCCACTTATTTCCATAGCATGTCTAGGACACACATAATTGAGAAGTAATAAACTCAAGTTCATAAAGTAAATAATTACCGTGAAAAGCCACAACTCTGAACTAAATTCAGAATTTCCCTGAAAGCATTGTTAACGTCTGGAGTTTTCAAATAATAAAACTCATTCTCCTCATCCAACTTTCACATCATCTCCCTATTAAAGACAGTAGCTTCCTGGATAATTGTTAAGGATGGTTTTCTTTATTATATTTTAGACCATTTAGCAAAGTTTATTGATTTATACTTCCTTGTAATTAGTTGTAGTGATTAAAATAACTTTTATGACCCTCTAGAGATTGACTTTTTAAAGAATCAACATTTCCCCCAAATTGTGTGCTTTTAAAACATGGTTAAATACTGTTTGAGTTCAGTACTAAGCCATCATTGGTGAAACTGTGATTTTATATGCAGTTGCTTTCTCATCCTCTATTTATATGGCACCATCAGCCAATTACTTGGCAGCCAATAATAATAACAGCAGCCAACTTTCATTGAGTGATTACAACAAGCCAACGATTGTGCTAAGTGTCTTAATGCATTATTTCTTGTAACAACCCTATGAGGCAGGAACTGTTTAACTATTTAATTGAAACTTGAAGGAGTTAATTCACTCAGCTCCTAAGTGGAAAATTGGGAATTTGAACCTTCAGTCATTGTGACTTCAAACACCTCTGCTTTTACCCACTGAGCTCCACTGCTTACTGCACAGACAAGAGTCCTGTTTTCATTATTGCCACATATATTCTTCAGTCCAACCCCATTGCCTGAAGTAACTTGCATATGCCTCTACAAACAAAATCTCCAAACAAATGCTTAACCTCCTATCTGTGTTGCTTTATTGGAGTTCTACACTTATTTATGTCTATATCTAAAGATATAAAAGACATCTTTTTGCTTCCTGCTCAAGGAAAAGTATGGTGGAAGAAAAACATGCAATGTCCAGAAGAAGGAAAGCTATTTCATAATATAACAGGTTTTCAGAGCCCTCATAGCCCCCAAATCCATTCTAACGTCTATAGGCCCACTTCCTAATACACTCTGGTTTCCCTACCCACCTACCCCTCATCTTTCCTGAGTGTATGAGGTTGATTCGACGAAGATTAATAAGGTAATGTTTGTAAAGAGAGATCTTTTCTTTAATAAGCTACATAAATAACAACAGACATAAGAAAGTCCCTTGGGAGCTACTAGTTAATCCTCAGAACTCCTAAGAGGTTTCCATCCGTTAACCTTAAGCAATAAGGAAAGAAAAAATCTTGGCAACAACAGATGGGTGTTCCATCTTCCAGAACAGAACTTTTTATCCTTAACTCTCAATAAGCCAAGGCTAATTGACCCTTGTAGCTACTCCAGAACCAAACTGAACTGAGATAGTATTCTCACATACGCGAAGGCTTAAAAACTAATACTAGAGAAATAAATATGGTATAAGGTTTTGTACCACCATTTTCATCTTGAAAATGTTTGATGCTATCTATGGTCTACAAAATAAATCCCAAATCCTTACCTGTTGTCCAAGGCCCTGTATAATTTGGACCAATCTCCATTTGCCATCTGACAGCAGGACCCTTTCCCTTTCTTGGCCTATCTCTTGTCTTTGATGACACCATCTGTCCAACCCTCACGATTCAGCAGTTCAAGTTCTGTCTTCTGCTTATACACACAGATGCTTCTTGGCTTTACAGCTTCCATACTTTAGGTAGCTTTGCTTCAGATGCAAAGTAGGTTAACTCCACTAACACCAGCAAATGACTGGTGGTTGTTTGTACAGTGTCACTGGATTTATGAATAAATGAACCTGCCACAGTCATTCTTGAACGTTGCCTTCTCCTTAAGCTGCTGCCCCCTTTCTCTTTCCTGTCTCTGCCAATTCCCTTTTCTTAATTCTGCATAGATTTATTTGTTCCTTGGAACCAAGCTTCTGTCTTCATAGATGGTCATATTTATCTTGACTTTTTATTGGATCATGAGTTTGTTGTTCTTCATTTTATTTTGTTGTGTCCTGATTATATTTCTTGTTTCTTATTGAAGGAAAAAGGTACCTTTTCCTTCCCTTCCTTCTTTCCTTCCTTCCTCCCTCCCTCCCTCCCTCCCTTTTTTTCTTCCTTCTTTTGTCATGTTTATTGTTCTATTTCTATTGCCTAAAATAATGCCAAAACAGGTATTCAATAAATATTTGTTGGTTGACTAGGCAAAACTGAATGTTTGCACATTTAAAAAACATTTATTTTACCCTCACCATTAATAGTTTGATTTGCTATAGACTTTTAGGTCCAAAAGTTATTTTCTTTTAAAACTTGAAAGCAGTACACCATTGTCTTTTACATTTAGTGCCAATCAGTTTCATATTTTTTATAGATAGCATTTTTCCTCCCTTGAAGCTTTTAGAATGTTCTCTTTAATATGATTTAACATTTAAGATTTAATACTTTTTGGAATTTCATGATGATGGGTCCTGGTAATTGATTTTTTTAAACCAATTAATCTACTCAGAACCTACTCTTTTCAGTTTGAATATTCATATATTTCTCATCTCTGAAAATTTTTTTATTTTTTTCTGTCCTTATGAAATTCCTGTTTTTCCTATGTCTCCTTTATGTCTTATATTTTCTGTCTCTATGCTTTTTCTATATTCTTGAATATTCTCTTAATTTTATCTTCTAATGAGTGTTTTTAGAGGGCTGTTATGTTTTAATTTTAAGAATTAATTCTTTTTCACTAATTGTTCCTCTTATATAGAAATGTTTTGCGGTGGGGGAAACCCCTCTGTGCTTAAATGCCTCTCAAATCACTTTTATTATCATTAAGTAGCCTTTTCCCCCTGAATTATCTGTCTTCTTCTGAGTTCAGTTTTACTGGTTTTTTCATCTTAGTTCTTCCTTTTCATGTTGCTGGTTTTCATTATGCTTCCTGTTCCCTGTTGATATTTAATAACAATATCTTGAGTGGATATTTATATAATGGGGTGGGGAGAAATATCTAACTGGAAGCTTTACATACTTGGAAAAGTATGAAATCAGCAGCTTAGCTGTAGATGCAACTAGCAGAGACTCTGTAGTCAAGCTAACAGCCTGCCAGATGCCAGAATAAGAGCAGCCCTGCCGTAGAGCAGCACTATGCACAGTGGGAGCCTCAGCGCTCCTCAGATAGATAGTGCAGTTTCCTAAGAGCAAAGTCTTTTCAGTCTTGCCCAGGGGCAGATGCGGACTGTTTGCTGTATTGTCCAAGCACTTTGGGTGCCAGGGCTGGGAAGGCTGACTAATTCATATACAAATCACCAATCCATCCACCTCTTTTCAGCCTCGCTTCTCCTTCTGGTTCTCTGTTATACCTCTAAGTCCAAATCAGGAGCTTTTGTGAAATTCTCAGGACAATGAAAAGTTTCACCTTCACTGTGACCTCTTCATGGTTATTCTTGGCTACAGCTTTACCCCTGAGTGCCATCCATCCATATGCTTCCTTCCATTTTTCATTTTTACTTTTTTGTCTTCCAGAGATTATTGAAATTTCTATGTTCCTCTATCTTTACTATTAGAAAAGTATTTCCTTTTTTTATTTCTTTACAATTTAATGGAGTTTCAGGAAGTGGTAAAGAGAAATACATGTGCTTGATACACCATCTTGAACTAGAAGAAAAGTATCCTATATAATAAAAGGCTAATATGCAAATAGACCAAATGGCAGAACAACCGAACAACTGGTTGCTATGATGTGTGCTGACCACCAGGGGACACATAGAACATGGTGGGCAGTGGCCGCAGTGGGATGGTGGAGCAGGTGAGCAGGGGTGCCAGACCAAGGCGGGGTGCTGGTCACTGTCATCGGGGCGAGCCTCTGGTGGTTAATGAAAACTCTTTGCTCCCATGTGCTGCAGTCCTGCCCAGCGCTCGCACCCAATCACTGCACCGTCAGCAGGTGTGAGATGCGGATGCTGGCCCAGATCGCCCCTGAGGGCTTCTCCGCCTCCCCCTGCTACTGAGGGGTGATAGGCAGCTCCCTGATGGGGAGGATGGGCTGAATTTCCAGGTAAGCTCCCAGGTCCCACGTGCAACTCCCAGCCAGGTTAGAATGTGCCTTCTTTAATCAGAACAAAACAATCATAGTTAACAGAGCATGATTAATATTTCTTGCAATTATAGCTGGTCTGCAATATTCTATTTCTGTCCCTATCACCAGGAGATTGTGATGATCAGCCAAGTTTGGGAGACTGTTCTAAACTATCTTCTGTTCATACTTTCCCTTTCTTTTAATCACTGGACATTTACTCCTTGGTAACTCCATGCATCCTTCTTACTACTTGATAAATTTCATCATGGCAGGAGCATGTCTAATTATTATTTGTGTTTAACCTATTGCATCCTACCTATCCCCTTGCACAATGTAAGGTACATCTTAGAAGTTCAATAAATTATCCTTGAGTAAAAGAATGAATAAATGAATGTATGAGTGAAGAGGAGATATGAATTTGAGTAAGTGGTTTTTCTAGTTTTTTTATTCTGCTTTTATTCATTCAGGTGGTATTTAGGAAAAAAAATCCAGCCAGCTATCCATAGCCATTCATGATTAATCCATTTAAAAATAGATACAGTGACTCATTTTTATTTTTTAAAGAAACTTTCCATTTCCAATAGCCCTATTTCAAGAATCACTTCATAATGTACAAGCTTTCAGCTTGCAAATGGTTTCATTTGAGTTTCATACCAGGAATAGCTTGTATGAATCCATAAACATGAATGAGGCTCTTCTTGTGGGATTTTCCTATTTTAGTCCAATGCTTACCTCAAATTGAACCCATTTGGGTGAATTCTGCTGCCATCAACCCACTTAAACTCAAAGTTGCCATTGTAAATAGCAGGATTAAAAGTAAACATACCTCAGTCATCATTGATTCATATCTCAGACACAGACAATAAGATAAATAAATCTATTAAAATATATTAGGATAAAAATGGTTAAAACCAATCATCCATTTTTATCATTCTTCAAGGTGAGTCTAAATTTTTAATAAGTAACGTGCATAATCCTTACCTTAATAAACTACTTTTAATGAATGTGGGAATAAAAATGCTGAAATTAAAAAATATGAGTGGAAAGAGCAGACAGCACATTTATTGAAAAATTATTCTAAGATCTAACTTGTGAAAAAGTTTTTGTTTACCACAGACCTGATATTTTCCATTTAGTTAGTGAAAGATTTTAGCCAGTTTAAATAGTGACTATTTTCTTCAATCAGCCAGTGTTTTCACTCTTTACAGATGATTCCGAGATTGTGTATAAGCATTTAAGTCAGTCAAGAAAGACCATAAGGATGCAATTAGCAAAATCTGAGAATGTGGGAAGTTCTATAAGATAAATGACCCAGTTCTCTCAACAAAAAAATAGTTATTACTTGGATTTAAAAGAAGTACTTGGGCTGCTCTGGGGAGAATAAACTGTAGAGGGACCAAGGTGGAACTATAGAGACCTGCTAGGAAGTATTGTATTAATCTATGGTCCAGGGCTTTAGTGGTGGAAAAGGTGAGAGCTGGTCAGATTTGAATATGTGTTGAAGTTAAAGGAATTTGCTGATGGATTGTATACAGGGTGTGAGAGAAAGAGATAGAGACAAGACAATCCAAGGATTTTGCCTTGAACCCCTAGAAGGATGGAGTTGCCATTAACTTCAACACGATGACTGCAAAATAAGTAGGTTTCAGAGGGAAATCAGGAATTCTGTTTGGGGTAAATTCGAGATATCTACTAGACACCCAAGTGGTATAGTCACTTGGAAATATGAGCCAAGAGTTCTGGGTAGGAGATATAAATTTGGGAGTTTTCAGAGTATATAAATGTAAGGATTAGAATAAATTAGGTCAGCAAGGGAGTGATAGAGATCTGTTGCTTCAAAAATACTATAACCTTGGCCTGTTTGCTCAGTGGTTAGAGCATTGGCCTGCTCTAATGGACCAAAGGGTCATGGGTTGGATTCCCCGTGAAGGGCACATTCCTCCGTTGCAGGCTTGATCCCCAGCCCCGGTCTGGGTGCAAACTGACGGCAACAATTGATGAGTCTCTCTCACATCAATGTTCTCTCTCTCTCTCCCCAATTTCTCCCTCCCCTCATAAAAAAATACTATAGAATGAACAACCCCCAAATTTAATGATTTAAAATGACAATCATTTATTCTCATGGATTTTTGGTTGGATGAGGATTTGCTAATCTAGGCTGGGGTCATTTGGTTCTGCTCCAAGTGTCTCTAATCCTTATCCTAGAACCTGAGGACTGGCCCAGGCATGTGTGTGTGTGTGTGTGTGTGTGTGTGTGTGTGTGTGTGTGTGTTTCCTGGCAATTTCAGAGGCACAAGAGAGAAAGCAGAAGCACATACCACGGTTAGATCTAGGCCCAGAGCTGGCACATCATCACTTCTTCCTTATTCTATTGGCCTAATCAAGTCACATAACTGAACCAAAAGTCAAGGATCAGTAAAATAATAAAGCAAAGGCAGTGATACAGAGAAGGGCAAAGATTTGAGTTCAATACACAATCTCTTGTAAGTCCATCCTGGGGCATTTTAACTTTAAACGGTTCCCATGTCTAACTAGGGACCAGGCATACAGATTACTCTAGACATAATCTTAACCATTGCTCCCCTGGCCTAGAGGAACTTTATTGAAGGCACCCATTATTTGATTCTTGTCAAAGCAATGAAAACATGGACTCCATGTTACAAAGCAAGTCTTTGGCAAGATGCTCCAAGATACCCAAGCATACCATCTAAAGTCTGATGAGAAAAAAAAGCAAAACAAAATTTGGAGAAGCAAATGATACGGAGACAACTGTGTTTGAAATTGAAGAAAGTTTCATCCTCAGTGGCAGCGTCTAATAGAACATCTAACATGAATGCATGAACACGTATCAGAAGCTGTACACCAAGCAGGGGGTTCTAACTTTAAACAGGCCATTGCCAATCTCCCCCCCCCCCACCCCCGAAGCTGCTAAAAATGTAGAATATGCATTTTACCCCCTTCTCTGCATTTGGGGGAGATTTTTTTAAAACTGAGAAAATTACTTATAAATATATTTTTAAAATTCTGGGCTTTTAAAATATCTCTGCAAGTAATTCTGGATTTTTGAAAAATAATGAATTAGACAGCACAGTACTAGTACTGCCTTATATTTTAAGCTGGATTTGCTAGATCTAGAGATTTGGGGGTGCTGAAGGAGCCTTAGAGATCGTAATCACCTAATTTTTTAGATGAAGTAACAGAGGCCCAAGGAGGTTAACTTGATTTTTTTGAGAATAAAAGGATTGGATCATGTGAGTTGTAACCCAGTGGCAGGTGACACCAGGGGTAACTGTGGGAGGCTTTAGTCCCACCTCTTCTCCATCCATCTCCATGATCTCTAGTCTTCCCCCTTTATCCCTTCTCCTCAGTAAATTTACAATCTAGTAAAAACCGATTCACTATTCAACCAAAGCTTCCAAACAAGGCCCCATAGTTGCCTCTTCCTCCCACTCATCACAGTGAAGAAATCCTGTAGTGCTCACTGTCCACCTGTTATATTGTAAATCAGAAGACGCCTTAATCAATAAGCCAAATTAATTTGGAGTCTTTTTTATTTCGCTAGCGCTAGCGGGCCCAGAGGAAATATTGCTTCTCAAATTCTGGGACCCAACATGGTGGAAGTCTTTCCTATTTATACTTTTTTCAGTTCTTTGTCTTCCAAATTTGGAATGAGACTTCCGGACCTTCTGAGAAAGAAGTCCTGTGTGCTGGGACAGGGCCGTGAGACCATATCTCAAGGCCTGGCCTGGCGCCAGCACTGACAACTCTGTCTGGGGTATAGTTTATGGCCTCTCTGGAATGGGAGTGGTCTTATTTTTCCCTATTATTTAAGCAAGCAAGTGTTTACAGAAGCCAAAAAAGCAGGGTTAAAATTTCAAACAGCAGTTTTTACCCAAGATGGAGGTTACTATGCTTCACACCCACCTTCCTTCTCCATCACTGTCATCAGGGTCTAGAGTTTCGTAGGCCTTTTAAAACTGGAGGATTTGTTGGTATCCTGTTATTTTCCTACCTGAATTGCACTCAGGACTGATTTGAGGGATAGTGTTTATATACATCTGTGGGAACCGATATATTTCTTCTTCCCTACAGGCACTAACTATTTGGCCTATTTAAGCTTCATTTCTTCTTGGGAGTTTAATTATTCTCTCTCTTTTTGTGGCTAGTGTCTCTCGCAGCAGCAACAACATATGGGCTTCCAAAGTCCTTTCTAGGACTAATGTGCTGCTTTCTCCTTTTCCATTTTAGGGGACCCTGAGAAGTTCAGGAGATGATTACTTTGCATACTACACTCGTTCTCAATATCTAAAATTTAACATGATCAGACTCAACTTCTTACTGCTGCTGTCAGAGTTAAACAAAGATGACACCAACTAGAATGGTAAAGACAGTTTATCAGTAGTATACTATTTCAATAGGGAAGAGGGTGAAGTGTGAACTAAACTCAACTTCAATCTGTACAGAGGTGACTGGGCATTTTAAATGGAGAATGAGGGAGTAGAAAGGGAGGAGAGCAGGGGCTCCTTAGAATCAAGAATGTGAAAAATACAAAGTGTGATCCGAGTAAAAGTTGGTTAGCCAGTTGTGTCTATTAGCTGGCAATTGTCGGTTAGGATCTTGCCCTTCCACAGTGACTGGGAGACAGAGGCCCCAGCCTTCCTGAAGTTTACATTGTAAAGTATGGCCTTCAGGTCCGTAAGAAAGACACTCTTGAATTGTGGGAGATTCATCTACATCTCAAAAGGACAAAGGAAGGACTCACAATTGTAAGCCCTTTAGGTAAGTGCTGTGATACTGGGTAGGCCAGGGGCCTATTTGCAGCTGTTGGCTAGAACTAAGGGAATTTTTTGGCAGACTTAAACTCCTCCAGGCAAGCACTTTAAGGGGTCATCCTAGGAATAAGGTCTTGAGCTGTTAGAAACTGTGTTAATGTTTTTGTTTTTTAAGTCTTTTAATGTGGGGGTAAGCGATTGGATGAAATCATGTGTTGAGAATCTATAGTTTTTATATGCCAAGGTTGAGGCCTAGTAGAGGGCTCAGAGCAGCCTGACTAGAATTCGATCAAACAGAGAATGTTTCTCACTGAGTAACTTTAAGACGTGTTATTTTATTTTAATTAAAAAAATTATTTGCCAAAGCCTCCATTTCTTCATCTGTAAAATAGGTATTTTAGCATCGCATATAGCTCTTGGCAGTATCTAGTGCAGCACTATCCAATGGAAATATAATTCAAGCTCACATGTCATTCTCAATGTCCACACAGCCACATTTTTTAAAAAGTAGAAATAAAGTTAATGTTAATTTATTTACCTAATATATTCAAAATATTTCACATGTAATCAACATTTTTAAATTATTCAAAGATTTTTACGTTCTTGTCTTCGTCCCTAATCTTTGAAATCCGATGTGTATTTTACACTTCCAGCCCCACAATTCGGACCAGCCCATTTCAAGCCTTCCACAGTCACACGTGGCTTTTGCATTGGACAGTACAGGTCTGGACAGCTAAGCAGCAGGCCTTGCTGACGTAAGCGTGGGGCGGGGCTTGCCAGTTGGGGGTGGGACTTAGCTAGTTGGGGGCGGAGCTTCTCGGAGAGGGCGCTTTGGGCCTCGTCAGCCGCCGTAGGAGAGCGCCGGCCGCGGCGCCACGTTCCCTGCGGCGGCTGCGGACGAATCTGCTGGGCTTCGGGGTGGTTCCCATCGACCATGGCCTTCACCCTGTACTCGCTGCTGCAGGCGGCCCTGCTCTGCGTCAACGCCATCGCGGTGCTGCACGAGGAGCGATTCCTCAAGAACAGTGAGCGGGCCGTGGGGCCGGGCTGGGGTGGCGGCGGCACTGCCCGCGGGGCGCGGACCCGAGACCGCCGCGCGAGGGGACAGCCTGGGGCGGGACCCGAGGCGGCCAAGGGCCCGATGTTGGGGCCCTGCCTCCGGGGGTAGGGGGGAAGCCGAGCCGTTTGCATCTCACCAGCGGGGTGAAGGTTGTTCCACAGACGCCCGCTGCGTGCGGGTCCTGGGGGTGGGAATGCGGGGGACCCTGCGATGAGCCGGGGACGCCCCTGCCCGCGATTCCTCTCGGTTAGTGATTTAATGCACTGCTCTGTGGCCGCCGACGGTGGAAAACCCGGGGTCTGAGTCTCCGTGAAAGACAGAAGGGCGTGGCTCCTTCGGAGCACGGGTGACCGGGTGAATGAACTGCTGGAGGGCGTGGGGGTTCGCGGGCTTTGGGGCTACGAGGAAAGGGAACGTGATGGTATTAACACGGCATCCAGCCACCCACGTTCCAAGAAAGTTTATTCAGCGCATAGCTCTGGGATCTACGATGTGCCAGGAACTGTACTGGAATCATACAGAAATGAAGACACGGGTTATGCCCACCGGGACCTCACAGTCCAGCACCCCCATTCTGCCCTCCCCTCCCCCATCCTGGGCAAGCCGGCTGCTGCCTCCTGTAGGAGGCACATGGAGGCAGGGCACTGCGCTCCGTGCACCATGTGCCACAGTGTGCCGGCTACATCTGTGTGAATCATTGACACTCAAACCCATGAACAAGATCGTTATGTTTATTCCGTCAGAATAAAGTTATTGAGCACAAATTATGTGCCAGGCCCACATAGCAAGAGCTGATGAGGGCACAGCAGTTATCCTGACCTTCTAGTGGAAGTTACTCTAAATGAAACTGAACAAGTCACAATAACACAGATGCAGAATATTGTGGAAGAGAAGGGCAGTGACGTTACCCTGTGGATCTGTGAAAGCTTCTGGGAGGAAGTGTGTCTAACCCCAGATCTGATAAGTGAGTAAACATTAACGAGGTGCAGGTGAGGGGCTGGGAGACCTTGAGGGGGTGCGAAAACTCGGGGGGCAGGTGGAAGCAAGGTTTAAGCAGGGCAGTGACTTGACCAGATGTGTGTAATGTGCTATAGTTCGGAGAACAGGTTGGAAGGGTCGAGAGTGGACAAGTAGAGATGGTGGGCATAATAACAAGAATAATAACAACTAACACTTAACACTGTGCACCCAGGTCTGTATCAGGCGCTTTACATATATTAATTTGTGCAACCCCGACAGCAACTTTCTGCGATAGTTTCCATCCCCACTTTCCAGATGAGAGGGTAGGTAACCTTTCTAAGATCACGCAGCTAGAAAGTGGCAGACCTAGGATTCAAACATAGGCAATCTGACTCAAAAGGCTATCTTTTCACCACTATACATACAGAAAAGTAGAAGGGATCATGTTGTGGGTATAATTGTGTGCGCCCCCCCCCCCCCCCCCCCCCCCCCCCGCCCCAAAAGATAAAGTTCTAACCCTTGGTACCTGTGGATGTGACCTTATTTGAAAATAGAGTCTCTGGAGGTGTTATTAAGTTAAGATGAAGTCACACTGGATTAGGATGGGCTCTGGACCCAGTGAGGTGTCCATGTAAGGAGAAAGCGACACAGACAGACGGGGGAGAAGGCCATGCAACAACAGAGGCAGAGACGAGTGAGTCAGCTCCAAGCCATACAGTGCCGAGGTTTACCGTAACTGTGGGAAGCTGGGAGACAGTCGTGGAGGAGATTGTGTCTCAGAATCTCCAGAAGGAACCAATTCTACAAACACCTTGATCTCAGACGTCTAGACTCCAGAACTGTGAGAAAATAAATTTCCTTTGTGTTGAGCCACCCAGTGTGTGCTGCTCTGCTATGGTAGCCCTAGGAAACTATTACAAATCAGGAGATACTTTAAAGGTAGAAAAGGCAAAATGTATTGTTTGGACGTCGGAAATAAGGAAGAAAGGAAAAGGTCAAAGATCTCTCTTGGTTTTCAGGCTTAAGCAACCGAGTGAAGGGTTGTACCTTTACCGAGTTACAGAGTACTGGAGGAAAGTTGGGTGGTAGTGGTGGATAAGGTGAAGAGAATGAAGTCAGTCTAGGACATGCTGAGTTTGAGATTATGTCTGTGAGATATACGAGTAGGGATGTGAAGTAGTAGTGGGTTGGACTTAAATCCAAAAAACAAAGCAAGAGCCACAGTGGAGACTGAACATTGAGTTTCTCAGCCACAGATGATAAATGAAGCCATATGGAAAGATGAAATTGCTCAGGCAAAGAAGAGTACAAAGGGAATTGGTGACCAGTACAGTCCTTGAATCTCTTCCAGTAAACTAGGAATGGAAGGGAACTTCCTCAATTTGATAAAGAACATCTAGAAACACCCCCCTCACACCTCCCACACCCCAGGTAACATCCTCCTATATAATAAAGAGCTAATATGCTGATTAGACGGAACAGCAGAATGACCATCCAGACGACCTTCTGGACAAAGCCGGGGCTGCGAGGGCTGAGCCCCTTGCAAGAATTTTGTACATCAGGCCTCTAGTTATATATAATGATGAAAAACTGAGTGCTTTCCCCAATTAGGAATAAGAAAAGATGCCCTTTCTTGCCACTTCTAACATTGTACTGGAGATTCTAGCCAGGGCAATTAGATGAGTAAAAAGGAAAGATATCCAGGTTGTGAGATTGAAAAAAGTAAAACTATCTCTTGTTTGTAAATGACAATCTTGTATAGAAAATTCTAAGGAGTAACTAAAACTATTAAAACTAATAAATGAGTTCAGTAAGGTTATAAAACACAAGATCAGTAACAAAAATCAATTCTTTTCCTATACATGAACAATGAATAATAAAAAAAATTAACAGTTTTGTTTATAATTTCAAAAAGAATAAAGTACTTAGGAATAAATTTAACAAAAGTGTGAATCATATGCTATGAAAACTACAAGGCATTGTTGAATAAAATTAAAAAATAAATATTTTTAAAGATAATTAAAATAAAAACATCCTCTGTTCATGGATCAGAAGAGTTAATGTTGCTAAGATGATACCAAACAATAATATTGATTTACAGATATAATGCAATGTTTATCAAAATCCTAGTTGGCTTTTTTTTTTTTTTTCCAGAAACTGACAAGTGAATTCTAAAGAAAAGGAAAGGGACCAAGAATAGCCAAAAAAAAAAAAAAATCTTAAAAAAGAAGAGCAAAGTTAGATGACTCACACTTTGAGATTTCAAAATTTACTACAGAGCCACAGCACTCAAAACATTGTGGTATTGGCATCGGATCGACATATAGACCAATGGAGCAGTCTTGAGAGTCCAAAAATAAATCCTTATGTTATGGTAAATTGATTTTTGATAGGGAAGCCAAAACAATTCAATGGGTAAAGAATAGTCTTCCAACAACTGGTGCTGGAACAACTGCATATCCATAGGAAAAAGAATGAAGTTGAACCTCTGCTTCATACCAAACACAAAAATTAATTCAAAACCATAGACTTCTAAGCAGTGAAACCTAAAGCTATACAACTCTTAGAAGAAAATACAGGCATAAAGCTTTGTGACTTTGGATTAGACCAGGGGTGGGGAACGTGGGGAATCATTTGGTCTGGCCCTGCCAAGGCATTAGGGGTGAGTTAATTAAATGTTTGACCAAATACAGCAAAATTAAGTTGATAAATATGAATGGCCCATGAACGATGTTATAAATATCCAAATGGCCCTTGGCAGAAAAAAGGTCCCCCACCCCTAAATTAGACCAAGCTTTCCTAGATATACAACACTAAAAGTAGAAGAACCAAAGGAAAAATACATAAATTGGGCTTCATCAAAATTAAGAACTTTTGTGCCTTTTAAGGACACCATCAAAAGTATAAAAAGACAACCACAGAATGAGAGAAAATATTTACAAATCATATATATGATATATGACTGCTATTCAGAGTGTATAAAGAACTATTACAACTCAATAATAAAGGGTAAACAATCCAATTTAAAAAATTGGACAGGTTATCTGATGGCCAACCTTATTAATCACTAGAGAAATACAAATCAAAACCATAATGAAATATACTTCACACCAATTAGGATGACTATAATAAAAAAAGACAGTAATGTGTTGGTGAGGTGGTGGAGAAATTATAACCATTTATACATTGTTGGTGGGAATATAATGTGGAGAGCAGCAGCTTTAGAAAAACAGTCTGGCAGTTCCTCAAAATGTTAAACATTAGTAGTTACTGTGTGATCCAGTGATTCCACTTTTAGGTGTAACCAGTATTGAAAAACAAACATCTACATCAGTGGTTCTCAACCTTCCTAATACAGTTCCTCATATTGTGGTGACCCCCAACCATAAAATTATTTTCGTTCCTACTTCATAACTGTAATTTTGCTACTGTTATGAATCGTAATGTAAATATCTGATATGCAGGATGTATTTTCATTGTTACAAATTGAACATAATTAAAGCATAGTGATTAATCACAAAAACAATATGAAATTATATATGTGCTTTCCGATGGTCTTAGGCGACCCCTGTGAAAGGGTCATTCGCTGGCCCATGTAGAACCGCTGATCTACATAGAAGAACATGAATGTTCATAGCAGCATCTATATATATATATATATATATATATATATATATATATATATATATATATATAAATAAAAGCCTAAGCAATCGTTATGACCGAATGACTGGTGAACCAGTCACTCTGATGCTCACTGACCACCAGGGGGCAGACACTCAACACAGGAGCTGCCCCCTGGTGGTCAGTGTGCTTCCACAGCAGGAGCGCTGCTCAGCTGACTGACCCATCCCAGCAGCCCACCACCCTGGTAACAACCACTCACTCCCTAAGTAGTCCTGCAGGTCTAATCTCCAGAGAACAGGTCAGGTACTGATGGACCAGCGCCGCCAGCAGGCGGGATCCGGTTCTCAGGCCGGCAAGGGCATCCCACCGTCAATCACGTCCTGGCACCCCTCACTCCCTCTGGGGACCCCACCCGTGCACGAATTTGTGCACAGGGCCTCTAGTTATTTATAATAGCTAAAAAGTGGAAACAGTCCAAATGTCTACCAACTGATAAATAGATGACTATAATATGTGGTGTATCCACACTATGTAATATTATTTGTTAATAAAAAGGAATGAAATATTGACATATGCAACGTGGCTGAACCTTGAGATCATTATGCTAAGTGAAAGAAGTTAGTCATAAAAGACTGCATATCATGATTTCATTTATATGAAATGTTGGGGATAGGCAACTACATAGAAACAGAAAGCAGATTAGTGGTTGCTTAGTGCTAGAGGGGTCTGAGGGGATGGGAAGTGGTTGCTAATGGGTACAGGGCTTCTTTTGGGGGTGATAAAAATGTTCTAAAATTGAGTGTTGTACAACTCTGAACATATTTAAACCACTGAATCGTTTACTTGAAATGTGTGAACTGGATGTTGGGTGATTGTATCTCAGTAAAACTTTTTTTAAAACCACACATTTTTAAAAAAATCAGACAAGTATTTATTATATCCAGTACTAATTATGAGTAATACAAAAGAAACATGAAACTATATTAGTCAGCTGGGGCTGCCAAAACAAAGAATCATTAAGCAAAGTGAAATTTTGTTTCATGATATTGATATCATGTATAAAATAAAGACTTGTTTTCTGTCAAGTTTAAGGGTTAACATGTCAGGAATTAAGTCATTTGAGATGTTTAAAAACTGGAGTTATGAGATATGACGGGTGAACCTGAAATGAGGACAAGAGAAAGACACATTGTAGAAATGAGGACATGTAAGTCTTCAGGAGAATGTGTCAGTCAACAAAAAAGGAACTAGCAGGTAAAGAAAAAATGATTTATAATATCAGGGAAATGATGTAGAAAAAGGTGAAAGACTCATTTACAGAAAGTAAGTGGGATAGTGAGCTAAATTCCTCACCTCAAATCTGAGAAATGAAGAATGATCAGGGGAAAGAAAAAAAAAAAAGATGTGCCCCTGCTGGCATGATAGGGCATGCTCTGAAGGGCTGACCAGGCTGTGACGAGGTTTAGGTCAAAATTTCCCCTATGTAATGTAGATGGTGAATCTCCGTTACTAGTACAGTGTTGTTATACCAATAATAATGTTGGGCTTCATAAATTCTGAATTGATCTAATTAATTTTTCAATTTGACACTGCTTTTTCAGTTCTGACTTGAAAAATATCTTGTTTGAAAAAGGAGTAAAAAAAAAAATCAATCAGGGTGTTACAGTGTTCATCTTTACCATGGAATAATTTATTAGACTATAGTATAATGTATAACACCACAGTGGAAATGAAATGAGTTTTTGTTGTTTATTAAAAGTAAAAAAATACCGTAAAGCATTTCCCTTAGTAGTGTTTTTAAGTCATATGACTTTATATTTTATGTCTTTAAGAAAGGCTCAAATAATCTTTTAGAAAATGACTAATGAAGGAGCAAGGCAAGGGCATAATACATTTTAACACTGCTAATCGTTTTTATATTATACAGTTGGCTGGGGAACAGACCAGGGAATTGGTGGATTCGGAGAGGAGCCAGGAATTAAATCTCAACTAATGAACCTTATTCGATCTGTAAGAACCGTAATGAGAGGTAAGAAGAAAAACTAGTAGAACACTCTTAAGTTTTAATTTTGTGGTTTGATTTAAGTAGCAAAGCTTCTGGGTGTGAATACTATCACATACCACCTTTGTAGCAGGAAATTTTTTTCTCGTTAACCTGGCTTTATTGCTTAAAAGTTACTGGTTTCTTTCTTTGCCTCTTATTTCTAAGCCAGTTGGCAAATTGAATGCTCAGTGGTGTAACCTGTTTGTATGTTACCTCAGAGTTGAAAGGCAATGATATTTTTGGAAATTCTGTTGCTTCCAAGTGGTAAAGTCATCTAGAGTCCCATCAGGTTTTCAAGAGAAAAATAAGGATCCCACATTTGCTATTCTCTTAGGAAATATTTTAGAGTACCTCAATAAAGAAGAGTTCAAAACCTTTTATTGAAAACCATTAAAACTAGGGTCTCTCTTTCTGTCTGTCTTCCTCCTTTTTTAGCTGCTTTAATCACAACTTTGAATATAATGATAAGTTCTTACTTTGGTGATGAAACTATGGCATCATCTTTGTACATATTTCTAATGTCCAGTATCACTGGTAGCCATATGGGTCTCTTTCTGCTTAAGTCCAGTGTGCTTCTGTGTTCCCAGAGCTGCACTAGCATCATCCACAGATGTTTTCATATTAATCTACTGGTACCAGTGTGACTCTTACCCCCATCACACAAGCCCTCTTTAAATTAAGTTTTGGAGTTTGTGATCCAGTGCATGTTTGAATGTTCCTGTTATAAGTATTTGTAATATGATTATGATGACATATTGTTAGGTATTACTGACCTTCTTGGATGCTAGTAACTATGACTTCGTTGTTTTTCTGTTATTCTCTTTATAATAACTAACTTTTTTTTTTTTTTTTTGCAGTGCCATTGATAATAGTAAACTCAATTGCAATTGTATTGCTTTTACTATTTGGGTGAAGATCAGTGGGGGAAATGGAGACTCAGAAGAAGAGATGTCAGCGGAAGTTATTACTTTCGTCTTTATTGGAATATACATACCTTAGCTGGCTGTCCCTGGCCTTGACAAAAATGTAAACATGATAATAAAACCAGAGTCCCTATTTATCTGATTTTTTTTAAATGCTGCACTTATAGTTTCATTATAAAAAGATCAGATCATCAGAGGTAGTAACTATCCAGGATTGGAATACATTTGATTGATGACTGTTAATAAAAGTTTGTCCTATGGTTAAGATTGTTCAAAGGGTGCAAGACTGTCACTTCTGTATTTTTAGAGCTTCTCTCACTTCTCAGGGATGATTTTTTTTAACTTTTGAAGTTCATTGTGACTAAGTTATGCTCAGAGAGTGATTATCCTCCTAGATAAAACTTAAAGGATTTAAAAACTAATTACTATATATAAAGTGATAAATAGATAATTGGGATGATTTTATTTTGAACTCTGGTTAAATATTTTGTCTATATTGTCTTGGCTATGAAAAATTCAAATTCATAGTAACTATCGAGGAGCAATACGGTCTGACTTTAGGGAGAATTATAATTTTGTAAGTCAGTCACATAGCGATTGTGTTTTTGTTTTAAATTATTTTCATGCATTTCTTATTTTAGTAATTGGTCTGAATGATGAGAACAGATTAGTATCTACATATTTTCATTGGTAGAAAAGTATAGACCCTTTTTACAATGGTGACTTATTTTTTGAAATCAGCATAAATATTAGCCTCTAAGGGCAATCCTAAACAATCACAATTATAAACTATACTATGTAAGAAGACTTACCTATGTAAGAAGCATTTACCTGTCTCAAAAGTACCGTGTTTCCATTTCTTGGAGTAATACATTAAGGAGTGTGACTCTTAATTCTTATTTCCATCTGTCACTAGGGCATTCATGCTGGATAAATTTTGTTTTGATGTCTTAGACCATTCTGTATTTTACTCATCCCATAATACAGTTTTATGCAGAAAGAATAAAAGTGTGTAAATGTTTTTTCTAGAAATTATGGGTTATAATATTTAAAAGGGGTAGAATTGCATCTTTGTTTATAGCACAACATTTGTAAATAAAGTAAAATTTCTAAGTCAAGCATGTGTTTTTTTACCTTAGTGAATACCTGTCAGGTGCTAATGAAATTAATCTCGTTTTGTGTGTAACACTTGTTATATATGTTTTCTGTAAAATCACTAAGCACAGTTTTAATGAAAGTAAACATTTACAATCCACTTTTTAAAAATATATATTTTTACTGATTTCAGAGAGGAAGGGAGGGGGAGAGGAGAGATAGAAACATCAATGAGAGAGAATCATTGATCGGCTGCCTCCTGCATGCCCCCTGTTGGGGATTGAGCTTGCAACCGGGGCATGTGCCCTGACCAGGAATCAAAACCTTGTCCTCCCGGTTCATAGGTCAATGCTCAACCACTGAGCCACACCAGCCAGGCCATTTTTTTCTTCAGTGAATTGAATTGACATCAAGAAGACTCGAGCGACTTTCCTATGACTTAATTTACTTCTAAAACTGGAGCAAGTATTGGATGCCTGTTGGCCATCCCTGAGTTACAGATGGATTAACTCTGGGCCCCAGGCTTGTAGCAGAACCAAAGAAAAGTACCAGGGATTCACAGTTGATTACTTAGTTCATGTGGTAATATATTCGGCATTAAAAGGCAATGTTCTTTTGACCTTACAAAGAGCTCATGCATGAGTCTGACTGAGTATAAGCCACTGACCAGATTCAAAAGAAGCAGTTAATTGCGGGTACTCCCATTTCTCCAACAGCTATGAACCATACAAAATTTTAAAAAGAAAAGAGAGTGTCCTGATGCCATTTTCATGTTAGATATTGCACCACACCATGCTCATTTAGTGTCAGATACTGCAGAAGTGCAAACTCCCATTAGGGAGCAGGCACAGCAGGGCAGGATCAGAGTATTCTATAGCAAAGCAGTTCTGGGGAAAGTGAAGCCCTGAGTATCAAAGTATTTCATCTCTGGAAGCCACATATACATTTCTAACTGTAATGTGCCTGAGGGGAGGTCTGCAAGCTTTCACAGGTTAACCCTGGTTTCCCCAGGTGAGTTGTGAATTAGTAGCCATAGTAATTTTTTAGTAGGCAGTAATTTAAGTGCCCTGCTTGCCTGCCCACATCCTCCTCGCTCATTCTCAGAATTAATCTGTGATCATTCTGGTCTCCAAATATCCCAATTCAGTTCCTGATCATTCTGGCCTCCAAGTATCCAGTTCAATTTCTTCAGTGAATTGATGACATACATCAAGAAGACTCATGAGCAACTTTTATATTCAATTTATGGTGTTATGTCTGACTCTGCATCTGTTTGCCTCTGACCTGTCATGAAGGATCTTGGCTCCAGTCTATAAATGTTTTAATTGTTTTAACCCTTGCTCTAGGAAATGTTTATTAATTTTAGTGGAAGTGTGAGAGAGACATCAATTCATTGCCTCTCCAACATGCCTCGACTGAGGATCGAACCCACAACCTTTTGGTTTACAGGACAATGCTCCACCCCAGCCACCCAGCTAGGACTCTAGTCTATAAATATTTACCAAATTTATAACCTAATACTTTTAAATATATATATTTTTGTATTGATTGCAGAGAGAAAGGGAGAGGGAGAGATAGAAACATCAATGATGAGAAAATCATTGATCGGCTGCCTCCTGCATGCCCCATACTGGGATCAAGCCCACAACCCTAGCATGTGCCCTTGACCAGAATCAAACCCAGGACTCTTCAGTCTGCAGACCTATGCTCTATCCACTGAGCCAAACCAGCTAGGGCTATACCCTAATTCTTATTTAAGTACAATGATTTCAAACTTCGATTGCTAATAGCAGAACTAGGTTTTCAAAGAATAATATAGAACTGTAATGCTCCATTATCTAAAACAGATGAAAGCAGGTCTATTTCTTTTTAGTTGAAGCAGGGATGGGACCCAAAGGCCCATTGTTCAGCCTCCCCCTTACTCATGTCAAGCTTCCTAAGGCACTTCCATAAAACCCTAAGTTTTAAAAAAACATGGCTTAAAAGTATTTTTTAAAAAATCCCTGCTTTATATAGAGTAGGCAAGGTGATCTGTGCTCTTTAGGTATATGTAGTCACTTGTGTGTTGTATGTACTCATAAAATGTCGAGAAAAAGCAATATATTTGAGTACTATATATATAGTATTTTGGGATACTTAGGACCACCTTCGTTACTGCTCCCACCCACGCTGGGAGTCTCTACAGTACTTGTCTTCCTTAGATCCAAATGAACTATATACTTGACTGCAGAGGTGGTCATCTTATGAATTCTCTATGGAAATGACTAAATGAAAAAAATTCCGACATAATAGGACAACCTGGTTTACACATACGGAACCTTTCGACAAAACTGCGCTGTCCTTGACTGGAGGCTCAGATGCTGCTAGAACACCATCCGACACCCCTGCGCAGTGCTGCAGTCAGCCATTGCTTCCCTGGAGGTGGTACGCAAGGCCTGTGGTAGCACTCTCTGAGCAGAGGCAGGATGGGCAACGACCATGTCAGCTTTTGGGGTAGCTAATTCAGGAAAAGAGGGACGCTACCTGAGGTGATGGTTAATAGCAATGTCAGTATTCAAGTAGCAAAGCAGAACATGACCTCAGAGATTGGGTGTTTCAAGGAAACTATCTAGGAGATGACTTCTGAGTTACCCCTAGGGAATGTGGAGAGGGTTGCAGCAAAGAAGTTACCCAATAAAACTTGGTTCGACCATGGTGCTGCGGAATGGGAAACATTTACCGAGCAAAGGCAGGGGGTTTGTACTTCCTCTTGCATCGTGGCAGCGCCCTTGAAAAAAAATGGGTCTCCAGAACAGTCTATCGTTCCTTTCGATGGTGGTGAAAGAGCGGAACTAGACCCGGTACTGGGTGTCCGAGACTAGAGGGCAACCCAGGCCGGATGGAGCGGAGAAGGACGGGGGGAGGCGGGACTTCCGTTGCGGTCCTAGGCCCAGCTTCCGGCGTCAATCCGGAGCTGCCCCGGGCGCTTTGGACCCGCGGCGAGGACGCTGTGTCCGCGGGACTGTGCGACGTTCCTGTTAGCGGGGTCTTTGCTGAGGACGGAACGGAACAGGGGTGAGGAGCCGCCCGCCCGCTTGTCTGGAGGCTGCGTTCCTTTGTGGAAGGGCTCGGGCCCCACCTGTTTGCGTCTCTAGGCCACCCCCCCGCTCCTGGGGCAGGGACCAACCCGCGCGCTTGCTCAGTGAGGACTGTCACGCCCCTCCGCTGGGCCCCGCCCCCTGGGTCGCGGCGCTGCCGCGCATGCGCGGAGAGGGCGCGCGCCGCTTCCGCCAGGCCCGGGGTTCGCCCGGCTGTGGTTGCCCAGGGCTAGAGCGCGGCTCACAGGCGTCGGTGGTTCTCCGGCACGTGCCCTTGGACTGTATGTCGAAGCTGGAGTCCTTCCCGGTCAGTCCGGCGTTTGCTAGGCCCTGGAACGTGGGCTGGGGCGGAGCGCAGAGACCAGTCCCGGCGCCCCTCCCCACGGGGAGATGGCGGGAATCGCTGTTGAGTGCTGATTCTAGTTCTAGAAATCGTAGCGACCCGGATTCTTAAGTTTACTTAATTCAAAAGCCTTTATTGAGCGCCAGGTAGTACCGTGGAAAAGGCAACAGAGCCCCATAACTCCCAGAACCTAACAGCTGGGGCAGTGTCGGTGTGATTGAGAGCACGCGGGCGTCCTGGCCCAGCCCGGAGAGGAGGAGCTGAACTCGGGAATGCCGGGGGGGAAAACGGGGCCCAAGGACAGAGGAGTGGGCCAAGGGAAGGGCGGATGTAGGGGCGGGGCTGGTAGGATCCAGGGAGCGGAAATGGTCCCGGACCGAAGTCCGGCGATGAGGGTGGGGTATAGGACTCCTGCCCCTGCAGTGATGACTTGATGCGGGAGTCTAGACAGATGCGGTGGAGAGGTAACCCCGGGCTCTGAGCAGCGGTGTTCATTGTTCAGACTTCATCCTGAAGGAATCGGGGAGCCACTGGGAGGTTTTTAACTGGATAATAACATTTATTGAGTGCATCCAGTGGTTCCAGACTTTTCTACTGGACGCATGTAGGGGAGAGAAGAGAATGTTTACTCCCTGGAGGTTCTAGGAGGCATATTCTGAACAGCCTTAACCTCCCCGGAGAAAAATTTTATTGAAATCTCGTTTTATGTTAAATATTTATGCAAGTTTTGAATTGCATGCCTCCACAGTATATCCTTATTTGGGTATAAAATGTTTTCTCAAACTCTCAAGTTACCCTAATGCTTTAGGACGTTGCATCATATCTGATTTTTGCAGTCCTGGACACATCCATCATGTGCCCTTCCCTCGGTCCCTTCTCCCCCACACATACATAACCCTGACTTTCTATGTGTGAAACACTGTTCACAGTACATGCCTTATTTTCTTTAATCTTTCTATCAACCATTAGAGGCAGGTATTATCCTTCATATTTCAGCGGTGAAGAAACTGAGGTTGAGAGCTTAATAAAATTGCTCAAGTTCGCATAGCTAGTGAATTGAGGCACATACAACTCCTTGGTTCTTGCCCTTCACCACTGCATTCCCGGGAATGGATTTGCAGCTGGAAATAGAAGGTTCAAAGCAGAGGGGACATTTAGAAAGTTGTTGAACTGGACTAGATGAAAAGTGATGATTCTAAAACTAAGTTTTAGTAATGATGAAGAGAAGTGAGTGGATTCAAGACTGTAAAGGAGGTAGGACTGGCATTTGGCAACTGAACGGATGGGAGGAAGGAGTGGGAGAGCCTGCTGGGTACATCCGGATTGATGGTGCTGCCATTCACTCCTATGGATCTTAGGAAAAAGAGCAACTTTGAGGGTTGTTAATTAGGACTTGTTGGATTGAGATGCCCCTTGGATATGCAAGGGGAGAGGTCCTCTGAAGTATCTTGAAGAGTTCCTCTTAGGATGAGAGAGAATTTGCCTCGACTTTGTACCAGTATCAATTGTTTGTGTCTCTTCTAAGGTATATCCTATATAATTTGTTCAAACTGGGAGATGGTGGGCCATGGACTCAAGATAAACCAGGAATATGGACTATCTTTGAAGCCTTTACAGTTCTTCTGGGAGTGATACAAATATTTTACAACTTTTTTTTAAAACAATTTTTTTTGTGCTATCGAATAACTTCTTTTCCTTTTATTGAGACATAATTGACATATAACATTATACTAGTTTCAGGTGTACAACAATGATTTGATATTTGTATATGTTGAGAAATGATCATGATAGGTCTAGTTAATGTCTGGCAATATACATAGCTAATTTTTTTTTCTTGTAATGAAGAACTATTCTTAACAACTTTCAAATATGCGATACAGTATTATTAACTCTAGTTACTATGCTTTTGACCCCCTTCACCCATTTCTCCCTCCCATCCTTCTACTCTGGCAGTCACCAATCTGTCCTCTGTATCTCTGAGTTTAGATGCAATCTAGTAATCTCAGTTCTCCTAATAATGCTCTATTTGAGTCAATGCAGTTCTAGTCAGAATCCCAAAAGGTGGGATTTTATTTTGATGGGAAATGACAGACATCAACAGGTTCACAGTTTGTTGTGGGTAATGGTAATCGTATGAGTTCCAGAACTATTCTGTGATTATTGTAGTATTGAATAAATGAGTAAATGTAATGTTGATGTTTAGCAAATCAGGGTTCTCAAATGGGAGAAAAGAACTATGAATGTGGAATGGGATGAGAGGAAGAACATTGTGGCATTGATTTGGAATTGAAGATCATCAAGAATTCATGATTTAAAAAATGTATACATTTTTGCCCTGGCTGGTGTGGTTCAGTTGGTGACCGCTGCTCCAAAGGTTTCCTTAAACCAGCAGTCGCCAACCTTTCGGTCCTCACAGACCACCAGCGGTCCACAGACGACCAGTTGGTGACCGCTGGGTTAGAGCATTGTCCTGTGGACCAAAAGGTCACAGGTCCAATTACCTGTACCTATGTTGCAAGTTCGATTTCTGGTCAGGGCGCATAAGGGAAGCAACCAATTGATGTATTTCTCTCATGTCAGTGTTTCTCTCCCTCCCTCCCTCCTTTTTCCTCTCTCTAATATCCATTTTTAAAAATATATGCCCTGGCCGGTGTGCCTCAGTTGGAGCGTTGTCCCATGCACCTAGAGGTTGCTGGTTCAATTCCCAGTCAGGGCACAGGCCCAGATTGTGGGCTCAATCTCCAGTAGGAGGTGTGCAGGAGACAGCCAGTCTTTCTTTCCATCTCCCTCTCTTTCTAAAAATCAATTAAAATTTTTAAAAATAAAAATATGTATATTTTTTAGCACTGCAATTCTTTTTTTAAAATATATTTTTATTGATTTCAGAGTGGGAGGGGGAGAGAGAGAGAAACATCAATGATGGGAGAGAATCACTGATCGATCGGCTGCCTCCTGCACGCCCCACACTGGGGATGGAGCCTGTAACCCGGGCATGTGCCCTGACCGGGAATCGAACCCTGACCTCCTGGTTCATAGGTCGATGCTCAACCACTGAGCCACACCAGCTGGGCACTGCAATTCTTTTTGTCCTTTGAATATATCCTGCTGAAGAACTAGAGTCAGAGTACTCTGTGTTTTAGCAAGATTAGTTTATTTCTGTTTGTATTTAAATTTAAATATTTAAATGTCTGACTTAATTTCAATTTCAATATATAAGCCATTAACATGGTTCAAAGCCAAAACTAAAAGCACATGGGCAAGTTCGTGACTTCTCAGTGCCTGAATTTGCTAGTCTGGGTAAGATTGCGTAGAAGTTTCAATAAAGTGATAAAGGCTGCAGAGAACTTAGCATGGCACAGAACATATACAGCATCCAATAAATGGGAGCTGTTCTGGCTTTTCTCCTTCCAGCCACTTCTCTTGCTTTTCCTGTGACCCCAGGCCATACATTATGGGGTAGAAGTAGTCAAGGCCTACAGTGAGGCTAACTGAAGAAGTATATTTTGAGTTCTGGGGCTTACTATGGGTTTATTTAGTTTTTATATTTATACCTTTTATGCAGAGATGACTGACTTGGAGTGGGAACAGAGCTTGGGAAATGGGAGGAGCAAAGGAGCTGTAAGCTATAAGCTGGGAGGGAATTCAGGGAGCATCTTTGCCCCCTGAAAGGAATGCACCTAAGAAAGAACAACACTTAGAAGGACGACACTGGGCAATCTAGCGTATTCCTGGCAGCTTTGGGAGATGGACCAGCAGCAGGGATTAGCAGGCCCATATTGAAAAGGAGAAAATCAAGGCTTCGGAGGGTAACCTGGGACCAGAGCAGGGAAGACACTTGGCCAAAGTCACACAATGAATTTGAGGCAGAATGAGGACCACCACCTGAGCCTACTGTCAGTCCCAGGCTCCACGATCACATTTCATAGGAACCTAGCTAGGACAGAGATGTCTTCCCTCCACCCACCATCCGTCCCAAGGTAAGATTCTATTAAGTTTTTCCCATAGATTCCATAGATCAGGGGTCCTCAAACTTTTTAAACAGGGGGCCAGTTCACTGTCCCTCAGACCGTTGGAGGGCCAGACTATAGTTTAAAAAAAAACTATGAACAAATTCCTATGCACACTGCACATATCTTATTTTGAAATAAACAAAACGGGAACAAATACAATATTTGTATTTGCATGTGGCCCGCGGGCCGTAGTTTGAGGACCCCTGCCATAGATTCTCCACAAATTCGTGGTAATTACCTATTTATATCTCCCAGGTTCTTTCCCCCTTTCCGTCTGCTTCTAAGTTTAAAGGAGATGGCTCCTCCATGTCCATTGTCATTGTCACATAGGGCTTGACACATAAGAAGTGCTCAGTAAACATTTGCCCTGTAAAGATACAAGTGAATACAACAACTTGGCAACATGGCAACATTCCTGTAAGGATACAGATGAGCACACACCCTCAGACTCAGCAAGATGCCAGAGAAATGTTCACATCTATGTTCACCAGGAGATGTGTACAAGGAGGTTCAAAGAGGTACTCTTCATTATAATAAAACTAGAGGCCCAGCGCATGAAATTGGTGTGCGGGTACAGCCCCTAGGCCTGGCCTGTGATCAGGGCCCTCCCTGGCTGCCAGCAGCCAGCCACGCCCCCTCCCACCCCCAGTTCCCTGTTTGCCATTGGGTGATCGGAGCCTGCTGGGGGCGGGGAGGGGTGGAAATGAGAGGTGGTCATTGTGCCTCATAGTGGCTGGTCAAGGGGTCGTTCTGCCTTTGGTCAATTTGTATATTACTCTTTTATATATATAGATGTGCAAGATATTCATGATCAGGAGGACAAATAAAGTATATATCCATACAATGGAATTCTGTACACAGTAGTGAAAGTGAATGAACAGTTGCTACATGTGTTAACATGGAGACATTTTCCAAACATGATGTGGACTGGTAAGGCAAATCACTAAGAGTAGCAATAATAACATTAATACAAAGCTTTCAACACATCAAAATCAAGAGAGTAGTTTACTTGGTGAGAGGAATAAGGGAAATTAGTTCGAAGAAAGGTACACAGAGGGCTCCAACTCCATCTGTGATGTTTTATTTCTAAAGTTGAATGATGGGTAATGGAGGTGGTTGTATTATCCTTGATACTTTTTTGTATGTCTGAAATATTTCATTATTTTTATTTTTAACCAATACCGTATACTCCACTGTGTTTAGGATATAGCTTACAATAAATTTTAAAGAGAAAATATGCAAAAGGAACTTTTATATTACTAAGTAAGGACAGTATTTCCTGACACTGTTACGGGTCAAGTCATACAGTAGCTTGTTCATACTGTTAGCTCCTTGGCCATATATGTCATTTCAGGGTATAATAGTGGAGGTGAGTGATTAGAACATTGTCATCACATAGAACCAAAGATGAAAAAGATGTTGCCAATGAATTAGGGCTCCCATACACCCATTCTTCAGAGTGCATTATTCTCATATTTAGAACTAAAATAAATGAATAAATTGTTAAGCCAAAGAGTTATTTTAAGAAATCTGAAAGTAAATAGTAACTTTTTTTTATTAATTCCCCCTTTTCCCTTTCTCGTTTTAATTAAAGATTTTTTAAATAACTAAGCGTTATGAAAGTTTTATGAGTCAAATTTTGGATTTGGATTTTAAAAAACACATTTTTCCCCCAAAAGAAACAGCTTAACACTAAGCTGTATCTTTCTGGATATGAATGATATTTTTGAAGACTTCCCCAGTTTTTAATTGTCCATTGTTTCCTAAACTGTATTTTTAATTTCATTTGCTCTCTCCTAGGGAATGAAGGATGGCAGCACGCCGTGCATTAAAAGCTGTTTTGGTAGATCTCAATGGCACACTTCACATTGAAGATGCAGCTGTGCCAGGCGCACAGGAAGCTCTTAAAAGGCAAGCTATCCTCCAGGTTCAGCTGACAAATATGTTTGTAAGTGCCGTTTTACCAAGGCAGATCATTAGCTGAATGGATGACCTTAAGATGGCATTTCACCAGCTTACCATATATACAAAAACTGCCTTGGGTTTAGCTAGAAGATGTATGCATTGTAATATCTTCCAAACATTGTTCTCTAAGCCTTTATTAGGTTTGGCCTTTGATCTATTCTTTTTGTTCTTTGTGTGCATGTTTTTTTCTAAGTAATGTAAATTCGTGGATGAAAACTCAAGATTCTAAAATGTAAATTAAATAGCATTGGAAAAATCACAAATGAAGGAATCACAAAGTGAAACGCACACATGCACAAAGGCATAGTGCTGCCCACTCCCCTTTCACCGAAGATCTCGCATGAAGTGTGCAGCAGCTCAAATAAAATTTAATTGAGGGACTTGAAATTTTAGAATTATTTCTATCAGTGAAATTTAATGCCTTTGAAGGTTAGCGACTGTTCTATATTTCTGATGTACCAACCACAGTACTTAACATGTCTAGATACAAACGGGGATACGTAGTAAAAGCTTGTTAAAGCAAACTGAACATGTCCCGGCCAGTGTGTTCAGTGGTTGAGTGTAGACCCAGGAACCAAGAGGTCACTGAACCCGGTTGGGGCACATGCCTGGATTGCATACTCGATCCCCAGTAGAGGGCGTGCAGGAGGCAGCCAATGGATGAGGTTTCTCATTGATGTTTCTGTCTCTTTATTCCTTTCCCTTCCTCTCTCTCAAAATCAATAAAAACATATATTTTTTAAAAAGTAAACTGAATGTGAATGTTTGCTTCTGAGTGTCCTGGAAAAAAGAATCATCAGTACAATAGTACTAGTAATTGGTATTAAATACCTTCATATTAAAATTATTTAGAGAAGTTTTCAAAGTCAGCAATACTTAGCATGTGGTGCTTATTATTTTCCCACCTTAAAATAGTCACAGTGTACTGTTATTCAGAAAATCTAGTGACTAGTATCACAACACCAGGTATAAGGGCCAAAAATTGACACAGATCTTGCTTGTATTCTCTCACGGAGCTTCCATTTGGGGAATCAACAAATATAAAGAGACTTATGTATCTGGTAGGCATTATTTGGAAGCTATCAGTTTAGTTAGGAGTCATGATGTTCATATTATAGGTGGACAACATGTTGTTTAACCATTTGTACGCCATAAGCATCTATAGACGCAAGTGGCAGACCTTTTTAATTAAATTCAAAATATCGTGGCCGTTAACTGGTTAAAGCCAAAAGAAAATCAGATTCACAGTTGGACTTTCTCTTGACTCCTTGACACTGTCTCTTAATTAGGCTTTCTCTGGGAAAGGAGCTTTTACTGCTTTAAAGATAAGCTTTTTACTTTGTATTGAAGAAAAATCTTTTTATTTTTGGTGAGCAATGAATGACACCACTAAGTAGCTCTGTAACTATGAGCCTGCCATTCTGGAGGGCCAGGAGCCTGTGAATTACACATCCAGAGACATCACTATACTGTTATGGCTGGTTTTGGTTTCTATAGAAACAAACAGGCTAAGGGAAGTTGAGGGACCAGTAAAAAGAAAAGTTTTTTTTAAATCCTCATTAAAAATGATATGGTTATTTCAGTACTTCTACTTGTTCATTTTTAGGATAATAGTTACGTTGAAATAATCAGTTTCTTTTGAGAGATAAACCACTAAGTTTAATGTGTTTTTAAGAAAAGCTACCACACAGATATTATAGAGGCAATCATGATTACAGTGAACTATTTAATCTTACAAATTTAGTTAATGTTCTTTGGGTGAATACTTAAAAATCTCTGTTTCTGTTTTATTTGCTTGCTTGTTTTCAATTGCGTTTAGTGCTTTTCCACCTTGTATTCATTTGGGGCAGGCACAAAATAAAAAGCAATAGGGTATTAATATAAAATTTTAATTGTAGCTAAATTAAAATTATTTTTAGATTTTGGATTAAAACACTTTAGGACCAAGAAAATAATTTTCAATTTCAAAGAAAGCTAGACTGTCATGAATTCTTTCTCTGATACCTGATTACCAGTTTAGGTTCCGAAAACAGATCACAGAATCAAAACAATTCTATATGTAAGTAGTTCAAGGGAAAAACACATTTTATTTAAAAAGAAAAAAAAAAGATTTTCTTTGATAGATTGTCCAGATAGATTCTGTTTATAGATTTGGTAGCACATCTTCTGATTGTCTAAGAAGGAAAAACAACATCTTGAGGTGTCCTCTGTTCTCTAGTATAGGACATCAAGTCCTGTACCAGGACATAGGTTGGAGTCTTTGTCTCAGCTCTACTGCTACCCAGCAGTATGAAGCCGAGCGAGTCACTTAGCTCCCCTAGGCCTCAGTTTTCTCCTCTTTATAAGAAGAGAGGGTTGCGCCCTAACCAGTTTGGCTCAGTGGATAGAGCGTCTGCCTGTGGACTGAAGGGTCCCAGGTTCGTTTCTGGTCAAGGGCATGTACCTTGGTTGTGGGCACATCCCCAGTAGGGGGTGTGAAGGAGGCAGCTGATTGATGTTTCTCTTTCATCGATGTTTCTAACTCTCTATCCCTCTCCCTTCCTCTCTGTAAAAAATCAATAAAATATATTTTTAAAAAAGAAGAGAGGGTTGCATAAGTAGATAATCTCTAAGGTAACTTTTACCTCTCATATTCTGTGAGTATAGTGGTTACTAAGCTTTGTGTTTGTTTGTTTTTTTCACTTATTTGCTAAATCCCTGCAGTAGAATTCAGTTGAAGTACAGAAGTCCTCAAAAAGGTAGACACAGCTTTTATAATTTACTTTGTAGCCTTTGGCAATAAAGTGGTCCAGACGGTGTGGATAATACGTAAGCAATTCTGGGTAGATAACAAAAAGATTATTGGTAATAAAAATATTTACTTGGTGACTTAGCCTTCATTTTATGACTGTTGGCAAGTGCTACCAATTTAGGAGATCTTATAGGGCTAGAACAGGGGTGGGCAAACTTTTTGACTCAAGGGCCACAATGGGTTCTTAAACTGGACCGGAGGGCCGGAACAAAAGCATGGATGGAGTGTTTGTGTGAACTAATATAAATTCAAAGTAAACATCATTACATAAAAGGGTACGGTCTTTTTTTTTTTTAGTTTTATTCATTTCAAACGGGCCGGATCTGGCCCGCAGGCCGTAGTTTGCCCACGGCTGGGCTAGAATGTAAAAGCTGCCTGTTGACATCTGAATTTTACTTTTCCAGGTTACGTGGTACTTCTGTAATGGTTAAGTTTGTGACCAATACAACCAAAGAGAGCAAGAGAGACCTACTGGAAAGGTTGAAAAAGTTGGAGTTTGATATCTCTGAAGATGAAATATTTACTTCTCTGACTGCAGCCAGAAATTTAGTAGAGCAGAAACAAGTCCGGCCCATGCTGCTAGTTGACGATCGGGCACTACCTGATTTCAAAGGTAGGGGAAATTGCAAAGATTTAAAAATTGGTTCTTCATATCTTCTTATAAATCATTCTTAAACTGAATATTTAGATGTATTCAGATTTCCTCCTATTATTATTGAAAGGGTCAACAGATCTCTTGAATCTAAATTGATGTTTCTCAAACCTGTTCTGACTGCACTCCACAGTAAGTGAAACACATTACATAGTAACCTAGTACATATATGTGTGTGTTTATATATATGCTAAACAATACTTTTACTGTATGAGAAGTACTCTGTTTTCTTTTTGGTTTACTTAATTGTTTATTTGATTTTGATGCTGCTTAGAGCTCTCCAAATTAGTTTTGTAATCTAATGGATCATGACCCACAGCTTGAAAAAGCACAGGTCAAAATTACTTTGAGTATTATAATCCTTGATCCAAGAGCTACTATGTTAATTTGATTAAATGAGATAATCCATAATCACCTTATTTAAAAATAGGTGTCATTCTGTATAGTATGAAATTTTAGCAGTGATTATGAAATATTTCAATCAAACTTTTCTCTTTGGGAAAATTAATAAACTCTGGAAAAATATCCTATTTTTATGAAACTTTGCCACATTGCTTTGTTTTGTAAGTGATACTCGGCGTGAAATGACACAATATAGAAAAATGGGTATAAAACCATGTGATGGCTGTACAAACAATGATCTACATGCATCTACAGTGTATTTGTGTCTCTGGGTTAGCTGAAGTACTATAAAACAATATTTTAATCAGGTTTTTCTGTTTTGACTTTATTTGAAGAAGGTGAAGATTCTAGTTGTATTGGCAGTGAGCTGCAGTTGGGATACATAAGCAGAGTCCCTGAGAAGGAAGAAATCTTTGTCAGTCAGTCCAGGACAATACTTAGAACATGCTTATATACATGAAAATACCCAAAGTAGATGGGTTTTTGAAAGGCAAGAAATTTTTCTGCTGTTATTGAATATCTTTGCTAGTGGTAGATGGAGATAATGGAAGGAACACAAAAAACTTTAACTCTAACTATAGCCAACAATTTGGTTTTTTTCCTTCAGCAAACTTTAACCAATTACTCAATACTCATGGATGCTGGTAAGGAGGAAATGGGAAAGCTGAATATCTACTCTTCCTATTTCTTTCCCTTACATTTTGGTGGAATTGATATGAAAAATGCTTTAAGGCAAGCAGTAAGAGAGGCAAATAGGAATTGGCATATGGGTAATCTACAGAACCGTCTGACTTTTAGTAACTGTGTTGGTGAATATACTTGTCTGGTCAGGTACCAAGGCCTTAAAATATGCTTAAATTATGGAGTAATATTTGTGACACTAAAAGTAGATGAGACATTATGTAGAAAATAGCAGAATCTACAGTGCATTCCATGTTTATCATGAATATGTTAACCTCAACTGTCAATTAGAGTGTCTAATTTCCCTTGCCTCTTAGATTTTCATTTCCTCATCAGTTGCTATTGATCTGATAGCTCATAGGGAATTCATGGCTGTTCTTGTTGATTGTAATCAGTAAAGCTCTTTGAAGTTAGAAATTACTTGTTTGAGAACATCAGGTTACAAGTTTCAACTCAGATTCTAGTTACTGAGTAGCTGTAAAACCATGCAAAAGAAATATGCAAAAATACTAAGAGAACTTTTTCTTTCTTTAAATATCTCTTTCACTATTGCCAGAGTACACAGGGCAGGATAATCTCTTAAACTTCAGATTATTGCTACAATAACAATTTGCACTTGATTTACTAAAACTCTTTATTATAAAATGTAACATTACTTTTAATTGCATTTTTCAACAATCATATATTTTTTTCATTCCCAGGAATACAAACAAGTGATCCTAATGCTGTGGTCATAGGATTGGCACCAGAACATTTTCATTATCAAACTCTGAATCAAGCATTCCGGTGAGTCTCTAGCTATTTAGCTATTTATTTTTCATCTGATCAAATACTTCCTTCTTTCCCTTCTTGAGTCTTTGTCATGTAAGGTTATACATGTTTTACTTTCTAGCCACCTAGATTATACATGAGGACGCACATCTTCAAAATCACTTCAAGATCAACATCAAATATTATTTATTACTATCCTGCTTAGTTTAAAAAAATTATCAATATGTTAAAATGTGATAATCTTGGTTTGTTTGTTTTTTATAGAATCAGTATTCTGGAGCAGAAATCCATAATAAAATTGCATCTGTTAAAGCTAGCAGTTTTATCTTTTATCATCACTCCTATGATTCTCCACTGACTATGCTAATTTCTGACAGAAAACAGCATCAAGGCTAATGCCCCCAAAAACAGTAAACGTGACTCTTCCTCCAGTGCAAATCCATGCTATGGGGAAAAATCCACACATTTGACCATACTTTCAAAGAAATTATTCTATGAGTGATAATGGTAGTCTGACCTGGAATAGTAGGGATTCAGGTCATATCAACATGACTTGATGAGTGATTGAGGTTAGGAAGTGAAGGACAGTGAGGCAGGGAGGACATCATATTCTCACCTGGGCACCTGTGATGGAGAACACTCCCTGTGTGGGGTCCAGGAGGCGATCAGTTCAGGTTGGGGCTGTTTGGCATGTGGGACATCTAAATGGAGATGTTCCAATGGCTGTTGGTTGAAATTGGGGGAAACACAACTACCACATATAATGTTATAAATCTTCAGTTATGTGTGCATTTCACTTTTATGAACTTTCGCTGCTGCTTACAAAGGGAAGACTGCATACTGGTTCTCATAGTTCGTAAGATAAACTGGATCAGAATTTACCTACAAATCTGCTCTAGAGTGAGATTGTGACTTTTTCCCTTGGATTTTTCTCATTTTCATCTTATGTTGTCTTTTACTGCTTGTCAAACCATTAAACAGTATAATTTGTTTTTGAATTTATGACAAGTAGCTCAAAATATTACATAAGGATACATTGTAATAGCTTAAAAAATTTTTTTAGTGGGTTGATAAATTTTTGGTATTTAACTTCAAGAATGCTATAAAAACATCATTTCCTTACAGTAAAAAGATCTACAAGAATCATTCTAACTTATATTTGATGTAGAATTCATTTCTTGATGTATATGTCCTAGAATCACTACAATGCTCACACATCTGGGCACATTATTTACTGTTAATCTTGAAAATGGCTATCCTCGTGTACAATCTGTGTGGCCAGAAATAGCACCTTTTTCCCTGTGTGCATTTTAGAGCCTCAGTTAATGGGAACTACGGCTACTTAATGCACTTAGTCATTGTGATAGTCTAGCCTTTGTTTAAAAGTAACATACTCGCTTTTTATAGTTGCTCAGTATCCGCTACTGTAGTTATTATCTGGAGGTCCACTGCTGTGCCACATGTGTGTATATGTGAGGGTATGTGGTGTTAAAATTTCTTTTGCTTCGCCTACTTCAGTTATTCTGCTGTGGCTTCTTGGGGTTGGGGTGGGGGCAATATTATATCACCTGCTCCTTAAGTAAGGTTTACAACTATACCAAAATTGGTTTTCATTTGAAATAGAGAACCTACTTCCTAATTTACTCCTACTATCTTTTATTCATTTCTTTAACCACAGAATTCAAGGAGAAGGTATTGATTGATTTTAGCTGGTAATTTGGGAAGGACATATTTAATAGGTCTCTGCCTTAGATGAATGCTGGACTCAGGGTAATAAAAATGTATGTTGACATAATACTGACTTTATAATTGCTCGGATGCTGTCTAATTAGTACACTTCCCTAACCATATTGATTTTTTTAAACACTACACTTTGAAGCATTACAGTGCACTTATGGGTCAACTCTAATTTCACAAATGCACTTAACAGCTGGGTGGAGAGTTAACAGAAGGATTTTAGGTCTTGCCCTTCTTTGCATATTGATGTCTCCACAGAGACTGTGCCTTCCAACCAGTGACTACAGCTGTTTGGATTGTAAGTGGCAAATACAGACATCTCAAATGAACCACCGATTAGTTAAATTACTGTTCAGGTTGATAATGAGAATAAACATTGGATTTTAAACCCCATGGCATAGCTGCCTTGAACACCAGCTTCGGGGGCATATTGCCCTCAGGTGGATGCATTAGCCTTCCACATTACACTGCCTCTTATTTACTATTTCAAATGGGTAGGCCCCCAAAAATGCATAGTACAATCTGGCTACAAATATTTCCTAAATGTTTGAATGAATTGAGAACACTGCATACTAGAGATTGATTTTAGAAAAGAAATAGACATGATTTGGGGGGTTGGATTCTAGAAAACATTTAAATCCTAAGAGCCATTGGTGTCTTTTTTCCTTTTACCTACTACTAAAATACACAAGGGATAATATTACAAACATCCTTAGGCCTATCAAGCAGTTCCAGAAATACAAATTATTGACATATTTGATATCCCTCCTCAATTTTATCACCCAAGACCCAAAAGTAATCAGGATTCTGAATTGTGTTTATCATTTACATGCATTTTTTAAATACCATGTAGGTATTTCTAGACAGTATATGGTATTATTTTGCATGTTTTATACTTTACTTATCAATTTGTTTTCTTCCCTAGTAATACTGTATGATTCATCAATATGAATATCTATAGCTCTGGTGTATTCATTTTCACAGTTTTGGTTCCCACAGAATATTCCACTCTCAGAAGTGCAATTAGTTGAATAGCCATATGTTTCTTATTGTTGGTTATTTTCCAGGTTTTTGAAGTTAACTTTAAAAAAAACAAAAAAACCTTTTGAGAACGTTAGTTAAGCAATATTTATGTTTGTTCCTTAAATTTTTTTCAGAAGTATAGTTGTTGGATCAAAGGAATTTTGAGGAAAAACTGCATGGAATAGCTTAACCTAGGAAAAGTTCAAGTTTTTAAAATAAATTAAGAGCAACTGCTCTCCAGCTTCTAGAGGAGCTTATTTAAAATGTTATTCTAGCCCCAGCCAGTTTGTCTCAGTGAATAGGGCAATGGTCCGAGGACCAAAAGGTCCTGGGTTCCATTCTGGTCAAGGGCGCGCAGGCCCATGCAGGAGGCGACAAATCAGTATGTCTGTTTCACACCCTTGTTTCTCTCTGCCTCTCCCCCTCCCTTCCACTCTCTGTAAAATGCAATGGAAAAATATCCTCGGGTAAGGATTAACCAAAAAAAAAAAGTTATTCTATCTGAAAATAAATAACATCACAACTTTCATATTTAAATGCAAGAGGTGACATCAGTAGATGAATGGATTAGAAAACTGTGGTACATCTACACGATGGAATACTATGCTGCTGTAAAAAAGAAGGAACTCTTACCATTTGCAATGGCATGGATGGAACTGGAGAGCATTATGCTTAATGAAATAAGCCAGTCAATGAAGGAAAAATACCACATGATCTCACTCATTCATGGATAATAAAGACCATTATAAACTTATGAACAAAAATAGATACAGAGGCAGAGTTGTTTCGAACAGACTGTCAAACTGCAGCCGGAAGGCCGGGGCGGGGGGTGGGAGCAGGAGGGGGGGATAAGAGATCAACCGAAGGACTTGTATGCATGCATATAAGCATAACCAATGGACATAAGACACTGGGGGGTAGGGGAGGCCAGGGTATTGTCAAGGGCGGGGGGAAAAAGGAGACATATGTAATACCCTTTGTAAGACTTTAAGCAATAAAACAATTAAAAAAATAAAATAAAAAATAAATGCAAGAGGTGAAAGGCTGCTTAAGAGCAATGTTTTGAAGATTCAAAATGACTTACTTTTGAAGTTAATGACTTCTTCCTATAATTATTACAAGATGTGAGAATCCTCTAAAAGTCTTAGAGATGTGCAGAAATTAATTTTTTTGTTTTTCAGGAAGAGATTCTTATCACCATAAATGGTTCCTGTGGAATATTAGATTGCTTTTCTTTTCCCATCTCCTCAAGAAAAAAAATTAAAAGTTAATTGCTCCAATATATTCAATTCCTTAGAAAGGGAAGAAGAGATAGGGAGAAAAAAGGTCAACAACTACGACTTCAATTATTACTGCATTTGTACAGTAACTCCTGAATCTTTTCTAAGTATTTAGAGCCCTGAGCATGAGGAATTCCAGAACAGTGTGACAGCAGGACTCACATTAGAAATATTTCTGTGGGCTTTGTCCATTTTGAAAGTGCTGACTGCTGCTTTGCAGTTTTTTAATTCAAGTCCAGACCATGAGAAATTGTTTAAGAATTAAGAACTTGAGTTGTTTAAAGTATTCCATTAGTATATGCAAGAGAACCATTTTATGCCTATTTGAAATCCACAGAATACAGAATTGAGTTTAATATCTGTCACTAACTGCTCTTATTTTTTCATATGGGGATATTGTTATACGATCAAGGCAACTTTTGCTACTCTAAATAAAACTTGCAGTTAAAAAAGCCACATAAATATATTGTTACTTTTTTATTAATGTGAAACATACACAATAAAGTACACAAATTGTTAGTATACAATTCAATAGCATTTTACACATAGGTATGCCTTTGTAACCCTCTGATCAAGATCTAGAACATTTCCAGCACCCTAGGAGGCTTCCTGCCTTGTAGTACACTCTTTCCTTAAGGTAGCACTACTGACTCCTGTCAGGATTGCCAGTTCTTGGTCTTCATATGAATTAAATCATACAATTGTATAATTTTTTGTCTGTTGTTGAGATTTATCCAAGTTGTTGCGGATAGCAGTACTTTCTTGTTGTTTTGTTTCTTTATTTTTGTTGTGTAGTAGCCTCTTGTGTAGTAGACCGTCCCACAGTTTATTTATTGTTCATTTGGATGGTTTCCAGTTTGGGCTGTTACGAATAAAGCTGCTATGAATGTTCTTCAACATGTTTTTTTGTGGGATATATGTGCTCATTTCTCTTAGGTCTGTAGAGTAGTGAAATTACTGGGTAATAAGTACTTGTTTAGCTTTAGTAAATATTGCTAAACAATTTTCTAAAGTCATTAGAGCAAGTCATATATTCCCACTGGCTATGAGTGTGAGTTTCAGTTGCTCCAAATTCCCACCAGTCTCTGACCAGTCTATGAAATTGCAGTTATTCTGTTTGGTGTGTATAGTGGTATCTTACTGGATTTTAGTTTGTGCTTCCCTGATGAGTAATGTTCTTGAAACATTTTCATGTACTTATTGACCCGTGGACAACTTCTTTGCAGTGTGCCCATTCAAATCTTTTACCATTTCTGATTGGGTTGTATTTTTCTTACTGATTTGTGTATATGATGGAACTCATTATATATACATGTTTTTGGTTGGATATACATATATATATATTGCAGATATCTCATCCCTGCCTTTTTGTGCTCTTAATAGTATGAGAGCATGATGTTCTTAATTTTGATAGAGTCCAATGTGTCAAAATGGCAGTAGTGCTAAGGTTGAAAAACCCTGATAGTTCAGTCCCTTCATTAATAAGAAACCTAGGCCCACATGAAGTGATTTGCTGTTACCTATTTTAAGAAGTGTGGACACTACATTCTGGACCAGAAAATACTGTGGGGCTGGGTGGAGGCAGTACTATGCATTGTGGGATGTTTAGCAGCATCCCTGGCTTCCACTCACTAGATGCGAGTAGCACCCCTCTTTCCCCAGTGTGACAACCAGAAAAGTCTTCAGGCGCTGCCAAATGTCCCTGGGGAGCAAAACTGCCCCAGGTTGAGAACCACTGGACTAGATGTTTGCCTGAGATGTTTATATTGTGGCCCTGCCCTCACTAGGATTTTTCAGTTTGTTCCGTTGCGCACACGGAAATCACAGCCAGAGTTTTTTGCGTCAGGCCTTTGTGCCCTTTTTTCCTTGCTTCTTGCACTTCGGTGGGTTTATAGTTAGATATAGACAGAAAATTATCAGGATATTTCCTTCTGATACATTATTTCTGGTGTCAAGAACAGCCAACCCTTTGCTGCCCTGCCTGGTAGGTATAAAAACACTCCCAAGTATTGGGGTGTCTATTTTTGATATTTCAAAAAATGTTTAACTATAAAAGATCTTCTAATCTGTGTCCTAGAAATTACCTTTCAGTCTGTCCTGAATATGGTTGGCTCTTGAAAGACTCGGTAAAGCTTATGCTGTGCAGAGGATGACAGAAGCAGGAACCACTTCCCTGAGAGATGCCTATCTTTTCCAGCCTCGTGTAGTCCAGTTTCCACTTAGAGACATGTAGAGGAGCCCATAGTCTCAGCCCTTTCAGGGAAGGCACTAAAGCACTGCCTGGGAATTGAGTACACACATCAATCAGGCTGATAAGTCTTATCCCCAGTTAATACATAATAAAATATTAACAAAGCCAAATCAAATGAGTTTTTAGTTTAGCTATGTAAGTGGAAAGCAATTTTGAGGTCTGTTGCATAAAGAATTCCAGTTCCGTGGTAGAGTAGCAAATAAATGGGATTGGGGGTGGGTGACAAGAAGGGAGATAGATAAATCACCCATTATTATCTCATTGCTATCAGCTGTGGTTCTTTAAGGCCAGCATAGTGGCTTTTTCAGGTTTCCTAACAGCTGGATTTTAAGGTCTGCTTTAAGAAGTAAACTTGTATTAATATTAGTGAATAAATTTGAAGGATCTGTCCTGTGCTGTGAGCAATTTGTAGTAACTAACAGAAAGGCCCTGTAATAGTCCAGTATTGGTTTTTACTTAATAAAATATTTAATCATAAATGTCTGAATTCTGCATCTCCCACAGGAAGGCATTTCCATGCCCACCGACAAAAATAATTTAGCACTTTCATAGCTGAGCGCTTAATTACTCATAATTGTGAGGGGTAAGATGTGATGAATTCTTCCTCGATGGACATACTAAATATTTTAACTAAGTAGATGGCTTAAAGTAAATTAAGCTTTGTGAGATCATTCATTACGTTGGTTAAAAGCAGTTTAAGTGTATCATGTCCTGCATTCCATTAGATGATAATATTCATGTGACTCTCTTGCTGTGAGACTACAGGCTGCACTGTTGGGATGGATGGCAGATATTTTTTGGATGGGGGTTGGGTGGTGAGTATTAAGAAGTTGTTGGTGGGGGTTCTTGGATTTGTTTTACGTTTTGCCTAAGTCACTAATGAGGATTCTTAACTATATGTAGAGTTTGTTTATCAAATTAATGGTAAAATGCTTTGTGCCCTTTAGTTGGTATGAGAATAATTATCCTAATATCAGGGCAACAAAAGAGATTTGGCAGTAAAGGATCTCCCTTAAACCTTGTTGGTGTGTTCTTCAGGGAAGATGGCCTGATTTGCAAAGTAATGTCAGAAGCAGTCAAAAGGTAGAATGAAGACGTAAAGGTACAAGCAGAAAGCGTTTGTAAAATGCTCTATTAAATTCCTGCCAAAACCGGTTTGGCTCAGTGGATAGAGCGTCGGCCTGCGGACTGAGGGGTCCCAGGTTCGATTCCGGTCAGGGGCATGTACCTTGGTTGTGGGCACATCCCCAGTGGGGGATGTGCAGGAGGCAGCTGGTCGATGTTTCTCTCTCATCGATGTTTCTAACTTTCTATCCTTCTCCCTTCCTCTCTGTAAAAAACCAATAAAATATATTTAAAAAAAAAAAAAGAAATTCCTGAATTAGAAAGAAACTTACATGTTGGAGTAGAGGAAACAGGAAGTCAGGTATTTGGAGTTAGCTGAATGTGTCACTGCAGCAACAGTTGTGATACTGGAAAGGGCTCAAGAGCCTCCTGCTTACCATTAGGGAAGGTTGAAACAACTTGTCTCATTAAGTTAAGCTTCTTCCCTTGAGTGTCTTATTTAGCTTTACTTCTCTTAATTCTCTTTCCCTGGTGATTCCGGTAAAGTGTCTGAAACCTCTAAAGGTAAAAGGTTGAAGCAATCCCAAATTTAATAATCTATCACCTTTCTTCAGTGTATTTGAATTTAATTCCCAGCAGTTCTTAGAGAATTCATTAGAAGATAGCAAGTCATTAAAAGTTAATAAGAAACTCTTTGTTTCTGTGAATGTGAATACTGTAAAACCACTTTGTAAGTCTGACATTCTTTTCCAGTCATAAAGGCCTTGCTTTTAGCCAATCTCCATTTTCTCTATCTCTTTAGGTTACTCCTGGATGGGGCACCTCTGATAGCAATCCACAAAGCCAGGTATTACAAGAGGAAAGATGGCTTAGCCCTGGGGCCCGGACCATTTGTGACTGCTTTGGAGTATGCCACAGATACCAAAGCCACAGTAGTAGGAAAACCAGAGAAAACATTCTTTTTGGAAGCACTGCGGGGCACTGGCTGTGAACCTGAGGAGGCCGTCATGATAGGAGACGTAAGTAGAAGAGCCCCGGAAATGCCCTGAGCTCACCTGCCATGCTGGGCTGAGCCAGCTTGGAAGCACTGCTTCACACCCAAGCAGACTCTGCTGCTGATGACATCAGATGGAGAGAAATGGCTGCCTCTAAGTCAGGCTTCACGTAGATGTGTAGTGGTATTCTTCTAAAGAACTGAAATTTTGATTATTTCTGACATTCTCTATAGTATGATGAGATATATATAATTCAAAAGACCATTAAATGCAAGTCATTCAAATGCTTGATAGGTCTTTTTAAAGAAACCTTTACATAAATTTAGATTTTTCTAATATTACTTATGCAGGGAACAACCTATACCTAAAGAATTCTACCATTATTGATTTTTTTCTTAGTAAATGCTATATGGAAGAACTTCCCAATGTGTCACAAATAGCTACAGGCATTGGTTGCCTCAGCCCTTTTGAGTGGCAGGTCTGGACGTTTGGAGGCTCTGGCCATGAGCAAGACCTTGTCAGTTTACTCTAGTGTCCTGGGGAAACATCCACGTGTGCCATGAGGGGGAAAGAGCTAGAAAGCACACTGCCTTGTGTTAAATAGGTGGCAGTGATTACTAGTATATTTTAGTTATAAAGAATAACGTGTTAGGCTGGAAGGGGCCATCAAGACTGTCTGGTCCGAATCTCTCCATTTTTGACTGGGAAACTGAAGCCTGGAGCCGGAAGTCTGCATGCCTCCATTCCTGCAGCTAATTAGTGGCACAGCTGGAAGTAAAACTTGAGGCTCTGGACCCTGCCAAGACAAACTGGAGATCCCTTGCTTTTGTAACTTGTGATGGTGCAAGTGTTTCACAGTTCTCCTGACACCTCTTCCACTTTGGGGTGTGTTCACCTTATACTGAATAGGATAGTCATTGAACTTGGTATTGTTTTCAGAAGCCATCTTTTCAGTCACATCTATAATCAAGTCTTTATCTGACTTTCCTAGGCAGATATGTGTTTGAAAGGTGGTTATCAGAGTTTTTTATCCCGGGAGATACTGGTTTGGGGACAGGGTGGGAGGCAGGAAAGGCATGCAATAGCAGCTTCATGCAGGGTCCTTGGTTAGCCCAGAGAGGCATGATTTCTTCCCTCCCTTTCTTTGTCCACTTTTCCCCACCTCCCTTCTTTCTCTTCTTCTCCCCCATCTTCACTGCTTCAACAGGGAAAGTTTAGATGCTACAGAAAAGGTTTTAAGTCAGACTTTGAATGAAGATTTTGACATTCTAGGACTCATTTCCAAGGGCTGTTGTTGAATAATATTAATGACTTTAATGGAAAAATATTTTCTTCAGGCATGATCTGAATGAATCCTGCTTATAGATATGTGTTAGCAGGATTGATTTTCTTGATGTTTCTCCCAGCCCTTGGATTTTATTACCTTGTGTTTATCATCACAATCAACCAAGCATATTCATCCCCATCTTGAGTAAGAATTGGAAAGAGGACCTCCTTTTCTAACTGATCTGTTGTTCCCAAGTGTGAAGTGAATGTCAGACAGTCCCATGGTCTAAACATACTGAATTGACTTGATTGCGGCTGTTACGGACAATCAGATGGAAAGTAAGGATAATATATTACATGGGTGGCAGAAAAGCTTTCTTCTGAGTCTAGTTCATTCACTGTTTGCAGTTGGATCATCCACCTTAAACGCTGCCAAATGGATAGGATGCTTTTTCCATGATCTGTTTTAAGAGGAGATCGATGCACGCACGTGGCAACATTGAAGAACTGTGACTGTGCTCTCTGTGTTTGGTACTAGAATGACTGCTCTGTTGTACACCATCCACCTCTGTGACACTTCCCTTTCCAAATGGTGTGCTGCCTCAGACTGTTACATGTGAATTTACCCATTTTTACATCTTTCTGTCTTTCATTTAAAAAACAAACATGGGGTTACAGTTGGCCATCCCAGCCTAATAAGTCAAATCAGTTGGTTGGTAGGTTTTATTGGCAAGTAAATTGAAGACCCTGAACTAAATGCTTTCTTTGTGCTTTCTAGGATTGCAGGGATGATGTTGGTGGGGCTCAGGATGTTGGCATGCTGGGCATCTTAGTAAAAACTGGTATGTATCTTCTGTAAGCCTTTTCTGAAACAGGATGGTGGGATACAGAGTTGCTTAAAGGAAAGTTCTTATAGAAATGGCAAAGCCAAATCATTGGACACTGTAATTCTCTTTCTGCCACAAAGCAAGAATAAAATGGTCTTAGGATTACAGGGAAAAAACATGGGAGGACCCATGCTGTGCAGTACTAGATCAGGAAGCCTATTCACTTACCCATCCAGGAAAGCACAGACTGCCACAGTGAGTGGGTCAGGCAGGAGTGATGATGGCCTGCTTCATTCACTCAGCCAACATTATTGAGCACCAACTGTATGCCTGACACAATGGGAGGTGCTAGAGTTATCACACATATGTAAGCCACTGTGTCAATTTGTACTTTTTAGAAAGCCCACTTGCTGGCCAGTGTATGCAGAAGCATTCTGCGAGCCCTTATCAACATGGCCACAAAACTTGCCTTTCACATATTTGCCCTTAGACCATGGGGTGCAGGGATTAGGTGATAGAGGAATAGTTAGTCATTAACTTACCTATGAGACCAGTAGAAACCTTGCAAAGGAGTTAATCCTTAAAGGGATTTAAGCTTGAGAAAAAACTAGCAGTAGTTTGCTGCGTACTGTGGACAGGTACCTTGAAGATGCTAAGGTGAGTGAGGTATATGTTCATTACCTTTGTACATTTGCTGCTGGCTCCTCTTCTGTAGGAACTCACAGTCAGTAGGATAAGAAGCATCTTCACCACTGCAGTGCAAAGGTGTGGAACGGGGTTTTTAGGCTTTGTGTTTGCTGGGCAAAGCCTCTTAAAGAGAAAATTGTAGAAAACAAGGAATTGTAGAAAATGGTGGGTTTGGTGTTGGGGAAGCTGCATTTAGGCAGAGAATACTGGAAAATGCAGAAAAATGAATTGCAGAGACCACAGAAAAAGGAATGGAGAGCAAGGAGAAGTCCAAAGGCAGCCAGGGTGGCTACAAGGCAGTTGGCTCTTCCTCAAGACCTCAGCTGAAGCAGTGTTTTGCAATTCTTCTCTCCCTTTTATTTTATTTTATTATTTTTTTAATCTTTATTGTTGAAAGTATTACAGATGTCTCCCTTTTTCCTGCTTTACCCCCTCTACCCTGTGCCCTCCTCCCTGAGGCCTTCACTGCACTATTGTTTATGTCCAGGGGTTATGCATACTAGTATATGCATGTAAGTTCTTTAGTTAATATCTTCCCAACCCTTCTTCCTCCCTCCCTCCCTTCTTTCCTTCCATTCTTTTTAAAAAAGTTTTATTGATTTCAGAGAGGAAGGAAGAGGGAGAGATAAAAACATCAATGATGAGACAGAATCATTGATCAGCTTCCTCGTGCACTGGGGATGGAGCCTGCAACCCAGGCATGTGCCCTGACCAGGAATTGAACCGTGACCTCCTGGTTCATAGGTTGAAGCTCAACCACTGAGCCACACCTGCTGGGCTCTTCTTCCATTCTTAAAAATTAATTGTGGCCCTAGCTGGTTTGGCTCACTGGATGGAGCGTCGGCCTGCGGACTGAAGGGTCCCAGGTTCGATTCTGGTCAAGAGCATGTACCTTGGTTGCAGGAACATCCCCAGTGGGGGGTGTGCAGGAGGCAGCTGATTGATGCTTCTCTCTCATCGATGTTTCAAACTCTCTATCCCTCTCCCTTCCTCTCTGTAAAAAATCAATAAAATATATTTTTAAAAAAAATTAATTGTGGAATGCTCACAATGTGCTAGTCATTATGTCAGGTGCTGAGGGTACATTGGGGAATGTAATAGGCCTAGTGCCTAGTCTCAGAGAGTTTAATAATCTCAGGTGTGAGTCAAACATTAAACAAATTTATAAATAACTAGAGGCCCAATGCACGAAATTCATGCTTGCTGGTACCAGCTTCCCTCTAGCACCCGGGACTCGGGCTTCCCTCGCAGCCCTGGCTTTGTCCGTAAGGTTGTCCGGAAGGACATCCAGTCTAATGAGTATATTATGATTTTATTATTATAGACTGGAGGCCCGGTGTATGAATTCGTGCATGGGTGTGGTCCCTTGGCCTGGCCAGTGATCAGGGCTGACTGGCGGGCGGGATGGGGGGAACCGTGTGAGGTTGGCTGTGGGAGTGCACTGACCACCAGGGGCAGCTCCTGTGTTGAGCATCTGCCCCCTGGTGTTCAGTGTGCATCATAGCCACCAGCCGGTCATCCAGTTGTGTGGTCGTCCGGTCATAACGGTTGCTTAGGCTTTTATATATGTAGATTATAAATTGTTATAAATATTGTGGAGGCAAAAAAACAGGGCACTAAGAGAGAATAACCAGGAGGGGATCTAATTTGGATGGAATATGGAATCTGACTTGAAGTATGAGGGTGATAATCGGGTGAGAAGAATGTTCCAGGCAGAGAATAGCGGGTGTGACAGCCCTCAAAAGAGCCAGGTCCAGTCTAGGACTGCAGCCTTGTGACAAGTGCACATGCCGGGGTGACAGGGCTGCTGGGGCCCATGTCAGAGGCCTGCTAGGCAACAATAGAGATTTGGGGCTCTTTCCGAAGGGTTGGGGGACCCAGTAAGAGTGTTTAAAGAGAGACCACAAGTCATCTGATTTTCATTAGTGAAAGCTCTCTGTGACCACTGTGAAATGGGGCCTCTGCTGTGTTGAGGCCCAGAGTCTGGGGAGAGTTGGACAGTGTCCTGCCCCTTGAGCCCCTCCATGCACACGGTCTGGCCCGGACCTATGAGCATCCATCACTCTTCCCTTCCCCACCCCCAGGCGCTCTCATGTCCCAGGTGCATAGGGCTCCTGCTTGGCAGCAGTCACCCTCGGGAGCTGACAGGGCCTCTGCCCTGTGGGGTCTGGGCTTCCATTTAAAAGCATTGATTTACTCACCATTTCTGTCCTCAGGGCTTGTGGGGGTAGAAAATAATTTCATCAGCTGTGGAGTTCTGAAGGGACCCTTAGCTGTCAGGTGACCTAGTACCTCTGATTGTGAATGGCTGGAGGTAGGCCTGGAAAATGCTGAATGTGATATTTCTTTGAATTGCCTCAGTGCATCCTGAAGCCTCAGTAAAAGGTGCTTTGGGAGATATGGACCCTGATTCTCGAGTAATTGGAAGGGCAGTTCTGCAGTGGCCTAGGTGTCCACAGGCTGTGATCACTGGCATTCTAGCAGTAGCCTTCGTTCACTATCTTTACTTCCATTTCAGGAAAATACCGAGCAGCAGATGAAGAAAAAATTAGTCCACCTCCTTACTTAACGTGTGAGAGTTTCCCTCATGCTGTGGACCACATTCTGCAGCATCTACTGTGAACCATTGTGTGATCAGAAGCAACTTGAAATGCAGCTTTTCATCGTCTGGAATGAATTCCTTACCAACTCAGCGCCAGCACAGGCAGACACAGCCCCCAGTGCTGAGATGTGTAACCCTTTTGTATTGTGCACTAATTAGAAAGAAAGGTATTGAATTACAGCTAGCCACTAAGCCTTGCTTATCTCTTTTGTTGTATTTTGTAAAAGAAGATGAGACCTGAAGAAAAGGAAAGCTGAGATTTTATGCCATGCCTTTTAAAATATTCATCAGATTAGGCAGGGCTGGGAGGGAGAAGCTACTGCAGGGAGTCGAGTTCTCGGCTGTCTCCTCACTGCTAAATTGGGAGGGTGGGTTCAGATTGTGAATGAAGTTGAAAGATGCATTACGCTATAGTTTTAATATTCAGTTCAGCTGTGAAACCCATCAAAAGTGCCAAGTGGAGTACAAGTCAGAAGAAGCAAAATAAATTGTCCTTTAGCCCAAGTGATTGAATGAATTTGCTTTAACGGATGTTGAAAACTAGATTATCTGGAGTATTATTCCCAGCACGGATGACTTCTTTTTCTCTTCATTAGCCAGAGATGACTAATTTAAATTTAGAACCTGATTTTAATTTAAAATAATATTTCCATTAATAACCTATTCATTGCAGATACCTATTATAGTGTGTAACAGTTGTTTTGGAAATTTTATGTAAAATTAAAACTATCAGTATTTTACAGATGTTTTAATTAGACATTGTTATTAACAGGAACAGTGCAGAAACTAAAATCAAGCCTTTAATGTCTTATAGACCATGCATTTTTGAAGTTAGTGTCCACGAGGGTCCTATTTACTGTACATTTGCAAGATTTCATTATTTTTGCCTCTGACACTATGGGAAAAATCTTTTAGAAGCTATTGGGACAGATTCAGGCTTTTATGTACTTGGTTACTACAGCTGTAAAATGAAATCTCGTCTGGTAGCATGGATTATTCTTCTCATGTTAAACCCACCAAAATGAAGGGGACCAAGTAGGTAATGATTTTCCAGTGCATTTGCATACTGTGATAATCCTGGGCCTTTGCAATTGTTTTACAGGACTCTTGGGCATTGAATTATTAGCATGTAATTGTACATCATTGTAGTGTTCACCTTATTGAAGCACACACTGATGTTAATGAGCTTTGGGTTTTGATTCTTGTTTAGATATCAGCTTGGTCTTAGATGGGAGGGAGCAAAGCTAAATAAATGGCAGCTCCTCTCCTCGTCTCCTTTTGGTAGTTTGGTGATCACTCTTCTTGTTTTTGCAGATGCCCCAACTTGGTACCTAAACATCCTAGAGATAGATGTGACAGGACCACAACCCTAGATTGAAAGATGAGTGAGTGGCAGAGAGCATAGCTTTGGGAGCCTAACCAGCACATAACTAGTTCTGTAATCCTGGGCAAGTGATCTAGCCTGGCATGCCTCCTTTCCCTTATCTGTAAAAATGGAGATAACGATCATGTCCACCACATAGGCTTGTTGTGAGGGTTAAATTCATGTTCATACATTAAGTACTTAGAACAGAATCAAGCAAATGCTAGATATTGGTGGTGATGTAGCAGTATCCACATTGTTTAACAATGTGGAAAGAATTCCTCTCTATAGTTCCTTCAATGGGGAAAGTCTTCCTGCAAGTTTAAAAAAAAGAAAAAAAAGAAAGAAAGATCTTCTGATATGTTTCAGCTCCCTCGGAGCTCAGCCGCACTCAGAGAAGCTCAGCATGCAGGTAGAGTGCTGGTTGGTGCCTGGTGCAGGGGCTGCATTAAACTTTGGCCTATCATCTGGGCGCCTGGATCCGTGATTGTGTGCTAGTTGCTCTGTGTTACGTGCCAGACTAGGAAATAAGCGTGTAAGAAAAGGAGTTAGCCTGGAGGACCCTTACTCATGGGGAGCTGAGGGGAACACACAGACATAAATACTCCATCCGTCCTCTGTGATGTCATCCTGACTGCAGGATGGAGAGAGGTATTCCCACCTTCGAGCCGCGTAGCACTTATTAGATTACACTTAGGTCTTCACACGTCTCTTGTCCCCACCAGACAGGGCTGTGGCTCATTTTTTTAAAAAATATCTGCTACAGCACAGGCCCTCAGATGGTTACTGAACCAATACAAAACTAGCTGTAAATATTACAGGAATTTAACGTTAGAAGGTATAGCTGTGGGGTGGGGGGGACAAAATAAGATTCATTTTAGACTTGTTGCCATAGGGGAAGCCCCCTTAGACACTTGGAAATAATGGATCCAATGCTCTGGAGACAGGTTAGAGCCAAAGCCAAGAGGTAGGCATCACTGATGGCCAGGAATTAGAGTGACAGGAATGGGTGAGATCACTTAAGCATAACATCCAGCGAAGAGAAATGGCTTCTCTATTTTGCTTCATTCTGGTTTGGCCCCGTGGGCCCTTACCATCTCAGTTTGATATTTTATTGATTTAACAAACATTATATAGGGCTCACTAGCCACCTGTCCACAGGTTCATGAGGATAAATAAAAATCTTGGTTTAGATCCAGGTTAGTATAAATTTTCCCAGCTCAGCTGGTTGGTCTGTCTTGGGCCTCATGAAGCAGATTTTAAAACCAAACTATCTAAAGGACTTCATTTTTCAGCCCTCCCATGTAAAGGGCTATCTTGTGGTCCTAACCTCAAGGACAATATTTGCATCCGGTTTACTGTAATTCTGTCCTGGGCCCAGAATAGGGACTAAGTGACATCTTAGGACTAGAAAGGGTACTGGAGAACACCCGTTGTCGGGAGATGGTTATTGAGTATCTGCTGTGAGCCAGGTCCTTGCTAGGGTGGAGGAGGACGAAGCCCCAGGCCAGTAGAGGAGACACGTGCTTGTTGCACCTTCCCTCACACCTCCAGAATCTGCTAGTTTTGCATAGCTCTACTACCATTCTACGTCTGTCAGAGCCGATTGTAATGTCTAGGAAAGGAAAGGGAGCTCACCCTAAGCGACAGTTCATCAAACACCTGTAGCTGTGGATGCCAGAAGTTTCCTCACCTTAATTTCACATTTAAATATTACAGTAGCATGTTGGACAGGTAAGTAAAAAACACAGGTTGTGTTCAGTTGGTTTTGGATCAATCGTCGTTTCTGTAATATGAAACTGAAGTCTTTGGGTACCTATAATAGACAACCAGAGCAAGGCGCCTAAGCACCAGAAAATATCATAATTGAAACTATGTATCTGTTAAAATCCAACAATTTGAATACCTTACTTTTTTCAGTGCTTACTCTCATGTCATACACATCTCAACACCTATTTGTTTCACTAGCTGTTGTGCCTGAGAAGATTAAATGCCCACTGTGTGTAAAGCACTAAGGAAGAGAGAGCAGAATGTAGCTCCCACTCCTTAAAGGCATATCTTCTAGTTGGGAAATCGATGCATATAAAAATAGAACTAATAGTGCAAAGGACACTGGCAAGTTCAAGGGGTTGTATAAGTCCTGTCAGAGAGGAGGTCATGTGCAGTGAGCTAAGTGCTTTGGCCAGTGCCAAATGTTTCATTCATTCAATAGCAGCGTAAAAAGTATCACAACCATGGTGTTAACATTTGAATAGAGTATGCAGATGAAACATAACTACAGATACTGATAAAGTGATGAAGATGACTAAAGCCAGTAAGAGTGAGGGGGTTATTTTATAATTAATGTTATTATTTTACAATATACAAAATAAATCTGTTACCACATTGTAAATACAAAATAATTAGCCATTTACATGCGATAAACATTAATATTGCAAGAAAAACTATTTTAAATATAATATTAATGCAATAAACGTTAATATTTCAAGAAAAAATTTTTTTAATATTACCAAAACTGTACTGACATAATATCACAAGTTGTAGGAAATATTAAAAACCTGCAAATAACAAGATTACTTCTATTTTAAAATATTTTTTCCTCTGGCTCTATTTTTCTTCATCAGTTTATGTTGTTCATTATATTCCACAAATGAGTGAGATCATGTGATATTAATCTTTCTCCAACTAGCTTATTTCACTTAGCATAATGCTCTCCAGGTCCATCCATGCTGTTGCAAATGGTAAGAGTTCCTTCTTTTTTACAGCAGCATAGTATTCCATTGTGTAGATGTACCACAGTTTTTTAATTCACTCATCTGCTGATGGGCACTTAGGCTGTTTCCAAATGTTCGCTATTGTAAATTGTGCTGCTGTGAACATAGGGATGCATATATCCTTTCTGATTGGTGTTTCTGTTTTCTTAGGATATATTCCTAGAAGTGGGATTACTGGGTCAAATGGGAGTTCCATTTTTGATTTTTTGAGGAAACTCCATACTGTTTTCCACAGTGGCTGCACCAGTCTGCATTCCCACCAGCAGTGCAAGAGGGTTCCTTTTTCTCCACATCCTCTCCAGCACTTGTCATTTGTTGATGATACCATTCAGACAGGTGTGAGATGGCACCTCATTGTTGTTTTGATTTGCATCTCTTGGATGATTAGTGACTTTGAGCATGTTTTCATATGTCTCTTGACCTTCTGTATGTCCTCTTTCAAAGGCTTTCTGTAGGTCCTTTGCCCACTTTTTGATTGGATTGTTTATCTTCCTTTTGTTAAGTTGTATGAGTTCCCTGTAAAGGTTGGAGATTAAACCCTTATCAGAGATAACATTAGCAAATATGTTCTCCCATGCAGTGGGCTTGCTTGTTTTGTCGATGGTTTTTTTTTTTTTTTTCTGTGCAGACACTTTTTATTGTGATGTAGTCCCATTTGTTTATTTTCTCCTTAGTTTCCATTGCTGTAGGACCTGTGTCAGTAAAGATATTGCTACAACACATTTCTGACATTTTGCTGCCTATGGATTCTTCTAAGATTTTTATGGTTTCCCGTCATATGTTTAAGTCCTTTATCCATTTTGAGTTTGTTTTTGTGTATGGTGTAAGTTGGTGGTCTAGTTTCATTTTTTTGCATGTATCTGTCCAATTTTCCCAACATGAGGGGGTTATTTTAGATGAGTAGTGTCAACATCTGTCAGGTATTTCAAGTGCAGATCAATTACTGGCTTTCCTCGGAAGATTGGAAGATCTGGCAAGGTTAGGTCTGAATTTCTGTATTCAGTTGGAGCTGAGTCACTATTGCCATTCAGAGAGTTTTGGCCCTCTCCACTTCCCCATGTTCCCCAACTCTTCCTTGTCTTACACCCCCCTCACTTTACTCATGTGTTACTACAGTCTAGGCTTCTAAAGGAATTTGAGTTGTGACCTCTGCTTTAGAAGAAAACACCACATGTTGGCTTAGGTTACATTTTCTTCCTTCAATTAATCGGTCAATCTCCCATATCCCTATAAACTCAGATGTGCTTTTAATCTACTTTAAAAATAATCGTAGATTCTATAAACATAGTGGATTAATCATATATGTTAGGTGGTCTCTTTCAAAGCCTTACTAAAGAGGAAAGGAAGAAAGGATGCATAAATCCAGGAAGACAACCTGCAAGAGAACAGTAGAAGAAACATCAGTGGATGAGAGGATGTGAGAATTTGGAAGACGGTAAGTGAATGCAGTGTTGGTAATTAAAATCAGCGCAAAGAAAAGAGCCAAAATTCATCCTGAAGAACCACCTCAAAGACTCAAGGCTGGGAGGTACTAGGTAGAGAGGAAGTGAGGTGTGCGGCAGGGTTGAGAGCAAGGAATTGTTTGAAAGCTGGTAAACACAATGGAGCCCTAGACCCTGCCCACCCTGAGAGCCAGATGAGTACCCCCAGCCTAGGCAGGAGAATGGAGGTTTATCTTCTGAAAAAGTGAAACCATGAAAGTTAAGGCCTTGGGGACAGTGGGTATGGCAGTGGGCCAGGGTGAGATGATGAGGGGCTGACAATGGGAATTAGGCACATGTCTACTTATACTACAGGGGTCCTCGGTTCCCTTCCCCTTGCATCCCAGGACCAGAGGGCCCGGGGATAGAATTGAAAATTTGTCTGATATTTGGCCATTTGGAAAATAATACTGATGGGTAACTGACTGATCTGAAGGATGTGTTGCAAAAAAAAAAGAAAAAAGATACTTAGAAAACTAAGCAAATAGGGGGAAAGGGCAGTTATTAATTCCAGGTAAGACAAAAGTCACCAAAAAAGAAAATTCGATAATTGGCTCTGCAGTGAATACCGATTACTGAGTTAACCTAACGTCATAACATGACTATTTGGGATGATAAGAAAAGACATACTTGTGTGGTAGGGACAGGGCAGAGGGATGAAAGACCTACATTTAATTTCATCCAAAGCAGGAAGTCATTTTAATATATAAACTGTCTTTTAAAAAAGAACTCACGAAAATAAAAGCGTGACCTGAAAACACATGCATAATTATTTGGAGACAATCTTTGCAAGGGAGAAAGAGAAGGATTAAATATGTGACTGAATGAAGTTGGAAGTATTACAAGATGAACTTAGAGATTCTTAAAAGGAATGGAGGAAGGATGTGGAGATGTGTTCGGTACACAGTGGACTGTGTGGGGTTCTGGAAGTGGAAGAAGATTGGGTGTCTTTACTGTGAGGGATGGCAAAACCACACATAACCCTGAGAGGAGTCAGGAACGGGCAGCCGTAAGCTAAAAGGGCCCAAATATGGTTACGAAGGATGTCCACAGAGTGTCCTGCCCTTTATGTGTTCACTGTTAGATACACATACAATGCAAACTTATCTACTTTCCAACCACAACAAATTAACAATAGTGGATCCAGCTAATTGGGATTTTATGAAATCAGAAAGGACAAGTAGCCACAAGCAAATGGACTACCAGCTACAAGAAATGTCAGCTGGCAGCCTGACCAAGGAAATAACCCAAAAGCACAGGAAGCAGATGTTGGAAATTGAACAGTTAGCAGCCTGTGGCCATTTAGTTCAGAGACCTATGCCTCAGGTATCACTAGTGCGGCATAGGGTAATAGCTAATGATAATGAAGTATTTTTTAGCATATCCTATGGTAAAATACCTTTTTGTTTACTTTGAATTTGTTACGTAAGGTATATTTTAAATTTGACTACAGTTTCCCATGAGTGCATTTTAAGAGACATTTGAGAATATTCTACTCAAAATAATGTCCCCCCTCATGCTTTGTTTTTGCTTAAAAGGGTAAACAAAGTCCTTTGGAATATTTACCTATCCAAATGTCCCATTTACTGGAAGTTTTTCTTTGGAGGAGGAGCCTGTCTTGCAGGGATGATGAAACAAGGCAAGGAAAAGATGGTGACTTACTGTAGATAAGTTCTAGTTGGGGGTGGGGATGATGTTATTAGTGGAAGCCTTCAGAATTTATCAGGAGTTGAAAGTGGATGCTTCTCCAATGGGGGTTTCTGAGGGAGATGCTTCTAGCTGTTCATGACCCATATGGAGAGATGGAGGAGCCTAAGAGCAGGGAGACTGGGGATGACTGTTCTAGAAGCTCAGATCCAGCCGAAGCTTTGGATCCAACGAGGTGCTGTGTAATGGGAAGAGACGGGCAGCGCACACAGTAAAGTCAAAAGATGTTATTAGGGGTCAGAACTCAAAATGTTCAAACTGGTAGCTAGTGGTGGTGGTGTGCTAGTCACCACTGCTGTTAGCTCTAGACTCCAAGCAGCGGTCTCTAGAGATGGAGTGACATTTCCGAGTGAGGCCTACTCTGCTAGGGGTTTGCTGCTGATAAAACTGGTTGAGGTCAGAAGTACTGAGAGCTGATGAAATGCAGAATATTGTCAAAAGAAATAGACCCTGCATTTCCTTTCCTGTTCCCGTCCTTATCCACCCTTGAATTGTCTGTAGGTCAGATGGTCTATATCAAGCTTAGCTTCCAATTGGCTCCCCATCTCAGAACCACCCCCTGCATTCCAACACACTTTTCCTAACTACATTTTTCTTTCCATCAAAAGGAAAATCCCAGTCACAAATGAGGAACACGGCAACAGATTATTCTTCAAAATTTTACAGAGTTTAATTGTAAGAAAAGTCTCCATTGTATGACCTAATAGCACATCTGACTGTAATTGAAATCTTTAATATTTTGCTGACATCAATTATGAAAAATTAATGAAAATATCTCATTTCTAAAGCAATACAGTTGTCCAAATTAATTCAGTCTTCAAGAATGATTTTCTCTCTTCTTATTCCAATCATTATGTTCTTCCACTTACACTAATAAAGCAGAAGGCCTCTGTGGTTGTCTTTGTGGACAGGTCAGGGTCAATGTGATTTCAAACAGATTCAAACTCACTTTGCCAGGCTGAGTATCTCTGAGTCAGATTCTTTGCTGAAGGCTTGGTGTGAGCTAACACATCCAAAAAGTCAGCAGTGGTCACTGTGCCCAGCTGGATCCCAGGTAAATCGCTGCTCTCTAGATAAAAACAACAGTAACAGCATAACAATCGACCTTATGGTGATCAATGCTCTTGAAATGCTAATAGACCTTCTTTCAAGACAATGCATAATGCAACATTCTTAATGGTTAATGCAGAAAAGTCAACACTAAAGAGGGCTCAGATGAAAATTCTTTAATGTACAACTCAGCCCCTGAAGTCCAGACAAAAATATGTGATTTAAATGTATCATCAAAGTTTTATTTAATATTTATATAGTGCCGCAGTGGATCCAGCCCAACATCATCGTGTGCCAGAGAAATAAAAGCCCGAGCCCTAAGGAGTTTATCATCTGGGGCAAAGTGGATCCAAAACAGAACACCAGAGGAGGAAGGAGTTGAGTGAGTGCAGGAAAGAGAGACCAAGATTGTGTGCAAGAGTAAAGAGCCCCCAAGAACAGGCACAAGGCTCCACCTGCTGGTGAAAGTTGGATTTTTAAACAGATTTCCCTCCCAGAGCACCTTTGCTGTGGTCCCAGCTTTACCTGACTGGTGATCTTCAAGTGCATTGAAGATCTTCCTCACAGGCCGCATAGCTGCTTCCCTGCAGACCAGCTTAATGTCTGAGCCTGAGTAGCCCTCAGTCTCCTGAAAGAGCCCCAAACCAGCCATTGGTCAGCAGGCAGAATGTTGGTGATCACATCCTTCTGGTCAGGACCCAGTATGTCAGAGCCCCTGTTTAGATTCTGGATCTGCCCCACATGGACACTGTACAAAGATTCCCAGATAGACAATGCTTGGGGAAAGAGAGGTCTCTAACATGTTTGGATAACCTAAGAAGCTGGGCAACAACTTCCTAATTCCCCTCCAAATATATGCTATAAGATGTTGGTGAAGACTAGACCACCCATGTTAGTCTAATGGGGCCCTTGTGCCAAATCCAAGGATGATCAAATTTAAGTAGACATTTTTGTTCTTGCAAATAAGACCATAAGCTGCCTTAGAGGAACCTCAATGAACATCAAGTTCAAGTATCCACTCAGAGAAGGCAATGATAGCAGTGACAATGAAGGCAACAGATATGCACCTAGAGCTTTTGGATTTGTAAAAGACTTCTCATTTAATCATCACAGTAATCCTTTGTGGCATATCTGTTACCCACCTTATAGATCAGTGGTTCTCAACCTTCCTAATGCCGCGACCCTTTAATACAGTTCCTCATGTTGTGGTGACCCCCAATTTCATTGTTACAAATTGAACATAATTAAAGCATAGTGATTAATCAAAAAACAATATGTAATTATATATGTGTTTTCTGATGATCTTAGGCGACCCCTGTGAAAGGGTCGTTCGACCCCCAGGTTGAGAACCGCTGTTATAGATGAAAAGGCTGATGCTCAGAGAATAAGTGACTCCCCTGAGGTCACACAGATAGTAAGCAGCTGACAGGGCAAGGATTTGACATAGGTTCTCCAGGTCTAAACCCTGTGCTGTTTTTACCATATCATATTGCTTCTCCCTGCTTGAATATTTCCGAGTGACAAAGAGCTCATTCTTTCATGAAGAAGAGGCCCGTTGCATTGTTGGGGAGCTTGGATCGTTTCTAAGTGACTCAAGGAAGAGGCTCCGAGCAGCTCATGAGAAGAACCTGCCGAGAAGACGGTCACGTGGTGGCTGCTTGGCCTACGATGCCTCTCCGGGGCAGCTTACCTGGCTCAGCGTGCCGTACTCCAGCTCTGTGTGCAGCTCCAGCGCTCTGCTCTTGCTCACAGGGGGCAGCCAGTGGTGGATCATGGCTTTCCTGGCCTCCTGGCTGGGGAGGTCAACCAGAATCCTCTTCTCCAGGCGGCGTAACATGGCACAGTCCAGTTCCCTGAAATCACGTGAGAAACGAAGGAACTGGTTGGGGCTGTGAACTCACTTCCTAAGCAACAAGGTCAATTTAAGAACAATTTTGCACTGCAGGAAGCAATTCAGCATTTTAACTCTCCCTCTACATCAATGCTTGAATGGATAGGACAACTAGTTTGCTTAAAAAAAAAAAGAAAAGAAAATACATCCTAAAAAAAAAACTTACGTAAAGGAGGTAATTTTAAGTGACTTGATTTGGGGGAGAAAATCTCACTAGCAACCAAACAAGGAGCATTTCCATTGCAGTCCTAACATGAATCATTCAATCTGACCCCTCCAGTGAGTAAATCATTCCTGACGATAACGTGGGCACTCTGGGAAGCACATTAATTCTTCCAAAACTCTCCTATATTCTGGAGCGAATGACTATCTCACGCCATTGCTGTGGTGAACACACAGAGCAAATGCTCCTTCCAGGGTGCCCAAAGCAAATGTGGCCCTTGACACACTCACTCGTGTTCCTTCGAAAACACTGTCAGGTCAGATGTACACAACTTTGCATCTGCAGGCCATTTCCCTAAATTTCTTAATAGAAATTTTCAAACAAATAGAAAAGTAGAATAAAACAATGAATATCCATGTACCTACCATCTTGATTCAACAACAGTTAACATTTTGCCATAACCTGCTTCATATCAATTTATCTAAATTATTTCAGAGTAAATTACATCATGACATGAAATCACACCCCTAAATGCTTCTGCTGACAGTCTCCCCTCTCCCCCTGAAAAGGACATTTCTTACATAGCTACAATGCTATTAGGACACCTGACAGAATTAACATTGATGGCATAGTATGTCTAATGCTCATTCCTTATTAAAATTTTGCCCATCATGCCAAAAATATCTTTCATAGTTTTTTCAACCAAAATCCAATCAAGGATCATGCATTACATATAGTTATATCTCCTAAATATCATAATGTAGACCAGTCTCCTTGTCCTGGCCCCTTTTTGAAAAGATAAGGCTAGTTGTAGAATGTTCCACATTCTGGATTGGCTTGATGTTTTCCTCATGGTATCATGTTCCTGGTTCCTCTATCCCCTATTCTCTAAGATGGAAGGCAGACCTAAAAGCTTAGTTATTAGAATCAGGATAAAGATTTTTTGGCAAATATGTTTATTATATTGGGATCCACGTGCTGGCTTATCTCACTATTAGTGATGTGGTGTTTGAATAGTGGGATCATCTGTTGATAGCATATCTGTCCATTGTAATGGAAGCCTCTTTGCAAATAGTAAGTATTCTATGTACAATACTTTGGCACCATGTGAATACTCCTTTCCCCCTCCCTTTCAACTAGTGGTTTTAGCATCTCTTAATGGTCTTCAAATCAATTATTGCATGAGAGTGGTACAAAATGGTGATTTCAAAAATTTTTATTCTAAATGAATTATTTGGAATTATTATTTAATGTAGAGCTTCCCCTCATTAACGGGCTCTTGAATTACCCTGAATTGTCATTCCTATTATCAATAGAGCATTTTGAGTATAAGTCTGTGAACACTTTATATGTTAAAATTTCAATTACTAGAAAGGTAAATAATTGTTTGACTTCCTAATATAGAAATTAGGAAATGCCTGTGTTGGTCCAGCTTAACCATTAATGAAGACTAACAATGACAGCATCATCACCAGATATTTCTCATTCATAAAGACATCGAGAATCTCTAAAGCATCCTCCCATTTTTCTGTCATTCTGAATCTATGTCATGATATTTCCTTATAAACTGAAAAACAAAAATACCTTTCCAGGGAGCATATCTGAATTCTAAATTGGAGTGACCAGATTTCTTCAAAGATTGTCTTTCCTTTCCCTGTTATTCTTCCAATCCTGAGCTGAGAATCCATAGTCCAGGGGTGTCTTACCAGCAATAGCAGTTACCTATTTCTTTATCAGCCTCACCCTGTTGAAATTCGTCTCACATCAGAGACTCGGCCACATCTTCCCCTGTACAACCATCCCCCCTCTCCAGACCAACATTCATACTCAAGGCACAGGGTCAAAAAACTTCACAGAACTCTAAGAGATCATTTTTTCATATTTGAATATTAATAAAAGATAATGCTTAAATAACACTGTTTTTAGCTTTTTACAGATATTAATTTATTTAATTCTCACGAAACCCTATGAGGTAGGTAATATTATCATCTCCATTTCAAGATGAGGAAACTGAGGCACAGAGGTCAGAAAGCTATTTGAGTGGTGGCACTGGCTTTGGACCTAAAGAGTGAGATTCTGGAGCCTGTGCCTCAGTCACTGCTGTCACCACAGTCACTGCTAGGAGACTCCCAAGTCACATGATGGTGAAATCTCAGAACCCTGAGAACAAAGAGAGGATCATAAGAGCTTCCAGAGAGAAAAATACAGATTAAGAATAAGACTTCCATCAGTAGCAAGAGCTAATAAAAGAAAGGAAAATAATGCCTTCAAAATTCTGAGGAAATCTTGATCAAACCATTAATTTAGTTGTTAGATAGAATAAAAGTATTTTCAACAAGCAAAGCCTAAAATAATTTACCTCCCATATTCCCTTCATCAGGAAAGTACTGAAGAACCAAAGGGAGACAGTAAACCAAACCAAAGGCCACATGGGATCCAAGAAACAGATGGTCTGACACAGAGAGAAGGAGCTTTCCAGGAGGATGAGGTGAGGTCCCAGGGTCTCCCCTACATACTGGGTGAGGAGAACAACCAGTTCAGCTTAGAGTTGGTAAGAAGGCTCTAGAAGACATGTCTCCAAGAACATGAAGCTGGTGGAATACCTGTGTGATTTAGACAGCAGAGAAATGCGGCTGAATTGGTGGGAGGGGAAGGTGAGGTGAGTGGGGGGAGGAAAGGAGAGAGGGCAGGGGGATGCCTTTTATTAAACAAAAGAAACAAACTCACATTTTAGGAATTAGTTCAGTTCAGCAATATTAACCACCTGTCAAGTGTATTGTCCCTGCTAAGTCTCCAATTACAGAAATGAATAAGATAAACTCCTGCTTATAAGTAAATAAAGGCAATAACAGGAAGGTTTTGGTCTTGAAGTGAAGGAATGTTGGTCCCATAAACTTCAAAGACAAAATAAGACTTGAGAGTCTCAGTCTGAAAACCAGGAAGGAAGAGTGAATAAGCTGAAAAAACGGCAGGGATAGGGGTGATCAGAAGCTGTCATGTTCCTTCCAAGGCCTTTCCTTGGACCTAGGAGGCTGCCCCTCCTGAAAAGGCAGGGGATGCAGAAGGAAGGGTCTGTAAGGGCACCTTCTCTTAGACTCCCCACTCCGTCCAGAGTGATTTCATGCAGAGGGAGGTGGGAAAACAATCCCTCACTATAGATGTCGGTATTGATCAGCTAATGCCCTAAAGCAAGAGATTTACCTCAAAACTGCCTGTGGGCACCAAATAAGTGCAACTCTCTGACAGCTAGGCCTGATGGATGCACTTTTAATGACATCAATAATAATATAACCATACAAGGGAGGAAACAAAGGACAAATGGAATGTACCCAGGAATTATTCTTTATGCCAATATATTTATAAGAAAAAATTTAACTTGTGGCAACCAGAAAACATTCCTTTTCGCTCATACACTTTGATTTTGACTAGTTATTCTGTCCTCATGTCTTCTTTATTTTGGTTATCTGGTGCTTCCATCACTTCAAAGGTCAAAAGCAGCCAGTGAGTAATACTTTAAACAATAATAATAATAATAATAATAATAATAATAATAATAATAAATAATAATAATAATAATAATAATAATAATAAAAGCAGCCAGTGAGCGTGACATGTGAGATACAGAGAAGGTTCACAGACTTCAGAGCCTGGTCACTGAACCTATGCCCACTGCTATACACAAGGTGGCAAAGCCACTGGCACCTGGACAGTTTACATGAGCTCCAGGGCCTTGCACCTGAGCACTTGGGCTCCTGCACCAAACCTTCTGGAGCCTTCCTCAGCCCTTTGGTTTATCTCCCTGTTAAACCATGTGGCTCCTGGGGCAGAGATCATTCCAAATTTTACAGAATTTGGAAACCAAACATAATTCTAGTTCGTTCATTCAATAGTTCAAACATATTCAGTTCAAAGTATCTCAGCATGATCAGAGAAAGGCAAAGTTTTGTAAGCAAAGTCTTCGCAGTATATCCATAACCAACATGAAGTGAGTGGTCGTGGCAATCCTTGAGGAGCAGGTTAAGGAATTGTATTCTTTGGTAGGTGATGGGGAGCTGATGAATAAAGCATTGAAGGTTACCTTGTCTCCCACAGTGAGCCCTGCATAAGCTAACTCCTACCTGCATTTCGTACTGGGGCCAGCTCCTCCCTGGAGCCCAGGGGATGCATGGAGTTATGGTGGAAAGAACTGGGTTATGTCTGCTGAGCTCTGCAATCACATGTATACACTTCTACAGAAATATCATACCAGAAAGGAGTGAATTCATATGGGAAGGAGTGGTTTATATAGGTACGTTTCTTCCCATTCCCAGAGCAATAATCTCTTTGAGTTCATGTTCTCTTCTAAATATTAGGAATTGGGGGGAGGGGTGTTTTTAATCTAGAGTTTGGTCATACCAGGTGTCTACTTTTTAAAAGAGACAGTGAAATCTCTGGCCCTTTTGCAAATAGCAAGGAAAAGATGAATTGCAACATACTCCACACAAACAATTTTCATACCTTATTTGTACAAACTACCATCAAGTTAAATAGATAGCTAAAGATGGCATTTACCTTAATGGCCCTGTTCAGTATTTTGTTTCCCTCCGGACTCCCAGGCCTAAGTTTCTGAATACTCAACAATCTTGACGGGTCAAATTCGTCCTAATTGTGATCACTAAATATTCCTTACATGGCTGTTACTTTAAGTGGTAATATTAACAATGCAACATTTGTTATCCTTCTCACCACTTACTTACATATGAAATGATACTGGTGAGCTGTTATTCTCACTTCCTTCTTGTCCTCCCTGTGATGCTATAGATCAGGAAGGTGCTCCTCAGAGGAGAAGCACTGAATAAACAAAGTCGCTGCATGCCCTCTCATTGCTGAGAAGGAGAGAATGACTGCCCCTTGGAGACAAAATGGGTTTGTCTAGGGCAGTGATGGCGAACCTATGACAGACGTGTCAGAGGTGACACTCGAACTCATTTTTTTGGTTGATTTTTCTTTGTTAAATGGCATTTAAATATATAAAATAAATATCAAAAATATAAGTCTTTGTTTTACTATGGTTGCAAATATCAAAAAATTTCTATATGTGACATGGCACAGAGTAAGTAGGGGTTTTCAAATGCTGACACGCTGAGCT
>NW_005871064.1:3465175-3508922 GCF_000147115.1 Myotis lucifugus
CGCCCCGAACACTCATGCTCCCATCCCCCTGTTGTCCATGTCCATTGGTTTGGCTTATATGCGTGTATACAACTCCTTCGGTTGATCTCTTCCCCTTACCCCCTCCCTCCCCTACTTTCCTTCTTGGGATTGATAGCCTGATCGCTGTTTCTCAGTCTTTGGATCTGTCCCTTTTCATCAGTCTATGTTGTTCTCTATAATCCACAAATGAGTGAGATCATGTGGTATTTATCTTTCTCTGACTGGCTTATTTCACTTAGCATAATGCTCTCCAGTTCCATCCATGCTGTTGCAAAAGGCAAGAGTTCCTTCTTTTTTACCGCAGCATAGTATTCCATTGTGTAGATGTACCACAGTTTTCTAATCCACTCATCTGCTGATGGGCACTTAGGCTGTTTCCAAATCTTAGCTATGGTGAATTGTGCTGCTATGAATATAGGGGTGCATATATCCTTTCTGACTGGCGTTTCTGGTTTCTTGGGATATATTCCTAGTAATGGGATCACTGGGTCAAATGGGAGTTCCATTTTTAGTTTTTTGAGGAAGCTGCATACTGTTCTCCACAGTGGCTGCACCAGTCTGCATTCCCAAGGATTGGGTTTTTTCAATGTTTGATATGATTTAATTATTTCCCCCAGAGGGACAGACTGCTTGAATTAGATAAGTTTACTCCCTCACCTAAGACTGAAGCCAATACAAAGTTTGTTTTAATATTCTTGATAAAAATACTCTACTTCCTTAAAGAAGGACTTAGACAATATATAGCAAGGAACTTAAAAAACATCTATACCTTTTGATATAGTAATTCTACTTCTAGAAATCTATTCTAAAATAATAACCAGATTTTTGTCAGATTTTTTTCAAAAAAGTTTGTTTCATTGTTATTTATAATAGAGAAAAGTTGGAAACATCATATATGTTCAACAGGGAAGAAATGATTAACTAAACTGTGGTATATTTACAAGTGGGAATTCTGGGCAGCCATTACAAAATTCAATTTTCAAGGATTATTGAATGACATTGGAAATGTTCTTACTATAATGTTAAGTAATGAAAGCAGGACACTAGTGGGAATACAAAATGTACAACCTCTATAGAGGGAAATTTGGCAATCTCTACTATAATTTTATGCACATTAACCCTTTGACCCAACAATTCTACTTCCAGGAACCTACCACAAAGATACACTGCCAAATACACACAGTGATATATGCACACCATTACTCATAGCAGCACTATTTGTAAGAGCAAAAGAGTAGGAATAACCTAAATGCCTATCATTAGGTGATTGGGATAGATTACCATATGCACTAAATGGCACATATGCAGCTAAAAAGAAAGTAAGGAAGAATTTCCTGTGTTTATTTGTCAAAATCTCCAGAATATTTTATTAAGAAAAAAATCAAGATACAGAAAAATGTGTTTCCTTTTGTGTAAGTAAACCAAGTTCAGTTATTCTATGGAATTCTTTTAAAAATCCTTGGGAGTTATGATGCAAAGAACCATGATGACTTATATCTATACAATGTCTATCATTGCTCATTGGTTACCACTGGAGGTTGCTAGGACACCAACTCATGACTCTAAAAATCAAAGAGAGCCCTAGCTGGTTTGGCTCAGTGGATAGAGCATTGGCCTGCAGGCTGAAGGGTCCCGGGTTCGATTCCAGACAAGGGCACATGCCGAGGTTGCCGGCTCAATCCCCAGTAGAGGGTATGCAAGAGGCAGCCGATCAATGATTCTCTCTTATCATTGATGTTTCTATCTCTCTCTCCCTTCCTTTCTGAAAACAATAAAAAATATATTTTTTTAAAAAAGCTTTAAAAATCAAAGCAAAAGAATCCTGCTTTTCTAGTATGAAATATATTTCAGGGTAACCAAATAACCCTATTAGATGAGAGAAAGTTCTATTATAGAGAATAATCCCAGCTATCTATCAGAAGGAACAATAGAATCACACCCCTAGTAAAATAAGTGATGCAGGCAAAGGTCATCAATGGATGCTAAAACCATGATGGGAACTGTACAACTGAATCCACTGATCCATCTTGGCATCACCCAAAGCTAGACAACATGACATTATCTTTCTCTAGATGCAATGCAATATGATGTACACAGCATCACCTATGAAGTATGTTTGCCAAAATTTTATATTGATCCTGAATCTAATCAATCTAACTTTTAGTCTAGAGTAATTATAGGGGTAAGGAAAAGAAGCTAAATACTATCATGAGAATACAATGAGCCAAATTCAGGAAGTTTAGACCTCTTACAAGATAATCTCCCTGGCGGTCAAGTCAATGGCAAATTCGAGGAGGGGAAAGGGGGGTGTGTCTGTCCAAGATTAAAAGAGACTTAAGAGAACAACCAATTACAAAATGCAAGCCTTGTTTGGATATCAGTTTAGTAAATCAATTATGAAAACATTTGTAGAACAATGTGGGAAATCTGAATATAAACTGAGTATTAGGTAATATTAAGGAATTAATATTAATTTTGTTAAGGGTGATATTGGCATTGTGGTAATGTAAGAAACTGTCCTTATTTTTAAAAGATGTACACTGAAGTATATATGTGAGAAATAACAATCTGGGATGTAATTTAAGGTATTCAGCAAACAAAGTGGGGTAGGAATAGATGAAATCATTGGGCAAGATTGTTCGTTACTAAAACTAGGCAACAGTGGGTTCATTGTGCTTTTTTGTCTTCTTTAGTGTTTGGAACTTTTCATAATAAAATGTTTTTTTAAACCCCAGCAATGCTCAAGGATATTGTTATGCCCAGATTTCAGGATCCCCAAGAAACCACATCAGGGAGCCAGCCAGTCCGATGCAAAAGCATAAGAGTCTTTATTCGAGCTAGCTCGGCTCCCCCACCTTGCCGACGCAGCGACAGGAAGCAGAGAGAGATAACTCTGTGTGGAGACGGGTTATATAGGGGGAGTTGGAGGAAGGGGAGGAGAAAGGACTGTGCTCTGCCAATTGGCCAGGCACAAGTCTGTGTCTTGTTCCTGGGTGTGGCTAGCAGAGGCTTAGACTTCTGGGAAGAAGCTCCTTGCCAAGCACGTGGCCAAGGTAAGATGGAGCACTTACCCTGGGGCAAGGTGGAGGGCGTAGCCCTTACCCTGGGGCAAGGTGGAGGGCCTAGCCCTTACCCTGGGGCAAGGTGGAGGGCCTAGCCCTCGCCCTTTCAGATATATGGGTTAGAACATACTGGTTCCAAGATATAGTGTAACAAAGCAATCTGTGCTATAAAAGAATCCAGGCTTAAAAGCATGTATGTATTTAACCATTCGACATGTTGAGGGGCAATTCTTCAGAAAATCCCTTCTAAATGTCTTTGATTTCTGATTGTTAGCGGCTCCTCCTGCACCTTCTCCTTCTCTTTCTGCCCTCTGAACCATCTTATTTGGGGCTTACCAAAAACTGACCAACTTAGGGAAATGGTGGCAGCACAATAACTTCCTCTACAGAGTCCTAGGTGTCCCTGGGAGTGGAGGGCTCTCTGTTCCTCTAGAAAATGTGTAGGTCTCCCTGGGGGCACAGACCTTCCAAGAACCATGCGTGAAGTTACTGTTTTCACACAACATAAAGTGTTATGATCAACCACGTTTCAAATGGATGAAGAAACAGATTCTTTCTCTGAAGGATTTCTACAGTCACATTTAAATGACACATCTCTGTTTGGACCCCACTTTAATATTGTCTGTAACTAACGAGTATCTTCAAATTGTAAAATGCTGATCACTTTAACATGTTAGAGAACATCTTATAAATCTGAGGGGAACTGGAAACAGGTTTAAGTCATGAATATATTTAAAATAATAGGTTACACACAAACTTTTCAGTGACCCCTGCTTTGGGAGCCCAGACGCATCTTTGAAGGTGGAAACAGAAGTGGGAGGACAGGGGTGACACAAGAGTGTCAAGTTTGAGCTCTGTTGCAAATGTGCTGTTGACTTTGGGTGGATTGACCTCTCTTGACCTTGGTCCCTCTCTGCCCATGGGAAGGCAGCATTTTCTGATCTGTCTTATGTCTCACCCACATCTCTAAAGAAATCATGTACGTGAAAATATTCTTTTTTTTCTTCCTGTCATTGCTATAGCCAATATTATTATTATGCTTACTAGTATTAGCAATTTTTAACAATTTATCTTTATTGTTGAAAGTATTACAGATGTCCCCTTCCCCTACCCCTTTCCGCCCCCCCCCCCCCCCATTGACCTCCTCCACATCGTACCAGCTGCCACCCAGGCCTCATGCACTATTGTCTAGGACCATGGTTTACATGTATATGAATATAAGTTCTTTGGTTCATCTCTCTCCGACATTCCGACCCCCTTTCCTCTGAGATTTGTCAGTCTGTTCCCGTGCTATGTGAAAATATTCTTGAAACTATAAAGAGATTATAATTATTTTTTAAAATATACTCTCCACGTAGATATTGGTTTTCCCTTATCAACATCTCTTATTTCCCAATTCCACTTCTAGAATTGTTCTTAAAATCTCTGGGATATAGTTTGAATAAAAGATTCTGGGAGTAGATTATATTTTTAATTAGAGATTGTTTAGCTTCCTATTTACTGTGCAACATTAAAGAAAAGATTTTCTTCCTAACTTAAAAAAAAGTTTAATTTTAATACTGTTAAAAATCAAAGCATATTATTTCTGGAATATTTTTGAGTCCTGGAGATTTTAGCATTTTAGAGTTCTTTTTGCCAAAGTCTTGTTTAAACATACTAGATAAATTGTCTTTAAACTCATATTTTTAACATCTTTTAAAAATATCCATTTTAAATGTTGTCAGTGGTAGCCTGGCCTGTGTTCCTTCTATTAAGGCAGTTTCTTTCATGGTACAGATAGCAAGGATTGAGGACTTGAATAGAAAAGCCTTCAGATTAATCTCCCAGGGCTGGAACCAAACAACGAGGCTTTGCCCGAAGTGGTCAACATGATATCTTCGTCGGTACTCAGTGGCTCGTGAAAATGTGTTCAAATTGTACTCGTTACATCTCTTACCAGGGCAGGTTGGAAGCGGCTAAGACAAACACGAGATCTTCTGAGCGAGCCAGCCCATCCATCTGCACCAGCAGCTCTGTCTTCATCCGAAGGCTTCCTTCATGCTCTCCCCTAGAGAGAGAAAGGAGGTGAGTTTCCCCAGGGCAGAGCCTTCGCTTCCATGACAAGGCAGCAAAGACTCGGGCTGTGGAACGGGTTCTCTTCCGACTGCTAACCCTTCCCTGCCTCTTCTCAGGAGCCACTCATACTGGAGTTGGAGGAAACAAGCCATTTGGTAGTATTTTCCCAAAGACGATAATAGAGAGGACGTAAGTGAACATAATGATGAGAGTGAAAAGAAAACCAAAGGTTGGCAGCGGACTAGAAAATGACAGAAGGGCAGACAGTGCCTCTGATAGATTGAATCCAGCTCTGTCCACCTGCCGTACTATTTACCCTTTCATAAATGGCATAATTGAGAATAATCTTTTCCCTTTATATAGCTGGCATAAAAGAACTTTCTCATTTTTTTCGTATAATTTATGGATATAAACTGTCCAAAAAGAGAGATCAACTATTTGTCTGAATCTGTTTCACTCTCTTTTAATAAGAGGCAAGATAATGACATGGGAGGCAGTCTTCTGTGAAAATTCATCCTCCAAGCTCCCATCACCACTGCCAAAGACCTTCCCACCAACAAAGAGCTCACCTCAGGATCTGAACATCCAGATGGGCTCTACTAGTAAATACTGACCATATCTGGCAGGCTCTCCTTCCTCTGCACTTGAATAGATGGACATAAAGGACAAAAAATGGCTGTCTTGAACAACATGACATTCAACTTCTCATCTCTGCATGAATCTTGGGGCACCCCAAACCAGGTATGTGGCTTTTAAGGAACTGTGACCCTTACTATCTACCTACCTTTTCCTAGGACAGAAGACCATCTCACAATATAGTTACATATATAGTCAGCATTTGCCCCTAGTTATTATTCTTTTAACATAATAGGGCCCAAGCAGGCTTCCAAGCACCTACACTGATTCCCTGACTATTTGAAGATTCTAGTTTAAAGATTAAGTTCCAGACAAGGAAACAGACATTCAGTACAAAACCTAGAGCACACGCAGGACAGTAGATGAGTTTCCAGATTAGCTCATCAACGCTGTGGGGACCCAGGGATGGAGTGAGTGCACAGGTCACTGGGGTGAGGCAGACCAGGCAGGCTGGAGGCTTTGCAGAGGGGATGACCGCTAGGAGGTCTGCTGGGTTCCTAGCCCACACTGTGTGGTAGTCTGTTCCCGTCAGGTCATGTATAGAGAGGCCGAGTATCCTGGCCTGGGGCTGACAGCACCCACTACACCATGGAATCATCCCCTTTCAGTCAATGGTAAGAGTCCCATGGACCTTAGTGGGAAAATGGTTTTCAATGAGTAAAATTTCATAAATTATAGTCTAGTTATATTTCCAACAAGCTAATTATTTGTTCTGTATTAATATTAGTTCTGCCTTGATGATAGACCATTACTAGCAGAGGCCATTGATGAATGCAGTCATGTTGAGATTTCCCTGAAACCCATTTCTTTTCAAGCCAAATGAGCCAAATTTAGTAAAAAGTTTCAGAGAAAAATACTTCTGATCAAGACAGAAAGGCGTTCTTAAAACACACATACACAGCTCATTATAGTCTGAGAAGTGAACTAGAACCGAACAGTCTTTCCTGCTGGGGACATTAGCAGACACTTAATCTTTAGAGATAACATATGTGACATGTTTAAATTAGGACATGCGGAGCCACATCCTGATGTCACAGAGAAATGGTGGCTTCCCCGGCTTCGCACATCTTGTCAAGGCCTGCCCCTCTCGGGACTTGGCTCTTTGCAGCCCCGTTCCCCACAGGCAGCCCCTCTGGCTCCAGAGGAGGCGGTCACGGGCGGCTATTTTAAGCCAGCAGTACTATTATGTTACGGCAGCCTGGGACTGTGGGACTGGGTGATCTTCAGGCCTGAAAACCACTCTGTGGGGAAGGGGGAAGGGAGGATGACATTTCCTCCGGTTATAAAAACTACTCAAATCAGCTATTCAGTTAACAGGACCTAATTTAAAGACCTTTCCGTGTGTCTGCAGAAAATTTGTGGGCTTATTAATAGGCTCATTCTGCTGGTAAATGTCGATGGGCTTCCGACCATCAAACACACTTACAAGAGGGGAGAAGTGATGACCAAAAAAACCCTGTCTGTTACCCGGGAGCTGTGCCTCTCTGACTCATCACCGACTCCAGCTCGTCCAGGAAGATGGTGGAGGGGGCATGGTAGCGAGCAAGTTCAAATAACACCTGGGTGGGAGAAAAGCAACCACATGTTCAAACCCGTATATTTAAAGTTCTCAGGTGCTCCCAAAGAGCAAAAGCTTAGAATGACTATACTATTAACCATCTATGCTGCACTCTGTTATTTCACTAACAACTTTATAATCATTACAGTCATTTCTCCCTAGAATACCCTATAGGGTTGGCTGGTCCAATTATTTCCATTTGTCACTTGATAAAATTAGATCCAGAGAGATTAAGTGGTTATCTCAAGGTTACTAATCATAAGTAGAGGAGCTTAAGATAAAACTCAATTCCTGAGCTTTCAGCCCATTAGCCAATCCCTGAGAACCCCTGTCAATGACGTGTTTCATAGGGACACAAGAGCCGTGGAATATGTAAAATCATTTGATGACTGTCCCTAATCCTTTAGGGACAATGAGAGAGCTGTTCTCAGGAGGAAGAATTGCTGGGAAAGGCTAGAGTTCTAGTCATGGGTGAAAAAGACAGGAATTTTGCCCCTCTCTGCTCCCCAAGTTACTCCACAGGGTTCCCATACCACCCAACACTGCTGCTTGGTAGGCTCGGGTACTTGAAGGCAACTCCCAGTTGAATAAAATGTTCTATTCCAGAATAAAATGTTATAGACTGAGAAAGAACAGGAAAGCAAGCAGCAAAAGAACAGCCATATAAAAACAAAATAAAGAGCTCTAAAGGGAGATGTGATGGTGATGAAAAGAGTATAAAAAATGAAACCTTTTTTTTTCAACCCCGAAACTGATCTCTTGAGTACCACATATAATTCTTCACTGGTTGATCAGAGAAAGCAATCGAGATTTAGAAAAAAACAAAGGTTCTTTAGTTGGCAGAGGGGATTTATTCTCCATGTCACTTAGCACTAGCAAAGCGTCACAGAACGAATAAGGAGGGAAGGACTCAGAAAAAGCCAGGTTGTGGTTTTCATGAGTAGTAGCAGATCATCCCTTACAGGTCTCCCTAGCACTGAATGGAAAACTGCTCGTGTGCGTGGTGTGTTCATGCTCATGCTCAAGTATTTTCCTTTACAGAATCCTATTCATTTGACCACGACAACAGGCTCAGCCTAATGAACTGAGAGAAGAGCGTCAATGCCGGGACACTCATCACACATGCCTTTACACATACAGAGACCACCTTACTAGAAGCAAGTAACTTGTTCTCCTTGTCACAATGGCAGCAATCTTCCCAATAAAAAGTTGAATATTAGAACTCTTTATTAGAACCATACATGTTTTTAAGGAGCTCCCTGGGGTGCAGAGAGACCAAGGGGCAAGATGAGACCAAACATCCAAGTGGAAGGAGAACCACATCTGGAGCCTCTGTTTCCATAGAGACCACGCCACTGCCCTTTCCACTGCCAGAGAATATACAGAATCCTGGGTAAGTGCTCTGAAAGCATTAGGCTAAAATTTTCAAAAGTACTGGGAGGAAGTCAAATCATAAAATTGGGGGGGGAAGGGTATTAAAAGATGTAAGCACCAACAGGTGTGTGCATTTGCTAAAGAGACCACTCAACTACTCAATAGCATCAACTCCTAAGAGGCATGAACATTAGGAGGGGAGGGAGCAACATAACCCAAGGGTTCCCTATAAATAACTCTTAATTGGAATAGAAAGAGAATCGAATGGTAGGAATGCTTCTTTGATTTAGGGGAAAGGTCCTGAAGGGCCATCTTTATCTGAAGGCTTCATAGTAAGGAATTTGACAGCATGACCAAGATTCTTCAGGTGAAGATCTTCTCAAGAGCTCAGAAAATAAAGTAGCTTCTGAAAGGATAGAAGGTGAGATCCTTCAAGGTTAGCAGAGGTGATCTGTTTTCCTCTTGAAATATTTTTTTAATATCCAAAATAAAAATGCATTTCACAGAGAAAAAGACACACAAATTCTTCGAAACTTATAAAAAGATGCTCAAATTCATTTAGAATGGAAGAAATGCATATTTGAGCACTGAAATATTACTTTCACTATCAGATTGTCAAAGATTTCACAATTGGGTACTTCACAGTGTTGGCCAGGGTGTGGAAGAGCAAACACACTCACCATTGGTGGGAGTGTAAGCTGGTGCAACCCTGTTGGCAGGGAGTTGGGCAATCAGTGATCTTCATTCCCTCTGGCCCAGCAAGTCTACTTCAAATAAATTGCTCTACATGACTACATATGCAAAGTCGTGTGTATGAAAGGACTGTCCACTGTAGCTTTGTTCATAATAGCAAGTGACTGGAAACAACCTAAATGTCCATCAAGAACATATGTTTTGGGACACATCCATGCAATGAAATACCATTCAGATATATAAAAGAATATGCTCTGCTTATAACAGTGTGTAACATCCAAGTGAAAAAAAATCCTGCAAGGTATAGAAGGGTATAGACGTATATGTGGTAGCAGTAAGATGCCTCTGGGTTTAGGGGTCTATAAACCCTTTTGTACATTTTTTCCAAAAAGATTAGTTACTTTTTAAATGTATTGTAAAGTAAGGTGAGAAGTCATTTCCTCACTCTTAGAAAACTAACAAAATAATACTGAAGCAGAGGAAAATTTTAGTTTAAAAGAATGCTCACACAGAAGGAAGAGTTCTGGCTAAATGACTTTTCTGCCTATTCAACACTAAACAATAAAATCCATGTAGTTTTCATCTTTGTTGAGAATATTCATAAAATAGCTGAATTTACTCTTCTGTCTAACTAAGTCCTGTCCAGGGAATATAATGTATTCTTCCTTCGAGCATCTTGCAGCGTCTGGTGCTCATAGTTCTAAACAGCACTTTTCAGGACAGGAGATAAAGCTAAACTGATTCTATAGGCATTTTGTAAGAGTTTTGTTGTTCTTCAGCACATAAAAATGGAACTTTTAAAAAAAGTCTTCTGGTTGATGAGGCTTCTAATTAGTCGGATTTCAACTTATTAAAATCCAGCTAACTAGAATCACACAGAACCATAGATTAAGGACAAGCCAACTTCAAGCCCCATCTTTGGATATGGTAAGTTAGATTCAAGATGAAGAACAAAGAAATAGATGTCAACATATATTTCCATGTATTATAATCTTGAATGGGTGATAAATAAGTTATGAAAACATACGCATTTGGACCAATTTGAAAACAATATCAAAGTAGTAAACAATAGGTTACTTTTGGTAAATCAATCCTTTAAAAATATTCTATTATGCCTTCCAATTAAGCCAGAATATTATGAAAATAATCCATCCAAGAAAAAATAATTTAAGCATACTATTTTAGAGTAATTTCTTATCAGAAAATATATAATATTTACATTCATTTAGTATTAATTACTTATCAGTCATTCTACAAAGTGCAATAGTTTAACAGGACTTCTGAGAGGGACCCACCTTACATTGAGGCATAAATCATGAACAGGTATTCTCAAAAGGTAAAATTTTATAATATAAAATATGCCATTGACTATGAATGAGATATTGTAAAGATAGAAGCAATCTCTTAAGGAAAGAAAAAACATAAAACCTATAAGCTATTAGCACTATGGAGGAATGTTGCTCAGAGCATCTGAATGAATAATTAAGTTTTACATTTTTGAGTCTTCCTTTGAGTACCTAGTATTAGGAACCAGGATATAGTAGTAGCCTCTCAATAAATGTTAACTGGATAAACTGCACATGCTTAATAATAAATGCTTCTTGAATGAAGGAAAAAAATAGGCCACATCAGAGACAATTTTTTCAGTTTCCATTCCTAAGTTGCATGAGTCACAAAAGGGCTGTTGGTCAAATTCCCAAAGGAAGGGAGATCATATTTTGCCGATGGGGCATAATTAATATGTACATATGATAGTCAGTCCATCTCCTGGGTTTTGGGTAATCAAGATCCCGGATAAATTCTAACATATAAATCACTTAAAAACAAGTAAACTGTAACATCATTTTGTATCACTGTGTTTTGCTGGAACTTATTCTAACAAAATCAAGAATTCCTGTATCTATGAAACAAACTACTGGTTACCAGAGAGGGAAGGGGTTGGGGCCTGTGAAATAGGTGAAGGGGATTAAGAGGTACAGATTTCTAGTTGTAAAATAAGTCATGGGAATGTGCTAGACAGCATAGGGAATATAGTCAATAATATCGTAATAACTTGTATGGTAATAAGTGGTAACTAGACTTATTGTGGCAATCATTTCATAATATGTATACATATTGAATCACTATAATGTACACCTGAATCTGATATTGTATGTCAATTATACATTTAAAAAAAAGAATTCCTACCCGAACAAGTTTTTCTGAATCTCCTCTCCATTTGCTGACAATGGTAGATGCAGAAATGTTAAAGAAGGTTGTTTTACATTCCGTGGCCACAGCTTTGGCCAGTAAAGTCTTTCCTGTTCCTAGAGACACAGTGGAGAAAGTCTGATTGGCATTTGAGCTTCCTTTCTCTGCTTACAGACAGAAGTCAGTGTCACAAGCAAAAAAAAAAAAAAAAAGGAGAGCGGTTCCTCAGCTCTCGTTTGCCCCATTCTGATATCCTGATGTAAGGACAGATGAGTCCATTCATCCTCTGCATGCACACTTAATACCAAGACCAAACCAGAAATATTCGTTACCTGGAGGGCCATACAGCAGTAGTCCTTTCCAGGGGGAGAGAATTCCTGTAAACAGCTGTGGGTACTATGGGAACAAGGAACAGTGGTGAGGTTTGGTATCTGTATGTCAGTCACACCCTAGCACAGGCAAGCTGGGGAAGCTGGAGTGAGCACAGCCCGACTCTGAGAGCCAGGTCTTTCGTTTAGGAAGGCTGGCTGCTTCTGTATATATCTTATATATCCCAACTTGACTTTCACACGTGATATAAACGTATGGCTTAACTTATGTGGCTTTTTAAAGAGCAACTTTTTTTTAGGGAAAAGAAAGGCATATGTAGGTACTCTCCTTCTCCATTACAATAGTTGTTTCTTATATGCATAACATCATTCCCCACCCCACCTCACCCCTGCCCTGAGCTCTATATAAAGACCTATCAGATATGAACTTTAAGAGAAACCCTAGAACCAAGAAATAAAGGTTTATGTGAATAAAGCACAAAACTGTGGTGAGCCCGGCTGGTGTAGCTCAGTGGTAGAGCATCGACCTATGAACCAGGATTCTTGGCCAGGGCACTTGCCTGGGTTGTGGGCTTGATCCCCAGTGTGGGGAATGCAAGAGGCAGCCAATTGATGATTCCCTCTTATCATTGGTGTTTTAATCTCTCTCTCTCTCTCTCTCTCTCTCTCTCTCTCTCTCTCTCTCTCTCTTTCTCCCGCTCTCCCTCCCTCCCTCCCTCTCTGAAATCAATAAAAATATATTTTTAAAAACAACAACTGGATATATTTTTTAAAAAACAACAACTGGTGAAGCCTGATGTAGAAGTCACATAGAAGTTAGGAACATCCAATGCAGACGGCATTATGAGACACGGGCTCCAAATGGGACATGCATGACTTCAGGGAGTCTCTCCCATAGTTCAAATTCAAACAATCTAGAGCAGGGGTGGGCAAACTTTTTGACTCGAGGGCCACAATGGGTTCTTAAACTGGACCGGAGGGCCGGAACAAAAGCATGGATGGAGTGTTTGTGTGAACTAATATAAATTCAAAGTAAACATCATTACATAAAAGGGTACGGTCTTTTTTTTTTTTTTTAGTTTTATTCATTTCAAACGGCCGGATCCGGCCCGAGGGCCGTAGTTTGCCCACGGCTGATCTAGAGGGTGGGTAGGGTTGGTAGAAAACAACCAGAAGCAAAGATAATAGTAAACTCGTAACTAGCTATTAGTTTCTTGTTGATGCTAATGTCAAAATCTCTATGCCATCACATACAGAGCCTATGATACCATGGAGATAGCACATCCAGAGAGCTTCAACGAGATGTTCTAGCCTGTCCAGAAGTCTTGTTCTAGAGCCACTCAGAGGACATGGTGAGTAAACTTTCACTAATTCTGAGCACCAGTATATTGCTTACCCACCAGTCTTAACACAGGAAATAAAAAGGAGGGAACACAATCCAAATGTATTTATTTTATCTTATTAGAATAGAAGCATCCAAAAAGCAGGGGCTGCATGGGCTCAGTGGTAAAAATAAATAAGTTATTGAATAAATTTGTAAACCTGACTGCAGGAGATTACAGAAAATTATTTGCAGCTCCCTCCACCAATAGGCAAAGTATATTTCTCTACCACTTGAATCTGGACTTTGCCTTGTGATTTTGGCCAATGGGACATTAGGAAATATAAGAAGAGACTTGAAAATATAAGACTAGCTGATATGAGGAATATAAGAAGAGACATGGGAAATGCGCATGGATTGGGACCTGCCCTTTCTTGCTTCTGTCTGGGACTCTCTGCCACCATGTGAACACCAGCTTGCCTGCTGGAGGCACGTGGAAGGCCTCAGCTGTCCCGTTTATCCCAGATTTCCCAGCCTCTCCATCTTCTCCAACCATCCTGGCTGATGCCCCAGACATGTGAGTGAGGCCAACCAATATCACCTGAAAAAGAAATGGGCCAGCCCAGCTGAGTCCCTTCCAAACTGCATACCCACAAAACTGCAAACAGATAAATGATTGTTGTTCCACAGGCACTGCATTTGGAGAGTGTCTATTACACAGCAGCTGTCCTACACTGGCCTTCTCATCACCATGTTTATAACCAAACATAGAGAGTCTTGTTTTTTCTTTTTCTTCCTGTTCAGTGAGCCACTCCGTACAATGACTTGTCAGCAGCAAGCAATGAGCACAACAGGCTGGCTCACTGGCCAGTGCCCTGGAGGGAGCTGCCTAGTCTTTACAACCAGCCAAAAGCAACGCCTCAAAGGATGGGTGTGTGTGTGTGTGTGTGTGTGTGTGTGTGTGTGTGTGTGTGTGTTGGGGAATATAGATCTATGAAAACAAAATAAGTGGCCCTTTCCTACAGGAGATATTTCTACTATGGTATATTTTTAGGGAGGCAGACTAATTTGAACCAATCTACAGGAACTGACAAGTCATATATGCTTCAGTCTTAGATCTAATATTATCACTTAGAGCAGATACCTGCCTTGAAACCTCGTGTAACATTTCAAACTGCCTAGAATGGCATGGGCCTTGGTAGTCCAGCATTGCCAAAGTATAGGCAAAAGGTTAACTTGTGGACAGAAAACATCCTGGGCTTCTCTCCCTAATGGGTGTTATGACATACAGCTTGTCCAATGGATATGAATAGAAATACCCCCCAGGAGGCTTCCCATCCTTACCTTGATAGGATACACCACAGCTTCTTTGACTAACTGCTTGGCTGCATCGAGTCCAATAATGTCATCCCACTTTATGTTTGGATTATGGAGATAAATGTCCTGCAATGCACATTTGATCATTTTGTTAAAACTAATGTTTTCCTCCACAGCTGCAATAAACATGGGAGCCACAGAATACTTGACTTACAATAGGACATAAAGAGCTGGTGATAAAAAAAGTTTATGTTAGATATATGTATATATGCACACTGTAATTTTGGTTCACCAAAGGGATGCCATAAGAATATTCAGTGATTTTCCCTGAAGAAGACATTGATTATATAATATGGGGGGGGGAGCTCCTAACAATGGACTATACCCGTCTTCAGTTAATAGCAAACCAGGCTGATTTATGACCGTAATCAAAGAAGCTACAGAACATGCCTTCAAATTACATGCACTTTTACTGTGAAACATAGTTCCTAGCTGGTGCCTGGCCTCTCTCTTGCTCCTTGATCTCGCAAACACTTTCTTAATTTGTTGCATGAAAGAGATAATGCTCCTCTGAAACCAATTTCTCTTTTTCCCTAGTGATCACTCCCTACTTCCACCAAGAGCAATTGCTTCTACAGAATTCAAGGAAGCCAACAACCAAGCAAAAGTGAGTTTTCCCCTTTTATAGTAGAGCCTTGTAGCAGCCACCTAGGTTAATCAATTAAGGTAGCTTTTACTGATAACTCATTTACCGTTTCCAAATTCCAATTTCACAAGACGCCTCAGAACTGTCACTCAAGGGCCTTTCTCAGTAGGAGCTGTTTCAGGCAAACTGAATATCTAGAGTGTTACATTAAAAAGAGAGAAAAGCCTCCTTTCCAAAGTCATTCTGAGGATTACGCAGCAATCCGGAAACTATTTTTATAGTTATTTAATTTTTAAATAAGTAATACATGCACAAGCTCAAAAACATATTTTTTAAATGCTGGTGAGATGTTATGCTCCCACTCCTGTCTTCTGTCCTCCCAGTTCCCTTCACCCACAGGTAAGGACTTTCATTAGAGAGACTATTCATACAAGTGTTTCTGGTCATGCATAACATGCATGATCCATTCCTGGATGGGGACACAGAGAAAGGACTCAGTCTCCCAAGATCTTAGGAGAACCTACCAGGTATTTAAAGCTTGGACCTGCATGCCCACCAGCCACTCATAGATCTCGCCCTCTTCTAAAGTTGACATTGAGTTCCACATGGAGGTGTTTAATTTCCCAACAGGGAGTTTTTCCTTACAGCAATCAAGTGTTATTAGTTAGAACTCAACAGGGTTACCTCACGAAGTGGTGAGCTCCGCGTCATGAAAGCGTTCAGAGGCTGCTGACTGCTTCCCATGGTACTGTAGAAAGGATTCCAGATGGAACCCTTTCAGGACACTTCCACTCTACAACTCTATAATCACTAGTCATGTTATCCTTTTGCAAAAACAATAATGAGACTATTGATTTTTGTGACCATAAAAAATATTTTTCTCTACTCTCTTATGCATCCCAATTACCACAGCCTGGCTCAATCCCTCATCCTCTCTCACTAATAATAACTTCAGAGTTGGTCTCCCTATCTCCATTTCTTTGATATCCATCCACTACACTGGCAATAGAACAAGCGATCTAAAAGCACATTTGAATACCCCAGTCTCAATGGACACCTTTGAAAGGCTCCCCACCTGCTGCAGACAGGTCCTCCACCCTGGGCCCTGTTCACTGGGCCCTCACTCAGGAACCCTGGCCTCTCTCTCCAGCCCCATTTCCCAGAACTCCTTGCATCTTACATTGCTCACTGGAAACACTGCTTAATCAATACAATTTCACAGGTATGTTCCTTTTCCCAGAAAGTTCCCCACCATCTGTCTTATACTTATTTCCTGGATACCTTCTTCCCTAACACTTCCCCTCCCTTTGGCACAAAACACTCCTCCTTTTTATGCTTTCGAAGTCCACCTTCCGCTGGGATGAGAAACGCTTGCACGCAAGGACTGTGTGATTGGGTCACCTTTGCATTTCCAGCCCCCACACATGCCTGACACATAGTAGACATGCAGCAAACAACTGCTGAACTGAAAGAGAGCTGCGCTGCAGACGCTGAATTACTCAGTCACGGTGCAGCTTTTTGCACCATTTTAAACATCTGTTGGAGCCTGCCTAGATTTCAGTCTTCCATGAAGTTGGAGAAAGTCTGCTATAACTCAGGAATCTCTTCTGTTCCCAAGGAACTTGCCCAAAGTCACACAGCTAGAAAAAGGAGGATCTAGACATCAAATCCAGCTCATCCAATTCCAGAGCCTCTGTCATTTACCAAAAGACTTCCCTGCCTTTAGATTCTGGGGGGCAGGCAGCCTTGAAAACTCGGTAATCTGGATAGTAAGCTCTTTCCTACTAATCTTGTATTTCATGGAAATTTCCACTTGTGAAATCATCAGACTCCTGACATCTCTATTTCCAGGCTTTGACTGTTTAAACAAGAGGCAGACATGCTCTTTCCTTCTCTAAGAGGCTTGCTTTCTTTAACTCTTGGCTCAGCCTAAAACCTTTCACCCGTCTGTCCCTTACTTACTAAGTCTTTTTGGTTTTCTTGGCCTCTATAGTGAGATGGTGGGCTTTTATATTGTAATTTTATGATTCTATAATTTATTTATCATGCATTATTGTGCCTCTAAACAATATGAGTGCCTTTGCAAGTGGGGGCACTTTATAAATAAATGATCATATTTATTGTTATTAATAAAAGAAGCAGCCCACAATGCTCCAGGAGCCCCAATCCGCCTCTGTAAATTGTGAATTGAGTATCTGATCTTACCCGGCTCACCACAGCTGCCAGTTCTCGCATCTCACTGTTCATGCCAATAAATGCACTCAGAGGTTTCAGCAGTCGTTCCTGATGATGGGAGCAAAACACCTCATGTTATAACATTGCTTCATAATTTAGGAAGAAAAACAGGGCATGGATCACAGTGACACAAATGGTGGCGGATTGCTATGTCCTTCTACCCGATCTCAAGGTTTCTTTGACTCAAAATTATATCTCTAAAGTTCTTCTGGACTTTGGCAGTTTACAAGATGAATGACACATTTTAGCCACTTACTGCAGGGTCTGGGTTACACTCAAAGCTGTTCGAGCCAAGTTCGCTGGTTGCTCCTTTGATAGCGTCTGTGAGCAGCCCTCGGAAGTCAATGATTTGGCCCTGAAAGGGAGTAATGGTTTATTTACACCATTAAAACTTGAGGAAAGACTATCCTTAATAGCTCGGCATCATTAAACCAAGACACATTAATGTTCCTTGGTGTGTAGGCCAAACTGAAAGTGAAGCTTTAAAATAACCTGCACTAATAATGAACAAGGTAATTTCCTGAAGTGAGGGCACTCTAGAAAAAAAACCAAGTTGTAAATAAATTCTTCAGAATGAAGTTGGTTTAAGTGGAAATTCACAAGCGTTTTTCAGTTCCTGACACAGACCATCTGCTTCCTTACATGTCTATTTCCCTATACTGTCTCCTCCTTTTGGAACATTACACACACAGGAAAGACTCATTGGCCCAAAAGTAATGATAGTTCCTATTTACTATGGACTTTCTCAGTAGAGTACCTGGCACGAAGCTACCTTGCAAGGATTATTTCCAATTCATTTTTTAAAATTTTTAAATATTTTTCAATTACAGTTTATATTCAATATTATTTTGTATTAATTTCAGGTGTATAATATAGTGGTTAGACAATCATATACTTTACAAAGTGTTCCCCTCTTCTCCCCCATATTTCCAGTACCCACATGGCATTATACATAGTTATTACAATACTAGAGGCCCAGTGCACAAAATTCATGCACAGGTAGGGTCCCTAGGCCTAGGGCCTTCTTTTATTCTGTGCCGCCCCCTGGTGGTCAGCGCACATCATAGCAAGCAATCGAACTCCTGGTCTCCCAGTCAAACTCCTGGTCTCCCTGTAGAACTCCCGAGGGGACACTTTGCATATTAGCCTTTTATATATTTAGATTATTGACTATTTTCCTATTCTGTACTTTACATCCCCATGACTATTTTGTAACTACCAATCTGTACTTTTGATTTTTTTCTAAGTCTTACAACACTTCTGCTAGTCAGGTGTGATAGCCTAGTTTCATAGATGGAAATAAGGCCAGGGAAATTCCATGATCTGCCCAGGGCCACACAGCTAACAAGTGGCTTCAGGCCAGGATTCAAACCCAGATACTTGTCTCTCATACTCCCTCCAAATCCACCTTGTCTCCCCTCTAGGAAGAAGGAAATAGTAAGGATGTGTGCAGAAACAAATAACAATAATTATAGTTGGCATTTATTGAGTGTTTATTGTGTGCTGGCCACTGTACTAAGACCCTCCATTTATTATGACATTTAAAGTAACCCTATGATTATTTCCATTTTGCGGCTGAAAGAAATGAGGTTTAGAGAGATTGAACAACTTGTCCAGGGTTACACAGCTGGGAAAGTCTGAGCCGGGGTTTGAACCTAGACAGGCTGATTCCAAAGACATTACCTTTAGGAGCAACATGCCTATTAAAGTTGCCAGGGGGGCTGGGGAATCCTGAAGCTGAGGGCCCTACCATGGCAATGAGAGACGCACTTTGGAGATCAGCCTCCTGGCCATACACACTCATTCAGCTTATAAACATCTGAAATGCTAGGGAGAAAATCATGTACATTTTACCCTGAGGACATTTCTGCTGTGAGAGAATTTACAGCCAGACTCTTCCAAAGGTTAAGTGCTGGGTCAAATAGTCCCTTCCTTATGACCTGATCAGACACGTCCATCCATGTGAACTTGAGGCATTCAGGAGTGAAACTAATGCCACAAAACTGCTAGGCACAAAAGTGGCTGAAAATACAATGAAAGTAGTGAAGGTAACCAGGGACGTGTTTCTCCATGGGAGACACAGATTCAAATGGTATCTCCAGCAATCACTCATATATTTGAGGCCCTGAAAAGAGTCAGTTCAGGCCAACGAGACAGCTCCCTTGATTTCCAAGGAGATGTCCCCAGCTTCCTCTCTAAATATGCACAACCCAGAGTTGAGTATGGCTGAGAAGAGTTGACTAGAAGTAAGAACTTGATCAAAGAAAGAAAAGAAAGATGACTCTTAAAGAAATACAACTCTAGAAGTTACAATCAAGAGATATGTTGGTGTTGATGCTACTTTTCATTTCCAAGTGACATGTTTTACCTGCCTTTTGCCTACATTCACCCAATTTGGGTCTTTTCTTTTGAGAAACTATTATTTACAAATCAGGACATGAGGTTCGTCATGAAAGAGGTAGAATATCTATCAAGGACAAGATCAACTCTCTGTCAACATAGGTTTCGTGGTTCACAGGAAATTACATTCCAGGTGAAGCCATACCTCCAAGGAGAAAGGTGACACCACTGATCAACAACTACTGACAGGCAGAAAAAAATGAGTGTGGGGCCCTTTTTTTGTGGTTGTTAATCCTCATCCGAGGATTTTTTCCATTGATTTTTAGAGAGAATGGAAGGGAGGGGGAGAGACAGAGAGAAAGAAACATGGATATCAGAGAGACACATTGATTGGTTGACACCCACACGAGTCCCAACCAGGGCCAGGGATCCAGCCTGCATTGGAGGTACATGCCCTTGACCAGAATCGAACCTGGGACCCTTCATTCAGCAGGCCAATGCTCTATCCACTGAACCAAACCAGCTAGGGTGAGGTCACTTCTTAAATAATGCAGAACAGTGATGCCAATGTTTATTATTTTAATCACAGAATTTTAAGCTGAAAGGAACATTAGAAACCATCTCTTCCAAATATCTCAACTTGCAAATGAGGAAACTGAGCTCCTTAGAGATGGGGCAGTTCATTCGAGTCCATTCATTTAGAAGGAAGAGTCAAACCAGAACCCCAGGGTTCTAATCCTTACCCAGTGCTCTTCCCAGTTCACCTCACAGCCAACCTTTGATCATTACATAGTAACTTTTCTGTTTGACAGAAATAACATTTTTATTTTCATTTTTTTAAAAGAAAAGGGGATTTTCCCTTTCAGTGTCAGGTTCATGAGTTCCACTTACTCTTTGTGGACGGACATTTTCTCCTCCACGGCCTCTGTTGATTCCTGATATAGTTAAGCCAAAGTCGGCTCTCTCCATGCCAGGGTTATTGACAACCTCCTGAAGAAAGAGGAAGACAGGTAGAAGTCAAAAGGGACATAGAGATGCTGGTTATAACTGCCTATTCCATTACCCCAAATCAAATGGCAAATGCTGGAGGTCAGTTCTGTAAATGGGGAATCCCATGTGTAATTCGGCCACTTCTGTGCAGCCCCAAGATGAACTAACAATCTACCTGTGCCACATGGAAGAAGCTGGCCTTGGAAGCAAGCAGCTTTTCCAATGTCTCAACCCATTCCCACATGCTGGCTTGTCTTTTCTCCTGGGACCAAAGGTGTTTGTGGCCAGGGGTGCTGAGTTTGAAGGGCAGCAGCCAGTCAGCTTCTGTGGGATTTATCTGCTGCCCTTCCACTTCCCTTCTGCCTGAGTCAGACTACAATGACCAGACCACCCAACCTCTTTGAGGGTGAGAGATTCCTTTTGACCAACTGACTTTTGTGATTATTTCTTTCTACCCCTTGAAACATCTTTGGCATTAATTATGTTTCACAGTCTCTATTGGTTCTGTTCCCTTAGAAATCTGGTATGTTTTGTCCTAAACCAGGAATCTCTAGGCCTGGATCTCCCAAATCAGGAGCTGCTGGTCTCACCCGCCTGCTGGACTCTCTCCTCTTGCTCCCCATCTCCCCCAGAAAGTCCAGAGTGGAGGTCTGGGGTGGGGACCAACCGTGTCACTTCAGAAAAATCCAACAGGAGATTCTGAGGCCCAGCCACACCCAAGACAACCTCTGGCCCATATCTAGGAACCCAGGAAGGTGCTTCAGAACAGTAAGGCCTGCTGACTACAGTTACCTCAAATGGGAGGATGGGACTCTGCAGCAAACAGGCCCTCCTGCCATGCCCAGGGCTCACCCCTCGAGGGCTGTCACCCAGCACTCAGACCAGGGGAAAGGCTAGGGAGGGAGGAGCCCTCCCACTCAAAGTCAGAAACATTAGGAAGACTAGGAATTTGCTTGTAGTTTTAATCCAGCGACTTGGAAGAAAATCTACAGTTTAGTGAAATCATACAGCAATTTAACAAAACATAGGTCCTCAAAAGAAAAAAGTGACTGTTTTCTTGGGGCTATTTCTCAGTCACCTGCTTTTTTACCAACACCAAGCAAAGCTGTCCTGACCTGTTTAGGATGTTCCTTATAGAGGGGTTTGGCTTCCCCTGGCTTCCCCACCGTGGTTTTGGACCGTGGCCTCAGCTGACTGATCATGGGAAGATTTTGACAACTGTCATTCATCACCCTAGGGGAGGAAACAAAGAACTTGAAGGAAATTATCCTAACCACTTAGTCTGAGGTAATTAAACAACGTGTGGAGCACACAGAGTTCTTGAAAGATAGACAGGTGTACCACCATAGGGCCCTAACATCTGCACCCCCTATCCTGTCCATCCAAGCCTGACTCACTCAATCTACCCATTAGATTCTTGCAAGATGGAGCTAGAGGGCCACCTCCTCCTAGAGGCCCCTGACTCACTCTCTGCATTTCCCTTTCATGACCCATGGCTTCAGCCCTTCTGTAAATAGCTTTCTTTTCCTAAAATGCTTTACAAACATCCTTCCCTTGTTTCTTTCCACCTCCACCCAGCTCCCACTCCCCCTTCCCTCTGGAAGAGCAGGGGAAAGGCACAGGAGGAAGGAGTCCTCCACCCAGATGAATGAGCATTGGAAAGCCTAGGGATTTGTCCATGGTTTCAACCCAGTGTGCTGGGTGTACTTTGTCTACTTAAAATACCTCCCATCATACTGTGCACAATAGATGCCAAAAGGGGCTAATGGAAGGAAAGCAACCTTACCTCATCTGTTGTCACAGGTCATTTGTGTTTATAAAACAAATTTTCACCAGAATTGTATACTTCAGGCAAAAAGAATTGATGGGGCTGGAAGTCAGAATTAGTGGCTAACTGAGGTGGCGATGGGGGTATTGACTGGGGAGGAAGCCTGCTGGTGGACTGCCAGCAGTGGTAGTTATGAGTATATATGCCTTGACTGTATCTATGTTATACCTCTGTGCAGAGGTAAAATATACTTGTTCCCTACACACATACCCACATCATCAGGTCTTTGGTTCTCTCATTCTCTTGCCCTCTCACGTGAGATGCATTTCTAAAATTTTTCTCCCCCTGTGCTAAGTGGTCTCAGAGAGCTGCCATTTCAACTCCATTTCTTTGTGAGAAAGAAAAAGTTGATCATGTCTACTATAACCATATAGCTATTTGGCCAGCGAGACCATCTATATGCCAACAATACCACCAATGTCCACACGTGGCGACTCCAGTATTGGGCCCAATGGGGTAAATGTCATGAGAGGAACAACTGCCAGTTTATCAGGGCATCTGTTTTTCTGTTTTTCATCTGTAGATTAGGAACAAGAATGTCTGCCCCTCAGGTCTTTTGCTGGCACAGAAATGAAAATCTATGAAATGAATACCAGACATTTCATAAGTGCAAACCCTTGTGAATAGCATTGATTTAAATGAAGTAAGAATAGATAGATGATGATGAAGATAGATGATAGATAGATAGATGATAGATAGATAGATAGATAGATAGATAGATAGATAGATAGATAGATAGATAGATATAGACCTATATAAGGAGTTAAATTTGCCTCAACACCCTGTGGGGCTGTAAGAAAACAGGGAGCCTATTTTCCCACTAGAGGCAAATGATTCACAGATTTGCTTTACATGACCAAAACCAAGTGCACTAATGTGCAAAGCAACACCATTCCTTTCCAATCAGCTCTAATGATTGTAAAATTCTTTCTAATATGGAACCAAATTCACCCTGTTAATTAACGTCAGTCACTAGTTCTAGGCATGTCCTGTGGAATTTTGCAGAGAAGATCCAATCTCTCTCTAGAGAGTGAAAACAGCTACTGCATTGTTGTAGGGACCACCCCCACCCCAAGTCTTCTGTTCTTCAAACTAAACATCTCCAGTTTCTCCAGTCATTCCTAAGGTCATCTGGCTCCTAGATTCTTACTCATCCTGGGCACCTTTAATCCAGTTTTCTGACCAGAATAGAGCCACCTCCTACTTTCCAGACTATTTATATTGATGAAACCCAAAACCACATTAGCAGTCACACTACATTGTTGACTCACACTGCATCTGCAGTTCACTAAGATTTCTAGGTCTCTGGTTTTGTAATAGGGGAGGTATTTGTTGTGAATCTTTGGATAGAGTTTAAATCATATTTCATTAAATTTCATCTTGTTATCTTGGGCCCATCTCCTAAATTGTCAAGACCTTATGGCATCCTAATTCTGTCATCCATCACATTAAAGAAGTTTTCTTTCTTGGGGTCAGCTGCAAATTTCTAAGCTGGGAGCTTGCTCTTTGGTGTGAGATGCAAGAATTAGGAAAAGGCACTTTCATCTGTTAGTAGCCAGTCTCAGGATACAACCTCTCATTTCAACAACTATCTTTGAGTATAAAACTGTAAACAAACACCATTCATTATTTTCCTAGATATCCATCCTGATCCCAGCCATTTGCTATCCAACCTTCATGCTTGCAGGTACAAACATCTACTCAGAGGAGAGCTGAAGGAACCCCAAGCCATCAACTTCTATCCCAAAAGGGAAGCAAAGCTCTCCAATGACATTCGCTCACAGAATGTTCTGCCAGGTAAGGAATGCTGAGCTAATTTCAAGCATGAACGTATGGCTGAAAAATAATCAGAATCTAAATGTGTTCCCCAAAGCTGGCCTCTTAAAATGTTCCTCACTGGGTCTATTCAGAAGTACTTATTTATTACCAGAGTCTGACTAGCTTTATGGCAACTATAATAAAAGAATAACATTCGGTCAAAAACAATAAAACATTCCTAAAGAATAGTGCAAAGCAAAGGTAGTCTCAGGCAGCGTATTATCACAAAGCATTCAAGGCTCCACAGCCATTTTATAAATGATGCCAAACAGTCCTGTGAGGTGTCTGACCCTTCCTTCTTAGGCTGCACACCAGAGACTGGAGTCACCAGGGCAAGGAACTCAGTGGGGCACATGGAACTCATACCTCCTAAAGGCCTAATGGGTCGCTTGTGATTATAATCTAAGTTTTCTTCAATTGCATTCTAAGATTTAAAGAAATTTTGTTCACTGACTGAATGGCTGTGGGGCCCCTACTAAAACCCCATTTCAACCTTCCCCTAAGGTTTGGGACTTATTATAACAGAAAAATCTACAGGCCTTCATGCCCCAAAGCTATGCCGTCCTTGGCACCCATGCCCTTGCACTCCTGGCCATTTCTGAACAGGCTCTGACAGTGGGTGTGAGTTGGGAGTGGGAAGAAGGGAATGCGGAAGACACTGAGGCAAGAGTGGTGGGACCTTGTGTCTCCCCAGAATGGTCAAGAGACAGAGGAATTCCATCATATGCTGCAAGTCCTAAATGAGATTTGGATTTGAGAAGCTAGAGAAAGGAATATAAGATGAGTGCCAGTAAAGGAGGAGAAAAGAAAGGCCTGATTATCTTCAGACAGGTCAGGACATGGGCGTGCACAAAGAAACTCAGGTATGATTTTAAAAGGGAAAATAATATTTCTTGGGTGCTCAGTATGTGCAGGGAACTCACTATGTGTCAGAAACATGCTCCTAGCTTGTTAGAAGCAGAGCCCAGAATTGAACCCAGGTCTTTTCATCTCTGAGGTCCATCCTTTTCAAACCACTGAGCCAAGAAAGACAGAGCATGAGTGGGTGCAACTATTCGCAGGAAAACCAGGAGAACTGACAGACATTGGCGCATGTCCTGGACATTTGTAACATGAGCGAACACATGGCTGGGGCCACTTAAATCACATGACCACAGCCTGGTGCTGCTGGTAGACAGTCATGGAGCCTCACTGGAGCATCTTCTGAAAGGGTCCCACAAACTCCTAGAGTTGAGTTGATCAAGATGAATTACCATTTACTTTACCTTCTGGCCTTCCCTCCACTTCTTGGTGGTAAGTTACTTTCTGCTGCAGCAAAACAGATATTGGGAGGAAAAGGAAAGAATTTCATTTTTAAGAGAAAGTGATTTTTCAAGTATGTTTGTCCTTCTACATTGCTTTTAAATTTGTGCAACAGCCTTTTGGCATTTAAAGATTCTAAGCTACTCTTATCTAGAGAGAAGTGAAACTACCAGTGAAGAGAAAGAAGCCCGGGCTTCCCAAATGTTTCCAGGTAGAGAAAGACCCCAAAGGCCTTGGATATTAAACCTGTTGGAGACCATGGACCTAGTGACAACTCCAGTATGAGCTTAGTTACCATTTCATTAGGTTTTCATGAACTTGAAAATATTTTGCCTTGGTCTGTGGGACACCAATACGATTCCATGAGTCTGGCAGGTACTATTTATCAGTCGTACTCTGCCAGTTTACCTGAACATAAAGATTTAGTGTTCATATCCCAGGAGAAGGCATTTCTAAGCTAGATCAGAGCTGGAAATTTAGAAATCAGATCATGTCAATAACAGTTCTAGTGTCCCAGTGGTTAAGAGTCCTTGCTTTCTCTGCCATGACTCAGATCCATTAGCCAAGGGCTCTGAACCCTGCACTGGAAGGGAGTTTAGATAAAACACCTCTCTCAGACCCCTTCCAGCTCTGAGATTCGGCCCTAGCTATTTTTAATTGACATTCCTCTTGATTTCCTGGTCCCCACATGAAATGTTAAAGTCTGTGGCTTAGCAAGTGCCTTGTAAACAGGACAATGATCTCCCTTGGTTTATAATTACTTCCCCCACTTACAGACTTCTAAGTCAATGTGACTACAAACATAGGGCCCTCACTTTAGATCTTTCCTCCAGCCAGCCTCCTTGACTGTTAACCTATACTGGGTCTTTGCAAAATATTGATCATTATCTGGATTGATGGCTTTCTAAAGCATTTCATTATCTATACATGAGCTATTAGCTTCACCAATACTCATTTTCATGTTATTTTCAAGATAGATAATAGGTCTTCCTAGCAAGAAAAGAATCTTCTGTCATTTATCCTCTTCTAAAGGCTCTTTCCATCTCTACAGAAATGAAAGTAATGTTGGGCTTCTAAAAAGAACCTGTAAAGTATATGATTGTCTAACCACTGTGCTGTACACCTGAAACCAATACAAATATTATTGAATGTAAACTAGAATTGGAAAAAAAAGGACCTGTGATACTCTGAGGTTTTGCCTTCATTGTCCTCAAACATGTTCCTCAAACAAATGCCAACATAACTAAAGGAATGTCCATGTCCACAGATCATATTTAAATTGCACTGAATCTAAGGGAAGCTACGGGATCTGTCTGGTCTAGTCCTTCAGTACAGCATGAGGGGCACCATCTATCTGGGAATAAAAGGAGGAGGAAATGCTAATCTTAAAGATGAGATAAAGTTTTATTTCTAGAAAATAGCCATGTACCTGTGTCTGGTGCCTTTTTGATAATTTTGGGGTATTTCTGAAATTTTATAAAATAATAGCTCTCATAGTCCATCAAAATAGTTTCAAGGTCAACGTTGTCGCACACTTCAAAGCGTCGTAACCCCAGTTGAGTTTCTTGCTCCAAAGCATTAGCTGTATCGATATATCTGGCCATTGCACAGAAGAAAAAAACAAACAAAAAAAATTAACCCTGAGTAGAAAGAACAAAAGCAAACAGGCATTAAAAGTCCAGAGCCATTATTGTTTAAAACGTTTTTAGAAGTGTTTAGTCAAATAAATCAACTATGAAAATATCTTGTGATTTACCTTTTCATTTGTAGCCAAAAGTGGGTATTTACCTCTTAATTCATTTTAGGTAACATTTGACAATTGATAAAACCCAAAGTCAGCCCCAATAGGCACGATTTGCCCATCATTGAGGCAATTTAAAAGAATATGTCATGAGCTCTGAAGGAAATTCCCACGATATGTTGACCAACATCACTGAGGAAAGTTAGTATAAGAAGATGTCATCCAGTTGGATGTATTATTTCTGGTAATTTTTTCATCAGTCACACATTCCTACTTCTAGGTGTAAGTAGTATCTTCACCATAGGTTCTTCACTGTCATTTTTAACCTGTTCGGTTGAAAAGCTGTCTGACTTAAGTAGTCTTAGCAATAAAAATAAGTGCCTTGTCCCACAATCCTCTGCAAGTGGAAAGACTCTCCAGCCCATAGTCTTCGTTAACTTGTTTATAAAAGCAAGGACTCTCTCCTGACAAATGTGCACAGATTAGCATACAACTTTAGGGGTTTATCAAAAACCCAAGATTAAGAATTCCTACTACAGGTTGTAATTCCTTCTGTTTGACTTGAATCCAGAAGGTAGAAGGAGAAAACTTTTTTATCATTGTTATGCTCTCTTCTCTGGCCCAGATTCAGGCCAGTTGGAAGACTGAATTTTGTTGAAGAAGGTTATGATTGCCCTAGCCGATTTGGCTCAGTGGATAGAGTGTCAGTCTGCAGACTGAGGGGTCCCGGGTTCAGTTCCAGTCAAGGGCACATGCCCGGGTTGCAGGCTTGGTCCCCAGTGTGGGGCGTGCGGAAGGCAGCTGATCGATGATTCTTTCTCATCATTGGTGTTTCTATCTCTCTCTCCCCCTTCCCTTCCTCTCTGAAATCAATAAAAATATATTTAAAAAAAGAAGGTTATGATTATTTCCCATGACCTTGCTAATTTTAAAGAACTTGCAAACGTCAACTGGCTGTACTCAGTCAGCTTCTATACTTACTGATGGCTCACCTGGCTTCTACACTCTGTCTTAATCCCCATTTTACAGAGAGATGAGCTAAATCCATTTTTCATTAATGACTTTTGTTTAGTATGAAGTAATATATGCTAATTTAAGAAAAAACTAGAAAATACTGATAAGTCAAAAGAAAATTCCACCACTCATAGATAATGACTGTTAACATTTTCTCTATCTTTCAAACATTTTTATTTGTATTTATTTTATTTTTTTTAACTCTGATGCCCTTAACATTTTTTTTATTGCTAAAAGTATTACAAAGGGTATTACATATGTGTCCTTCCCCCCCCCCCCGCCCTTGACAATCCCCTGGCCTCCCTTACCCCCTAGTGTCTTATGTCCATTAGTTATGCTTATATGCATGCATACAAGTCCTTCGGTTGATCTCTTATCCCCGTCCCTCCTCCCCCCCAACCCTCCCTGGCCTTCCCACTGAAGTTTGACAATCATGAGGCAGCTATATTTATTTTTTTAAAATATATTTTTATTGATGTCAGAGAGGAAGGGAAAGAAAGAGAGAGATAGAAACATCAATGATGAGAGAGAATCATTGATCAGGTGCCTCCTGGACGCCCCACACTGGGGATCAAGCCTGCAACCTGGGCATGTGCCCTTAGCCGAAATCGAACCTGGGGCCCTTCAGTCCGCAGGCCGACGCTCTATCCACTGAGCCAAACCAGCTTGGGCTCCAAACATTTTTAAATGACTAAATATACATATATTTGCACTTAAAAGGAAGATAGAAACAGAGACTAAAATGGCTTGTAGTCTTTACTGACATCACATTATATTCTAAACTCTTTCCAGGATCATAGAGTTTTTACTTTAAAAAAATTATACTAGATAATGGCAGGTCCTGTGTTTCCTAAACTAATTGATCAGAGAAACAAAACTGCTTCTGTGTGTTCCTGTTTCACTACTTGAGTTTGAATGAGGTCTGAAGTTGATAGGGTTGGCAGGAGCCACTAGGGCTTCTTAACCAACAGTGACAGGACAGGATCTCAGGACAAGCAGTGAGCACTAATAAGCAAGACACAGCAGGAGAGACAGGCTGGTAACCGGCTGAGTCCGAGGGGATGCACGTGTGGTGCTATGAGGACCTGTACCATGACCTCCACTGTCTGATCTCACCAATTCTCCCTCACACTTTTGAACTCTAGTCTTTCTGTTTCCCTAATTGTTCAGTTATGCCATGCCTCTTCTTCCTCTTTGCCCTTGCCTAGGATGTCCTTGTCCAGCACATCTGTCTATTGGCATTCTACACATCTTTCACTGTATGTCAGCTATAATTAAAAAATAAAAATGAAAAGAAAAAGGCCAGCTCATATCCCTTCTCTACAAAGCTTTCTCTGATTGTTTATTTCAATCCACAATAATCTATTCTCTTTGCTCAATTCTTAGTATTTTGTTAAAGGCGAGGGTATTTTTCTGACATTGATATGTCCTTAAAATTACCTATATTAGCCCATTGGGTGTAGCTCAGTGGTTGAGCTTCAACCTATGAACCAGGCGGTTATGGTTCGATTCTGGTCAGGGCTCATGCCTGGGTTGTGGGCTCAGTCCCCAGTAGGAGGCAGTTGATCAGTGATTCTCATCATTAATGTTTCTATCTCTCTCCCCCTTTCTCCCTTCCTCACTCTGAAATCAATTTAAATTTTTTTTAAAATACCTACATTATAGTTCACTTTTCATCTTGATAATCCATTCATAAGTCCCTTCCCCAGCAGGTCTCAGGGAATATTACTATAAGTAAAATTTTCATTGATTCGAGATGCAAGGAGCCATCTCATGGCAAAAAGGAGAAATGCATGTTTTGTTAACACACAGTAAACTCCTTATGCCTTAACAGGTAGGTGGCAAAATTCCCTTCCCCGGCCAGTTATAAGATAGGCATTGCACAGAAAAGAGCTGAGCATAGGTCATTCTGGTCAATGCAATTTCTTTATTTTGAAGGAAGAAAAACAGGATTAAGAGTATTATCTCTGTGTACATGGCCAGCAGTGGGACGCTGGGAAACTCACTGGATAAAGGACTTAAACGTAAGACAAGAAACCATAAAAATCTTAGAGGAATCCACAGGCAGCAAAATCTCGGACATATGCTGAAGCAATATCTTCACCGATACAGCTCCTAGGGCTATGGAAACTATAGAGAAAATAAACAAATGGGACTACATCAAAATAAAAAGCTTCTGCACAGCAAAAGAAACCATCAACAAAACAATAAGAAAGTCCACTGCATGGGAGACAATATTTGCCACTGTTATCTCCAATAAGGGTTTAATCTCTAACATTTACAGGGAACTCATACAACTTAAAAAAAGGAAGATAAACAACCCAATCAAAAAGTGGGCAACGGACCTAAATAGATACTTTGTGAAAGAGTATCCAAGAGACATATGAAAACATGCTCAAAGTCAGATGCAAATGAAAATGACAATGCGGTACCATCTCACACCTGTCCGAATGGCTATCATCAACAAATCAACAAATGACAAGTGCTGGCGAGGATGCGGAGAAAAAGGAACCCTCTTGCACTGCTGGTGGGAATGCAAACTGGTGCAGCCACTGTGGAGAACAGTATGGAGTTTCCTCAAAAAACTAAAAATAGAACTCCCATTTGACCCAGTGATCCCACTTCTAGGAATATATCCCAAGAAACTAGAAACACAGATCAGAAAGGATATATGCACCCCTATGTTCACAGCAGCACAATTCACCATAGCTAAGATTTGGAAACAGCCTAAGTGCCCATCAGCAGATGAGTGGATTAAAAACTGTGGTACATCTACACAATGGAATACTACGCTGCTGTAAAAAGGAAGGAACTCCTACCATTTGCAACAGCATGGATGGACCTGGAGAGCATTATGTTAAGCGAAATAAGCCAGTTGGAGAAAGATAAATATCACATAATCTCACTCATTTGTGGAATGTAATGAACAACATAAACTGATGAACAAAAACAGATCCAGAGACAGAGAAGCATCGATCAGACTGTCAAACCTCAGAGGGAAGGTAGAGGAGGGTGGGGGTAAGGGGGAAAGATCAACCAAAGGACTTGTATGCATGCATATAAGCCTAACCAATGGACACAGACACCAGGGGGGTGAGAGCATGAGCAGGGGCATGGGGGTGGGGGCAAAGGAGGGATAAGGACACATATGTAATACCTTAATCAATAAAGAAAATAAAAAAAGGCCTACACTAACTTCAAACCTGAATGGGAAAAGGTGTGTATCACATGAGCTGGATAGCTTTGTTAATAAAGTTTTCAAGTACATAATACAAAAAATACCTAGGTACATGCAGCAATAAAAGTGTGTGTCTAGGTTGCTGAGGATGGGGCAGGGACAGGTAGAGCACAGGGGATTTTTAGGGTAGCAAAGCTATTCCATATGATATGACAGTGGTGGATACCTGACATTATGCATTTCTCAAAACTCATGGAACTGTACAACACCAGAGTGAGCCCCAATGTAAACTTTAGCTACTAATAATATACCATATACAGTATTGGTTCATCAATTGTAACAAACGTACCACATGAATGCAAGATGTTAATAATAGGGAGACTGGGCAGCATGGGGGGTTGCCCACATATGGGAACTCTCTGTACTTAAAAAAATTAACTGTAATTTTTAATTGATTTCAGAGAGAGGAAAGGAGAGATGAGAAAGAGAGAGAGAGAGAGACCTCAGTCAGTTGCTTCTTCCCCCAACCTGGGATCAAACCAGAAACCTAGGTATGTACCCAGATCGGGAATCAAACCCAACACCTTTCAGTGCACGGGATGATGCTGCAACCAACTGAGCCACACCAGCCAGGGCCTCTCTGTACTTTGTGCTCAATTTTTCTGTAAATATTAAATAGCTCTAAAAATAAAATCTATGACTTGTTATTTAAAGGGTGTATCTGAAAAAGCAGAGGTCAGAAAAAGAGAGGAGTCCTCTCTGTAAATATTTGCAATGTAACATACCCTTCCTGTGTTAAATGATGCAAAATCAGAATAAGAAGATTTTTTCGTCGTGCTTCTGTCCTCATCTTGCACTGTGAACAAAAAGGAAAATTTAGATCAGATGACAATGAGATATAACACTCCTTTTATAGCAAGAAACCCTTGAAGTTAAAGGTACCAGTCAAAACCAAGAAGCATGACTTAAAGGCTGGAAGGCAGTTTGGCATTTCTTGGGATATATAAACTGTTTTCCATTGTTACTTTCTTTTTTTTAATCCTCACCCAAGGATATTTTTTTCATTGATTTTTAGAGAGAGTGGAAGAGAGAGGGAAAGACAGAAATGTCGATTGGTTGCCTCCTGCATGAGCCCTGACCAAGGCCAGGACCAGGGAGGAGCCTGCAACCGAGGTACGTGCCCTTGACGGGAATCGAACGGGGGACCCTTCTGTCCGCAGGCCGACGCTCTATCCACTGAGCCAAACCAGCTAGGACCATTGTTATTTTCTTCTTAGAGCTGACTTCTTAATTGTAAACTGAAGGTACCATGATTTAAATTAGGATTTCACTTTACTAGTTAACTTCTTACTGCCAAGATAATTGGCATTTTATTGCTTATAACTGCGAAGAAACAAATATACACAGTCCTATTTGGATCAGGTTAAGGAAAGTGATAATAAAGATAAACTCATGAGCCAGGAATCAGCTCTGACATCCCAGGTACTTACCTGCTCTTACAATTAAAATTTACTGAGTCCTACCCAGTCCCTACACCAATGTGGAGATGAGTTCCAATAACTATTCAGGGCTGACTGCACAGCCAAGCACTTAGAATAGAGTAGCAAAGCCATACAAGGGAAATTCCTGCATAATAATATCCTTATTCAGACTATGTGACTTTTACATTTATCCACAGTGTTAATGTGCTGCATTTAGTTATCTGGTATCTCAAATTTCCCTGAAATCTGTAATAATAAAAGCATAATATGCTAATTAGATTGGACGTCCTTCCGGACGACCTTCCAGATGAAGCCGGGGCTGCTGCGAGGGAAACCAGGGTCCTGGGTGCCAGAGGGAAGCTGGTGCCGGCAGCCAGGGCAAGGAAAGTCTACTCTTTTTTTATTGTCTAAAGTTTTACATATGTCTCCTTTTTCCTCGATTGACACCCCCCACACACAGCCATTTCCACCGCAGGCAAGCCCCCACCGTCCCAGTGTCTGTGTCCATTGGTTATGCTAATATGCATGCATACAAGTCCTTTGGTTGCTCTCTAACTGCCCCCCACCTCCCCTGCCATTTGTCTCTGGATCTATTTTTGTTCATCAAATTATGTTGATCATTATATCCCACATATGAGTGAGATCATGTGATATTTATCTTTCTCCGACTGGAGGAAGGCCTACTCTTGCATGAATTTCATGCATCGGGGCTCTAGTGTATTTATAAAATGCTTCCAATAATATTCCCCTTGCCCAGCCCAGAGGTAACAACCATACTGACTTTTATGTTAATTATTCTCTTTTCCTTTATGTTTTTACCAAATATGTATGTATCTTTAAAAAAAATACATATTGCCCCACCTGTGTGGCTCAGTGGTTGAGCGTTGACCTATGAACCAGGAGGTCACGTTTCAATTCCTGATCAGGGCACGTGCCTGGGTTGTGGGTTTGATCCCATGTGGGGCATGCAGGAGGCAGCCAATCAATGATTCTCTCTCATCATTGATGTTTCTTTCTCTCTATCCTTCTCCCTTCCTCTCTAAAATCAATAAGAATGTTTTTTAAAAAACATTTTTGGTTTCACATTTTTGAACTTTATATGAATAGAATATGCATTCCATTCATGTGACTACTACATGTGACTTCTTTCGTTCCACAGTATGTAATTTTCCTAACAAAAGTTAATATCAAAGTAAAGGCTTACATATGATCAAGCTATTCCATAAAACCTTCACTTAAATTCCATAAAACCTTCACTTAAATTATCTGCTTCCACTGATTTTTAGTCTGGGGGCACAATTTCAATGCCATACAGGGTTGCTATCTAATATGTCTCAACGTAACCAACTGTTCTCTTTCCCAGGAAACAGAAGTATCTTCAAATGCCCACAGTACCTGGCATGGTGCCAATTGCTAAATAGAATCTGATATTTCATGATAAATTTACTAGATAATTGTTTGTTTGTTTTCAAACTACAGGTCATGATATCAAGTTAATGGGTTATAAACAGCATAGTTTACAATGCAATAGAATTATCACAGAATGCGTAACAGGTAAGAAGGCTTACTATTGCTTCATGAAACTTTTGTTGTGTTTGCTCACATGCCTGTGTTCTGGATCTCCATCTCAGATGTCTTCCTTAGTTGATCACAATAAAAAAGTTTGAAAATCACTATAAAAATGACATTAAGATGTCCAACACTGGCAGTTTTCATTCATCTTTCTGAAGGTGTTGACACAAGAACTCTTGGTGAAGGCCTTTCTAATTTACCAAAATTAGCGTTGGTGGTCAAAGTTTTTTTTCTGTAATTTGATTTGCCTCGCCTATAGTGCCATCTAGTGTATTAGGAGGAGAAGCACTTCATGAAATGTAGGTTGTTCCAAATTATTAGTTCAATAATAAAGATGACAATCATCACAAAATTCAGTCCAAATTCAGTTTGCAAAATGAAAGTACAAACTCATATTGAACAATAAGGGATATGTTTTTAAAGTACAAATTCAGAAATTATGCATGGGATTTTGGTTCAGAATTTTAAGGGTCTGGAAGGAAACTGAAATCTAGAAAAGTTAAGAGATTTGCTCAAAAGCCTGCAGAGTTGGGAGCAGAACCCAAGTCTTCTAGTTCCTGGGCCAATGCTCTTCCCTCCACCACTTCCTTACCTGCACTCACCCCTCCTCACCAGTCTACTCCCACCCCTGCACATTCACTCCAGACCAGAGAGAAGCTGCTATTTAAATTTTCACGAAAAAAAAAAATTGCATGCCACATTTGCCAAAATCAAACAACTGTGGTTACCAGTCTAAAGTAAAGAGAAATAGCCAAAACCAGTTTGGCTCAGTGGATAGAGCGTCGGCCTGCGGACTGAAGGGTCCCGGGTTCAATCCCGGTCAAGGGCATGTACCTGGGTTGTGGGCACATCCCCAGTGGGGAGTGTGCAGGAGGCAGATGATTGATGTTTCTCTCTCATTGATGTTTCTGACTCTTTATCCCTCTCCCTTCCTCTCTGTAAAAAATCAATAAAATACATTTAAAAAAAATAAAGTAAAGAGAAATAAAGTTTTCTTTGTTTAAAAAAAATCAGGCAGCATTGAATGGAAGGAACCACTGATTAGTTAGGCAGCAAAAATCAGTAATAATATGTACAAAATTAACTACAAAAAAACTGTGTTTGTTAAATAATTCTACTCTGAATAATCCTATTCTAAAGTTGTAAGACAAGAATCAACAAAACTGTTTGCAATGTTTTCCTTTATTCCTAACCCTGTTTACAATGGGTAAATTGTTTCTTTAAAGTTGGGTCACTTACTAAGGAAGTCAGAAATCTCAATGTAGCCCTAACCAGTTTGGCTCTGTAGATAGAGCGTTGGCACGTGGACTGAAGGGTCCCAGGTTCGATTCCCGTCAAGGGCATGTACCTTGCTTGCATGCTTGATCCCCAACCCAGTCAGGACGTGTAGGGGAGGTAAGCAATCAATGTGTCTCTCTCACATTGATGTTTCCCTCTCTCTTTCTCTTCCCCTTCCTTCCACTCTCTCTAAAACATCCATGGAAAAATATCCTCAGGTGAGGATTAACAAAACAAACAAACAAACAAACAAACAAAAAAGTCTCAATGTAGGATTGATGGTTAACACATGAAATAAGGGGAGCTGAGCCTTTAAGTGGCCTTATTTCAAAGACTCCAAGAGGCCCACACCAAGACACATCATAATTAAAATACCAAGGGTTAAAGACAACGAGAGAAAAGCAGTTAGTCACCTACAAGGGAGTGCCCATACGACTGTCCGACTGTCCGACTGTCCGACTGTCCGCTGATTTCACTTTTTTGTTTTGTTTTGTTGTCAGCTGATTTCTCAACAGAAACTTTTCAGGCCAGAAGGGAATGGCAAGAAATATTCAAAGTGATGAATAGTAAGGACCTACAACCAAGATTACTCTACCTAGCAAAGCTCTTATTTAAAATTGAGGGTCAGATAAAGAACTTCACAAACAAAATGTTAAAGAGTTCATCACCACCAAACCAGTATTACATGAAATGAAGGGTATCCTTTTTTTTAAGGGTATTCTTTAAGAAGAAGAGATAAAAAATATGAACAATAAAATGGTAACAAATATATATATATATCAACAATTAAACCTAAAAATCAAAATAAATGAAAAAGAAATCTAACGAACAAAATTAACTGGTAAATAAAATAGAATCAGAAGCATGGAAGCATGGCACAGACTCAAAGGAAAGGCAGGAAGAGATTAACCAAAGAGCTTACCTATGGACACAGACAGTAGGGTGGTGAAGCCCTGGGGCGGGGTGGGAACCGGCTGGAGGGGGGCAATGATGGGGAAAAAAGGGGGACAGCTGTAATACTCTCAACAATAAAGATTTTTAAAAAAAGGACCCTAAATTATCTGTCCATAAAAAAATTATTTTTCAAACAAGAATTGTATAAAATACACACAGAATGTAAGTAAGTTTGACCAGGGAAAAATAATAGTGACATTCATTGATCCCATCAGCTCAGACACTCATTCACAGAACTGGAATTGTTTGAGCTCATTTGTTAATGAATGTAAGCATCTTTCATTAAAACTTCACCAGTGTTTCTTACTGACCTCACATAGTGACAAACGAATACGGTATCTCTTACAATTCCTCAAACCAAATATTCCACAATTTTAGTGACCATTTCAAAGCAATTATTGGCTATAATTTTTTTTTTGTTAATCCTTACCTGAGGATGTTTTTTCCCATTGCTTTTCAGAGAGAGAATAAGGGGGAGAGAGAAAGAGAAAGAGAGAGGGAGAGGGAGAGAAAGAGGGAGAGGGAGAGGGGGGAGAGAGAGAGAGAGAGAGAGAGAGAGAGAGAGAGAGAGAGAGAGAGAGAAACATTGATATGAGAGACACATCTACTGGTTGCCTCCCAAACATGCCCCAACCTTCTTATAGGAGATCATGTCTTTTAATTTCTGAATAGTTACAGTCCTATTGTGAATGAAGCGAATCCATCTCTTTTGTATGTAAAGGTCTTTGAGAACAAAAGAATTGGAACTGAAGAGCCATGAAAACCGTTTACATTCTCAAAGAGACTGCACTGGACACTGACTGGTGCCTTCCTAACCGAGCAAACTGTGGGGTGCTGTGCCAGTATCAGGGTCAGTGATTGGTGGGTGCTCAACAGCTATAGTTGCTTTGTTCATGTACTTCAGTCTCTCCTCATTTAAACATGCACAGACGCACCCTAGCTGGTTTGACTCAGTGGATAGAGCATGAGTCTGTGGACTGAAGGGTCCCAGGTTTGATTTCGGTCAAGAGCACATGCCTAGGTTGTGGCCTTAATCCCCAGGAGGGGGTGTGCAGGAGGTAGCTGATGAATGATTCTCTGAAATCAATAAAAATATGTTTAAAAAAATAAACATGCATGGATGCAAATGTTCTCTTATGACCAGGAGGCTGGGAAAAATAGCCAGAGAGTGTTTTGCTGGTGTTCCTTGGTACTGCATGCACTGCACTGGCTTTGGCTCATAGCTCTGAATTTTGTAAAGATGTAGAGCCAGAAAACTCATTAGGAGCAGAAAAAGATCTGGGGAGAGGTGTTCCTAAAAGGGGTGGGAGAGGAAGGCTGGAGAGGGCAATAGGGAATGTAGAGTTTCGTTTTGAAGAAATGAAAATGTTCTTAAATTAATGTGGTGATGGTTGTATAACTGTAAATATACTAAAAGCCATTGAATTGTACACTTTGCTTGGTATGTGGAGGATATCTCCATAAGGAGGTTTTCAAATGCAAATGGGGGTAGAGAAAAGAAGGCTAAAATGAATGTAAATAATGTGAGTAATGCTTTTGCCCTGATAGATAAAGTAAATGGTCTGACTAACAATAGAAATATTCTCATGCAATAGTTTTGATATTCAAAGTGGAAATGATGGGGAGAGCCGCTTGTCACTAAGAGCCCTTGAGGGCCTGCTCATCACCCTGGTGGTGGCGCCTGGTCACATCTTGAGATGTGGCAATGGTGCTTCTTTCTTTACTCGTTTTGAGAACCGGCTCTAACATGCATCAGTGTGACTATGGGATAGACTTACCAGACAGGAAAGAAAACACAAAATCACCTAGGCAGACAGTTCCCTTTATGCTTTTTCTTTTTGGTTTTATCATAATTTGAAATGTACCTAACTGCCCTAACCAGTTTGGCTCAGTGGATAGAGCGTCGGCCTGCAGACTCAAGGGTCCCGGGTTCTATTCCGGTCAAGGGCATGTACCTTGGTTGCGGGCACATCCCCAGTGGGGAGTGTGCAGGAGGCAGCTGATCGATGTTACTCTCTCATCGATGTTTCTAACTCTCTATCCCTCTCCCTCCCTCTCTGTAAAAAAAATCAATAAAATATACTTAAAAAAAGATGTCTAACACAGCATATATTTTTAAAAATTAGAAATAGCCTAAATGTCCATTAGTGTTTAAATAAATCATGGTGTTTGAAAACATCATGTTTTCTCTCCACTCACTTCCAAATATCGTGTCACTCAGGAAAAGAAAGTTTGAATTAAAAGTAATACTTGAGCCCGGCAGATGTGGCTCAGTGGTTGAGCATCGACCTATGAACCAGAAGGTCATGGTTCCATTTCCAGTAGGGGCACAAGCACCAGTTGTGGGCATGGCCAGGTGTGCAGGAAGCAGCCAATCAATGAGTCTTGATGTTTCTATCTCTTCCTCTCCCTTCCTCTCTGAAATCAATAAAAATTTGAATATTTAAGATGTGCTGTTACTTGAATTGTAGAATGTGGTCTTATAAATTTGTTAGTTAAGTGTGAAGTTTGCCAGATCTATAACATCTTTCTATTCATGCCATTCCAATTAGAATAAAAAATTATCTTTGGAATTCAAAGTAAGAAATGGGCCACCAAGAAATGGTCAATTTAAACTATAAAGACGGTGTGCCCTTGAAATGGACACAATTAGATGCTCAATTAATGCCTGTCTACTGAAGAAAGAAGGCCCAGACATGAACATTTACCGAGGTATCTCATTTGTCTCTGCTTGAGTAATCTGTCTGTTTTCTTCTTCCTATATTTCCTTTGTGGGCTATTGTGCTACAAAAATGCCTCCATTATCAGATTCAAAATTGAATCCTATGATACTGTAGCCTGAGGAAAAGGAAGCATTGAATATCATTCCTAGTTTTAGACCCAGAAGATACTTAGGAAATGTTACTGTATACACACCACAGTCAACATTACTGCTTTTAATTTCTTTTTTACGGGTGCAATGGAGATTAATTTGCATGAGCTCTTTTCAATTTCTGTAATAAGATCCAAATTTTGCATTAAGCTTTCCATCTCAAAAACAAACAGTTAAAAAGGACACATTTCTTCTTTCAAGTGTTTTTATTATAGTTCTATTTTACAGTCCCTGCGTCTAATATTCACTTAAATGCTTGAATATATATACCCGTAGGTTCTACTTTGTTTTTTTTGTTTGTTCGTTTCCTGATTACCTCCTGTTTCTACCAGAAAACTTCCTAAGTTTCAAATGCTGCATAACTTGAAAAAGCACTAAACCTATCAACAGGAATGTCTCCAGATCCAGGAAGGCATTTATTGTCTTTAATAAAAAGTCAGGACTGGTCAACTGCTCAGGGACAGTGTTTCATGAAGAGGGCATTTGCTGTGGATCCTGAATATGAACTGGTTATAGAATTTGAAATTTCAGAAAAGTACAAAATCCACTAAAACACAGAGGACTTCCCATTCTATGCCATTGCTATTAAACACTGAACTAGATTATGGAATTATGATATGTATGTTCTTTTCATAAAGCTCATGCTCTCACATGATACTTTCTAATTGCAACAAAGCTGCGGGTTGTAGAGATCAGACTGCCATCTCAGTAAGTCAACAGCAGCCTCCCGATGTCCTCAGTTTCACCTGAGAGGTGCACTAATAGGGTTAACTTAAACCCATCAGCCTTTAGAACCATCCTTCAATTAACCAGGGATGACCAGCAAATGATATCTCAAGGAAATAATCAGACAAATCCAGAAAGGGAGAGGCTCTGCAGAACAATTTTCATGATTTCTAGCAAGAGTCAGTGCCACTAAAAATAAAACAAAGATAGAGACCATAGGGGCTGAGAGCTGTGCTAATTCAAAGAAACTTAAGGGATAGAAAAACAAGATACAATGCATGATCCTGGATTGGATGCTGATCGGAGAACTAATTAGTTAAAGAACCGCATTTATGCTCTACCAGTGTGACTCGGTGGATAGAGTGTCAGCCTGAGGACTAAAGGGTCCAGGTTCCCTACTGGTCAAGGGCACTACTATATCTTGGTTGCAGGCTCCTCAGCGACCCTGGTCGGGACTCCTGCAGGAGGCCAATAGGTATCTCTCTCTGTCTTTCCCTCTCTTTCCCACTCTCTCTAAAAATCAATGGAGCCCTAGCCGGTTTTGTTCAGTGCATAGAGCGTTGGCCTGGGCACTTAAGGGTCCCAGGTTCATTTCCTGTCGAGGCCACATGCCCGGGTTGTGGGCTTGGTCCCCAGTGTGGGGCCTGCAGGAGGCGGCCAATCAATGATTCTCATCATTGATGTTTATCTCTCTCTCCCTCTCCCTTCCTCTCTGTAATCAATAAAAATATTTTTAAAAAACAAAAATAAAGTAAAGTAAAAATAAATGAAAAAATATCCTTGGGAAAGGATTTAAAAATAGAAGAATGATATTTATGATTTTATTTCATTTGGATAAAGAAAAACACCGTGTGTGCATTTGTGTGTATATACACATGGAAAAGATTTAGAAGGATGCATGGAGAAACACTAAAGTCCACCCCTAGATAACACCTCCCTGTTATCTGAGTTGTGGGAATGTAGTGTTTTTATTTTACTTATTGTGTGTGTTACATATCCTTTCTTCAAAATGGATTTATGACTCTGAGTAATCATACAATGTTAAAACTGCCAATGGATACTGCTGATAATATTGAAAACAATGATAACGCTCAGGAATTCTCACATCTCACCAATTCTAACACTTGGGGTATCTTTAAAACACAGAATGACAGGGGAAATACAGACTACTCAGTGAATAACGTTAAGACAACGGGAAATCTGAGGGGGAAACTCAAAGGTATGCCTATAGAATAGTTCACGAGACAAACTAACTTCACATATTAACAGAACAAGGCGGAGCACCCACCGAGCCCTCCGATTGGCTCCAGGGGTCAGAGCAGGTTCATTCCTAGGGATTAGGTTGTCATCTAATTCGTTCTTCTCCAATCAAAGAGATGTAGTCAGTGTGGAGACGGTGAAGTTCTTTGGGGCAGTAATCACAAAGCTAATGAAACTGAGTCCTTGTAGGGTGAAGGGAAGGGCCCTCAAGAACTCTGGAGGGTGGAGGGCTGATCTGAGTCAGGCCCGACTGCTGATGTGCAGGTGATGAGAGCACAAGGTCATTCAGCCATTCTTTCCAGAAGAACTGATGGAGGCCTCGCTCAGACCCTGCTCCGCGGGCCTCACAGACACAGGGACTGGTCAGGCCCTCGGTAGGGCTAAGCTGTTTGGCTGCAGACAGATGGTTTTAACCAAGGTCACCTCTCCGAGAAAGGTTGTCTCCCCAGGTAGGGATTTTTCCCTGAAGTTAGGGAGGGAATAAAACCCCTTAACTAAGTGCCAGGCAGGTAGTTAATCACTTTACGAACAATCACGCTTAAGCTACATAATCTTTACTCCCTGGAATGGAGATAAGAAACGCCCTAACCTTTGGAATAGAAATTGATAGGATTAAAATCAACTGGTATAAATACAGATGTAATAAGACAATAAAACACAGAACCTGGCTGGAGATCCTGGCTAGAGAACCTGGCTAGGCTGCTGATCAACTGAACGCTGTCTCCGTGTCATTCCTTCTTCGCCGACTCTGTCCACACCTTTGGGAACCCCTGGACCTGCTGGGGCAGGACCCCAACACCCGAGAAGAAGCGAAAGCGCAAACACTCGGGGGAAATACAGTCACACAAATATGAGTGGCGTCCACATGGCTTAGATGTAAGAGAGGGGCCAGGGGGCCTGCTGCCCAAGGTGAGGGAGAAGGTTGGGGACAACACCAAGACTCCAGAAGGGAAGGTCAGAACTTCTCACTTGGGAAGGAAGCCAGCGGGTCCCGCCTGAAGTGGAGGAGGAACTAGACCCGCCCACCATGTCCTTTGAGGCCTCCTTCACCCACCACCAGCCTCCATCACAAGAGGCTTCAGAAAACCCGGTGAAAAGGCAAAAGCACAAACACTCACGAAAAAGCCAATCGGACAAAGACAAGCAGAGTCTACACGGCTCAGATGCAGGAAAGGGGGCAGGTGTCCTGCCGCCCAAGGTGAGAGAGAAGGTTGGGAACAACCTCAAGACTCCAGAAGGGAAGGTCAAAACTTCTCACTTGGGAAGGAAGCCAGCGGTTCCCCCCCTTGAGGAAGAGGAGGAATTCCAGCCACCCACCACATCTTTCCAGGCAGAAGTCACCTACGACCCGCGTCCATCACAGGTGGCCTCGGACCACCCGACCCTTCTATGGCTGGAAGGTGCTCCTTGGAAGTCTGGGGCCCCATCGGAGGTGGCTTCAGAAAATCCCATGAAAAAGCGAAAGCGCAAACACTCTTGCAAAATCCAACCAGACGAAGACCAACAGCGTCTACAAGGCTTAGACGCAGGAGAGGGGCCAGGGGTCCTGCTGCCCAAGGTGAGGGAGAAGGTTCGGGACACCTGCAAGACTCCAGAAGGGAAAGTCAAAACTCCTCACATGGGAAGGAAGCCCTCGGGTCCCCCGCCTGAAGTGGAGGAGGAATTAGACCCGCCCATCATGTCTTCCGAAGCCTCCCTCACCCCCCACCAGCCTCCCTCGAGGAAAGAGAGGAAGAGGGTCAAGCCTCCAGCCACTGCGCTGGGAGGAAAGAGTCTGAGGAAAGAGGACACGACCAGCGCCCAGGCAGAGGCAGGCCAGTCTGAGAAGCCCTTTCCACCTGCAGCAGTGGGGGCCAGGCTCACACAGGCGCCCCCTGCCGCCTCACCCGCCTGGCCAGACCTCGGGCCCTGCCGGGGCCAGCCCAGTGACCCCCCACTGCCTGCCTTTGCATCCAT
>NW_005871064.1:3509753-3525403 GCF_000147115.1 Myotis lucifugus
CAGCATCTGGGGCTTTGTGGGAACTTTTGGACGTGACTCCCATAGATTTCCAGTGTTGCACCTGTGCACCTTCCTGCCAGCGCAGTCGGGAGCGCGTGTGAGCCCGTGCGTGCATATACCACACACAGAGAAGGATCTGGACCGAGAGAGGACAGCTTTCGTGTATCTGGGTGGTGGGAATGTGGTGCACTTATCTGATTTACTATCATTTCCTGAAATTTGATTTCTGAGTCTGTAACTAGCCATGCATTATGTGAACTGCAATGTATACTACCAGGAATAACGATCACAGTCATTACTGTCAGGTATTCTTAGATCTGATCAAGTCAAAGATTGGCTATATCTTTTTTTTTCTTTTAAGTTTTTTTAAAATATATTTTTATTGATTTTTTACAGAGAGAAAGGGAGAGAGATAGAGAGTCAGAAACATCGATGAGAGAGAAACATCAACCAGCCGCCTCCTGCACACCTCCCACTGGGGATGTGCCCGCAACCAAGGTACACGCCCTTGACCGGAATCGAACCTGGGACCTTTCAGTCCACAGACCGACGCTCTACCCACTGAGCCAAACCAGTTTTGGCTGGTGAAGGGTTATTTACCTCAGTTGCAGGCTGGATCTCCAGCCCTCGTTGGGGTGCATGTGGGAGGCAACCAATCAATGTGTTTCTTTCACATGGATGCTTCCCTCTCTCTGTCTCTCCCCCTCCACTCTTACTAAAAATTAATGAAAAAATATCCTCGGTGAGGATTAACAAAATAAAGATAAAACGATACTAAAGCAGCTAGATTACCATCCCCCAAAATGAAGCTTAACACCATCTCACATCAAACACACAAATTAATTGATGATAGCAGTCCTAAATTTCTATGTACCTACTAACATAGCATCACAATAAATAAAGCAAAAATTGACAGAAGCAAAAGGAGAAATTGGCAAAAATAATATAATCACACTGAGAGAATTTTATATGACTTCCTCAGTTATTGATAGAACAAGATATAAAAGATTTGGACAACACAATTTATAAACTTAACCATTCGTTGAGCCATAAAACAATTTTCAACAAATGTCAAAGGTTTGAAGTCACTTAGAATGTTATTGTATGAATACAATAAAATTATTTTTTTAATATATTTTTATTGATTTCAGAAAGGAAGGGAGAGGGAGAGAGAGATAGAAACATCACTGATGAGAATCATTGATTGGCTGCCTCCTGCACACCCCCTACTGGGGAATGGGCCTGAAATACAGGCATGAACCCTGACCAGGGAGTCCAACTGGAATCAGACTGTGACCTCCTGGTTAATAGATGCTCACACACTGAGCCACAGTGGCTGGGCTACGATATTAAAGTAGAAAACAGTGTCAAAAAGATATCAATAGATTTCCTTTACGTAAGTAATACACTTCTAAATACTTATGGGTAAGAGAAAAATCCTAACAGAAATCAGAAAATATTTGGAATTGGAGGAAAATTTTTAAAATTTAAATGCTACATATTAATATGTGGGAAGCAGGCACATTATTTCCCTCTAAAATGATTGGAGGGATGTTTAAATCCTTTGCTGAAGTTGCTAGAAGAGAAAAAAGGTTAAAACATTAATGAGGAAAGCAACCATCTTAAGAAATTAGAAAGAGTAATAAAATAAACTCAAGGAAAGTAGAAGGAAGGAAAAATTAGTTTTAAGAATGTAAAAGTGAAATAGAAATTAAATTTCCAATAGACAAGATCAACAAAGCAAAAGTTGGTTCTTTGAAAAGATTAACAAAATTGATAAACCACTGGCAAGACTGATGAAGAGAAAAAAAAGAGAGAGAAGGCACAAATAACCAATGTCAAGAATAAAAATGGAAGATGGTTACAGATCCTGTATATATTTGTACAAAAATAACAGGGTAGCCCAGCCGGGTGTGGCTCAGCAGTGGAGCATCAACCCAGGAACCAAGAGGTCACCGGTTTGATTCCTGTTCAGGGCATATGCCCAGGTTGTGGGCTCCATACCCAGTGGGGGGCGTGCAGGAGGCAGCCAATCAATGATTCACTGATGTTTCTATCTCTCTCTCCCTCTCCCTTCCTCTCTGAAATCAATAAAAATATATTTTAAAAAATAACAGGGTATCATGAACAATTATGCCAATAAATTTGACATTTTATATGAGATGGACAAATTCCAAGATAACACAATATACCAAAACGACACCAAAATAATTTAAAAAATATAAATAGTCCTATGAAATGAACTTGAAGATACTGACTAATTTGGGTGCTGGATTTGTCACATTTTTCTGTTTCTTATGACTGCTAGTAATTTATTTATTGAATACTAGTCTTTGTGAAAGTCTGCTTTTTATTATTTTCTTTTTAAGTGTGTTGAGTTTTGTTTTGGCAGGTAGTTTAGTTATTTGCAGCTAAGTCTGATCCTATGAAGGCTTATTTTTAAGTTTTATTAGGAAAGCTATATCTAAAGTAACCTTTATTCTAGGGCTCATTTAGCTTACTCTTAATGCATAGCCTTCCCCAAATCTCTAAATGCTGTCCCACAAGATTTTTCCACTCCGGTTGTTTAGAATTCAGATGCCTTTCCGTGTTATATGAGCCCCAGTAGTTGTTGAGCCTATAGTAATTGAGCTTTCCCCAAGCTTCATTCATCTTCACTGTATATGTGCACAGCTTACTATTCAGCCCCAAACTCCGAATTATGAAGCAATTTGTTTGCATGGCTCCCTTCTCTCTGTTCCCCTTCCCTTCCAATTCTAACCACCTGAGTCTTCCCAAACTCTACTCTCTGTCTCATCTGCTGTGCTCTGCTAAGATCTCCCTCCTGTGCCGGAAGCCAGTAACTGCTTCCGGCACAAGGCCTTTCCCCATGGTCAGATTGTCCAATGTCTGAAAACAGATTATTCATATATTTAGTTTAGTTTTCTAGCTGCATACAGCAGGAACACTAGTCTGGTACCAGCCACTCTATCACATTTGAAAGCAGAAGGTTACCTTAGTTTTTTTAGATGTTTTCAAGACTTATCTGGGTAGTGAGATATATACCTTTTTTTGTATTTAAAAATAGAGCCTGATGTCATTTTTACAAAAGGAGGAGAGAATGTTTGCTTTTAAATATATATGTATGTTTTTATTGATTTCAGAGAGGAAAGGAGAGAGAGAGAGAGAGAGATAGAAACACCAATGATGAGAGAGAATCATTGATTAGCTGCCTCCTGCACGCATCGAGCCCAAAACCCAGGCATGTGCCTTGACTGGGGAGTTGAACTGTGACTTCCCGGTCCATAGGTCGACGCTCAACCACTGAGCCACAAGAGCTGGGCAAAAGAAAGATGTGTTTAACCTAAAACATCCAATATACAAGTTCATAGGTACATATTCTCATGTTTTCAGTTAGTAGTTAAAAAAAAAAAAAAAGAATAAGTCTGCAAGAGTAGCAATGTGGCATTAGCAGTGTTCCAGGCTGTCTGATCGGTCTGCCTTTCTTGGCCCAGATACAGGAGGAATGTGGTTCAACAGCAGCCACAGCGTTGTAAAAGGGGCCACAAGGCTGCACACGGGCAGTACTGAAGTGGTTAATCTTTCTTATGTAAGAGCAGAGCACTTAAAACATGAGTTACTTAAAATTCGGCTTAGCTTTATGGTGATTTAGAGTTTGTTTAATTAGTATTTGGAACTGCACATTGTTTATAGCTATTGGTATTTCAATAGATTCTTAAATGCTTGAACATTTGAAGTTTAATAAACCTTAGTTCTTCGAAGAAAAACATTGATGTAATTAAGTTTTCGATTACTCTGTTGTTGTATTTTAGGGGACCATGTAATTAATAAAAGCTAAGACATTTAACAACGCTCATTTAAAAACCTAGTCAACCACTTAATTAATTAGCTAATGCTTATAGTACATATTTTTAAATATAAAAGTCTCACATAAGCAGTCACAACTTTTGAAAAATACACATAATGACACATGAGAATAAATGAAAGCAACTTTGTTTCAGGATTATTTGAGTACACATGAATGCGTGGATCAATTATGGCTTTTCCAAAATCATTCTTACACACTCCTATCAATTACTGTTTGTTTGTTTGTTGTTTTAATTGTGTGGTCAAATTAAAAATACCGAAGCAATTGTTCCTCAGAGCTTCTTTGCCCTTAGCACATTCTAGAGCAGTGATGGCGAACCTATGACACGCGTGTCAGAGGTGACACTCGAACTCATTTTTTTGGTTGATTTTTCTTTGTTAAATGGCATTTAAATATATAAATAAATATCAAAAATATAAGTCTTTGTTTTACTATGGTTGCAAATATCAAAAAATTTCTATATGTGAGACGGCACCAGAGTGAAGTTAGGGTTTTTCAAAATGCTGACACGCTGAGCTCAAAAGGTTCGCCATCACTGTTCTAGAGCAGCGGTTTTCAACCTGTGGGTCGTGACCCCTTTGGGGGTCGAATGACCCTTTCACAGGGGTCGCCTAAGACCATCGGAAAACACATACATAATTACATATTGTTTTTGTGATTAATCGCTATGCTTTAATTATGTTCAATTTGTAACAATGAAAATACATCCTGCATATCAGATATTTACATGACGATTCATAACAGTAGCAAAATTACAGTTATGAAGTAGCAACGAAAATAATTTTATGGTTGGGGGGTCACCACAACATGAGGAACTGTATTAAAGGGTCGCGGCATTAGGAAGGTTGAGAACCACTGTTCTAGAGGATCTTACATGCAAGTTGGAAAAAAATAAAGTGGCAGAGGTGGTTCGGATTTAATATAGTCTTGTTTTAATTAAACATTAAATTTAAAGTGGAATAGGAGAAAATTTTCCATTCCCAGATCTTGGCACCCAAAGTTCAGCGCTAGCATCAGTATGACAAGGGCGCTTATGACAGACGCCCTCCCTCCCCCACGCCCCAACTACTGGATCAGAATCTGAACTTTCAAAACACCCCGGGGTTTAGTGTGCACATTAAAGACTGAGAAAGCTACAAAAGCAAGGTCAGTGTACTAGTCAGGAAAGTAACTTGCCAGAGTCTACTTGGATGGAGGGAAGGAACCCACAAGGAGCAGTTCCTATGCTTTCCTGGGATGAAGGTGGTGCGGCGATCCCTAGTCCTGCCACAAAGGATGGGCACTTTATCGAGTTTGGGAAGCAGGCTCACCAAGAAAGGCACAAGACTCGGCAGGCCATTCCCGCTGCCAAAGCGCCGTCCCCCCTCCCCTCGCCTGAACTGTCCTCAGCTACAGTGGATGCCATCTCCTGGGGAGGGCGGGGGCGGCGATGTGCTTCTTCCGTGGCCCCGCTGCCCTGAATGCCTGTGCGGGGCAGTCTCCGCTTTTGTCCCTAGAACTGTGGGGTCCCTGCGTGTGTGGAAGGACAGCCCTGAGCCTCAACCATGGGGACTTCCTTAATCCCAGCCCGGAAGGGACTAGGTATCCGGCACCGGCGGCAAACGTCCTTTCTCTCCGGGCAAACCGGACGCGGGTTTTCGGGTGGACCCGCAGCGAGAGAGAGGAAGAGCGGCCGCCCCGGGTCCCACAGCGCCGCCCCGCGGAAGCAGCTGGTGTCGCGGCCCAGCCCCGAGCGGTCTGCGATTTGCATACCCATCGTGCACCACGAAGACAGTACCCACGCGGGAGCTCCAGACCCGCGGGAACCTCCCACCGCCGCTGAGCACACAACTTGCTACCAAGGCAGGGTCTCCACGAGCGCCCGGCGGAGCGCGGACCCGCGGGCACGCGACCACCATAAGCGAGCTGAGGGTGAGCGTGGTCTAAGGCATCCGGGCGGACTTCGGCCAGCATACTCTGGTTTCTCTTCAGATCGTATAAATCTTTCGCCTTTTACTAAAGATTTCCGTGGAGAGGAACAATTGTGAGTTTTCACTCAATTTTTCGAGGCCTCGTTTTTACGAGGCTATTTTTCAAATGTCGAAAATTAGATCTAAGTTTCAGTAGTGTCTTTACCATGTAATAAGTTCCTTGCTGGAGACCTCAGTTGTGGATCTCCAAACTTGCAGGTGAGCACTAGACCCAAGGCTCATGCTCCTTTCTCTCTCAGGTCTCCTGCAAACTTTTATTGTTACATATTTATTTATTTTATGTTTTTTTTTATTGATTTCACAGAGGTAAGGAGAGGGTTAGAGAGATAGAAACATGGAGGGTTCGTACAAACTTTTAAGTCTGTGCTCTCCATCCTCTATGAAACAGTCCCACTCCCACGACATCACTGTTTATTCTTTTAACCGGCTTTATTTATTTTATTTTTATTTTTGTTAATCTTCACCTGAGGATATTTTCCCATTGAAATGGGCCAGGGCCCTTGACCATCATCGAACCCAGGACCCTGCAGTCCGCCGGCCAATGCTCTATCCACTGAGCCAAACTGGCTAGGGATTAACCCGCTTTATTTTTCTTCAGAACAGAAACTACTTCCTGATTATAGCATGCATTAATTTGTCTGCTGTATGTTTCTCCTCCTAGAATGGAAGTCCCGTGAGGCAGGGACTTCACCTGACTCTTGTTCTCTGATGGATTCCATGACCCCAAATCAATGTCTGGCCCATCAACACTCAGTGTATATTTGTGCAACAAATGGATAAATAGACTTATTTTCTAAACCAGAAACAGAGAGAGAGAGAGAGAGAGAGAGAGAGAGAGAGAGAGAGAGAGAGAGAGAACAAGACTGTAGAACACTAGGAGACTAGCATGAAAACCAAGAGAAGAGGCATTTCCTAAGGATAATTAACAGTAGTGACGCTCCCATTTATGGATAGCTCAAAACACCAGTATCTTGTTTTGTTTACTTACTAGAACACAGGTTTGTTATAAAATATGATTCAGGAGCAGCCAGATAGAAGAGATACATAGGGCAAGGCCAGAAAGGATGTCTATAAGAAAACAATAGTGGAACTGAGAAACATCTGGTGAGCTTCACCGTAAGAGAGGAGTTTTACAGTTCTTTCAGAAAGTGTAGGAAGGAAGTGGCATCAGAACTGTGTATAGAAAACTAAGCCAAAGAATAAGGCTCTAGTTAAGATATGACTGAATCCTGCCCCAAAAGTTAAATAAAACCATATGGCTCAGCTCTGAATAATATTTACATATTCCGATTAATATAAATACTGAATCTTTATTTAACCCCAAATTGTGACAGAATGATCTTGGGAGAATGGGAAAAGGTAAGTATGGGCTGATGGTAGAATAAGGGAAAGAGTGAGATAGGCAGAAGAAAACCAAATGCTCTGTTTTCCATAAAAGTGAGTAGATTAGCCGTAGCTGGTTTGGATAGAGCGTTGGCCCTCAGACTGAAGAGTCCTGGGTTGGATTCTGGTCAAGGACACATACCTTGGTTGCAGGCTGGATCCCTGACCCTGGTCAGGGCGCATGGAGGAGGCAACCAATTGATATGTCTCTCCCACATGGATGTTTCTCTTTCTTTCTTCCTTCCTCCCTCACCTTTCACTCTCTCTAAAACTCATAGAAAAAATATCCTCAGGTGAGGGTTAACAACAACAAAAAGACACTCATTATAGAAGTAGAATCAATAAAATTTGCTGATGTCTTCTTTATGTAGAGGACAGAGGGGAGGGACTAAAAGGAAGAAACAGCTAAGAATGACTCCCAGAATTCTGACTTGAGCAATTGGATGGAGGGTGGTTTTACATTCCCCGATGGAGGAAGACTGGGAAAGAAAGATACAAGTTTTAGCCCGGCTGGTGTGGCTCAGTGGTTGAATGTCGACCCATGAACCAGGAGATCATAGTTTGATTCCAGGTCAGGGTACATACCTGGTTGCAGGCTCAATCCCCAGTAGGAGGGGGGTGTGCAGGAGGCAGGCAGCCAATTGATGATTGTCTCTCATCATTGATGTTTCTATCTCTCTCTCCCTTTCCCTTCCTCTCTCTGAAATCAATAAAAACACATATTTTTCAAAGGTACCCGTTTTAGACAGAAAGGTTAAAAGTTGGGTATAGAATAAATTAAGATGCAGATACTTGAGATACCCCACTAGATTGGTCAGGTAATCAGTTCATTCATTGTCCTGCCTGTATTTCATCTTTTAGGACACCACAGGGGTTTGGGGCTCAGCAATGAAGTCCAGTCTAAAGTCAGTCTGGGGGATTGTTGGCATATAAATGACATTAGAAGTCATGAGACCATTTCGGGAAGTAATTTTCAAACCTGGATTGTGTGTTTACAGTGCAATTTTCAAGTCCCCATCCCAGAGTGTTTCCGATTCAGTAAGTCTCGGTGAGGTTCAGGAATCTGCTTTACTAAACGCCAACCTAGAAGGTTCTGATGCAGGTGGTCCAAGCTCAGATTGGAATGGGCTTAAGCACAATTCAAAAATGAGGAAGTAGTCACAGAAACCCTTTCCCGAAGTGAGAAAGAGAGGTTGTTATTATTAGGGGAGAAGAGTAAAAGACTTTTCCAGTCTTCCTCCATCGGGGAATGTAAAACCACCCTCCATCGAATTACTCAACTCAGAATTCTGGGAGGCAATGTGAGGTCAAGCAGAAAGTTATATATATTTTTGTATTACTAGGGTGTATTTTTTTTTAAGGTAAGAGACACTACAGCAGTGTTTCATAACTTTGGCTACACATTGTAATTACCTGCTGACCTGCTGAGTTTAAAAAATATATATACATCAATGCACAGCCTCCATTCCAAACCAGTAAATCAGCATCTCTGGAGGTGGGGCCATCACACTGTCCTGCCTTCCAACAGTCTTCATTTTGACCACTCCCCAAACCCACTCACCTCTCAAGACTCAGATTGTCTAGCAATACCTCCCCCTCGGCACCCCGTTGCTTCAGTCACCAACCGACCCTGCCTTCCCTTTCATCAAACCCTCTGACACTCTCAAACCCGCCTCGGTCCCAGACCCATCCTATCAGCATCATGAGATAACCTCAAGCCCAGCCCCCAGGACTTTACCAATAGGACCTAGAGGCCCCCTCTCCGCCCCCAGCCGCCCGCCCCGCCACTCGGTCACCATAGCAACCGGAGACACACACATCAGCCTGCAGCAACAAGGGGAGAGGAGTTCCTGGTACAGTTCTTTTATGTATTTCCTTTCCTTACCGCTTCCCGTGCCTGATGCGTGACTTTTATGGTCTGGTAAGAAAGCTCCATCAGACACTATGTTAGGCCCGAAGAGAAGGAGCCACTTGCTGATCAACGGGTAAGTAAATCCAAGAAAGACAGCTCGTAGAAATCGGACGCTTAACCCGCCTGCCCCTTACAGGATTGGCCAGAGCCTAGACAGGTCAGCCAATCACTGGGCACAGACGGATTCTTTATCATGCCAATCAATGTTAAAATTAACATGTCTAATTCAGAGTGTTTGCATGCCTCTGACCAATCAAGAGAGCGAGAGGGGATGATTGGCAGGGCTCGGGGCGGGTGTGTGTGTGTGTGTGTGTGTGTGTGTGTGTGTGTGTGTGCCCGCAATTGGTTTGGGTCTCTTAATTCTGTCTCTAAAATGCAAGTTAACTCAAGTTTATTTACCATAGAATTTGTCCTTGATTTGGGCGGTTGTTCAGGCTTTTGTGATCCACTGCTTATGTTCTCAAAAGACTATACTTATGACATCTCTTCTTCTCTAGGACCCCCTTTCCCTCCCCGTTAAGATCAAGGTTTGAAATTTCCTGCTTTACTTTGAAATTGCCTGTATGTATGTGGTCCATTTAGGCTGAAAAAAATCTGCTGTGGACTCATGTTTTAAATCCGATTTAAAAATGGGCAGAGGACTTGAATACACATAGAAATGGCCAACAGGTACATGAAAAAGTATTCAGTATCACTAATCATCAGGGAATTGCAAATGAAAGCCACAATGAGATTTCACTTCACACCTTTTAGAATGGATATTGCCAAAGAGACAAGAGAAAGCAAGTGTTGACAAGAATGTGCAGAAAAGGGAACCCTTGTGCACTATTGGTGAGGATGTAAATTGGTTCAGCTACTGTGGAAGTTTCTCAAAAAATTAAAAATGGAACTACCATAAGACCCTGCAATTGCACTTCTGGATATATATATCAGAAGGAAGTGAAATCATTATATTTTGAAGAGATTTCTGCATCCCATGTTCATAGCAGCATTATTTATAATAGCCAAGACATGGAAACAACTTAACAGTCCAAATGGTTATAGAAATACATATTTAAAGTGTCCAAAGGGAAAAAAAACAACAACCTCTCAACTTAGAATTCTATATCCAGTGAAAATATTGTTCAGAAATTAAGGTGATTTTGAAAGGGTGACTGCCAGGAGCTGGGAGGTCAGAAAGGAGGCTACAGAAGTAGTCTAGATCAGAAAAAATAGGACATGACCACTGAGTTACTCCTACAGTTAGTTTTCTAGAACAGAGAACTTATTACACTACTGCCTACAAAATCCTCTGTGGTGGCCCAGAGCATCCAAACCCCCCATCGTGACGTGTATATCCCTTCCAATATCATCTTACCCTGTTTTGAAATTAGTTTTAATTAAAGCCAACATTTTTTCTAGTTTCAATAGGTTTTATGAAAAAACAAAAGCAAATATATATATATATATGAATATTATACAGTTATTTTTTTTTTAAAAAAGAAATCTTGCCCTAACTGGTTTGGCTCAGTGGATAGAGTGTCACCCTATGGACAGTTACAGGCTCGACCCCTGGTGCCAGTCTGGCACCAGTGGGAGGCAACTAATCAATGTGTCTCTCTCACATTGATGTTTCTCTCTTTCTCTGTTCCTCCCTTCCACTCTCTCTAAAAAAATCTATGCAAAATATCTTTGGGTGAGTATTAACAACATACACACACAAAAAAATTCCCTATTCTTTCCTCCCCCCAACCCATGGCAGCCATGAATTTGACTAGGTACCGCATATAGGTGGAATTACATAGTAATCATCTTTTTGGGACTGGTTTATTTATGTCAGTATAACGTTTTCAAAGTTCATTCATGTGTAGCATGTGACAGAACTCTCTTTTTAGGCTGAATAATATTCCATTTGTATGGAATATATAGCATATTTTGTTATTCATTTCTCTGTCAATGGTCATTGAGATTATGTCTTAATCAGTTTGGACAACTAAAATAACAGACTGGGTGACTTAAACAACAAATATTTATTTCTCACAATTCTGGAGGCTGGGAAGTCCAAGATAAATTGTCAGTAGACTTGGTGTCTGTTGAGAACCTTCTTCTTGGTTTTCAGATGGCCACCTTCTTGTATGTTTACTGGTGGGAATCGGGAGTGCTGGGGTCTTCATCTTCTTAATACCATGATAGGCCTCCACTGTCACATCCTCAGCTAAACCCATGACCTCCCGAGGGCCCTCCCTCCAAATACCATCACAATGGAGATTAGGGCTTCAACACATGGCTTTTGAGGAGACACAGACATTCAGTCCATAGCAGGTTAGCTATTGTGAATAATGCTGCTATGAACATGGCTGTACAAGACCTTGCTTTCAATTCTTTGGGGTATATACCCAGAAATGGATTAAGCCAGAGCTACATATAAGAACATGGACAAATCCTAAAAACAATGTTAAATGAAAAAATGAAGTTGAAAAAAATTTATATACCCTTTATATACATTTTTCAAAAATATAAAACAATGCTGTATTTATAGATATATACATGCACATATAATTCATATATGTAATATTTTTAAATATTATATATATGGATTACATATGTGTGTGTGTGTGAGAGAGAGATAGAAATGCAAAAACACATGTGAATGATAAATATCAAAACCAGGACAGGGGTACCTCTGAGAAGAAAGAAATGTCATCTGTGGGCCATTCTGGAGGATTTCATTACATTTATAAAGTTTTCTTTCTAAAAAAAACATCTGAAGCGAATATGGCAAAATATTAAGATAGAATTGGAAGTTGGATATACCAATTTATTATTCTCTATATTTGTATGCTTGAAAGATTTCATAATAAAACACACAATACATTCTTCACTCCTTCACTGCTGCTGCCATCATCATCCTGGCTGACTGCAGTAGTCCCTGGTTTCATTTCCTTGCTTTCTTTTAAAAAAAAATATATTTTATTGAATTTTTAGAGAGAGGAAGGGAGAGGGATAGAGAGCTAGAAACATCGATCAGCTGCCTCCTGCACGCTCCCTACTGGGGATGTGCCCGCAACCAAGGTACATGCCCTTGACCAGAATCGAACCAGTCAGGGCCTCGTTTTCTATCTTGTTCCACTACCACCATTCTCCATATAACAGTCAGAATAAAATTTTATTAATACAAGTCTGATCTCACCATGCCCCTTCTCAAAACCTTTCAATGGGTTTACATCACTCTAAAAATAAAAAAAATCAAACTTCTTATCACAGTCCCCAGGCCCTGTTTTATTGTGCAATTTAGCCCTTATTCTTCCCCACCATCATTATTTGTCTCCTCAAACTGATTTGTTCTCCTTTTGGAACTTCTTACTACCCCAATTTATATTAATTCACGGTGTATGGATAATTATTCCTGCAGTCCCCAGCCCTCACTAGAATATAAGTTTCATCAAGGCAGAAATTTTGTTTTCTACTATATCCCTATTGCCAAGAATATTGTTTGACTCATATTAAGTGTGAAATAAATATTTTCTGGATCAATGAATAAGTGAATGATTGCATTTTCATTCAAAAAGGGGAGGAATAACATTTCAGTGGTAAAAAAAAAAAAAGGTGTAATAAAATGTATGGAGGTTGAAAATTACACAGTACTCTATCAACAGTAACAATAGCTAAGACACACTAAGTCCTCATTATGTCTAAACAGTTCTAAGCACATAGTTTTGGGGGGGGGGGTGGGTATCAGCCTTGCTCTCCTCCTAGGCCCTGCAGACCTATGTGTCCTGGGAGGCTCCCGCTAGCCTTAACTGGTTGGATCTGGATGGCATGCTGGCTGAGAAAAGCCTGTTAGCCAGGGGGAGGCAATCATTCTTTTTCTTGAAAATTTGTGCTGAGAGACATGCAGGCTAAGGAAGTTTGAAGATGAGTCATGCTAATGGCAGGACATTTTTGAGTGAAGGGAACAGCTGCAGAGGTCCTTGAAGCTGCACTGCTATCTGCCCTTTCTGGACCTTGTTGTTCAATGTTCCTTGGTTTAATGATGACAGTTACCAGCTTTCCTTCTGGTAAAATCCACTCTCTTCATTTTTTAAAACGAATATGGATAGGTTTGTCTTGTTGATTATTCATTCTCCTAGAAATACAAAAAGCAAACAATCTCTTAATCAAGGAAACTTGACTGAGATAGTTTTTCCTTTGCAACACTATGAGAGCGTATTACTGTTTCCACTTTACAGATGAGGAGACAGGGCCTGAACGGGTCCAATACCTTCCCTAAAGTTGTAGAGCAGGAAAGATGCCAATCCTGGCCTGGGTGGCTTTCCTTGCTTTCTATCTTTCCTTCCTTTCAGAGGGGCTCTGAACTGCTATGTGTGGCTGTAGGAAGGGCAGCAAGAGGGCTGTTGTTGAGATGAAGTAAGGAAGACAGGGCAAACGTTTTGGTACCATTTCAGGTAAATTAGAAAATGACACTGATAACAGAGATGGGGCAGAAACCAGATTTCACTTACTTTTGGATAAGCTCCCATAAGGGCTCTTCATTCTTCCATATCAACAATTGTTGGCAGAGAGAGATTTATACCTATACGGAATGTCTATAGGATTAAAACTTTTTCTCTTTCCATTGACAGAGCTGACAGTTTTTAAAGAATTACAAGATACATTTTTAGTAACATAAAAAAGGGAGTTTGAACAATATATATTTAGAGATGACTTATCGTTGACTGTCACAGGGTTGTCAACTAGGCAAGTACATTTCTTGTCATTTTTGAAAACTCCCCCCTCATTCTTGCATGCCTAGAACAGGTGTGCTGAAGATGGTGTGACATTTGCTAGTAAGTGAGGTTGTGAATACAGAATTCCAGAGGGTTTACTCTGGAATGGGGGTAGGGGTGGGTTAGTAGAGAAAAAGGGATAGGACTGATGAATTAATATTTATTCAAAGAGAGTAATCAATAAAACAAAGAGCTTATGACTAAAATATACTCAGAATTCACTCCATGAGGCATTGTGTTCTTACAGCCTTGTCCCAGAATAAACCTCAAGGTTACAGTTCTCAATTGCACAGCCAGCAAGAATCAGATGAATAATGAACGGCATTTGAGTGCTTCTAATGGGGAGTAGATGGGCCATAGTAGACGGGGACCCACCTCACGGTCAGATTGTGAAGACTGGAGTGGATGGTGTGCCCTGAAACTATAAATAAATGTTATACTACATGCTTTTCTCTTTTCAGAAAATTTGGCGTTGACCTCATCCAAGGTTGGGTCTTGCCTCATCCCCAACGGTCCATTGTCCAGCAAGACAAACGCTGACACTAAATTTTCCTAGGAGTGAGCCTTCCTAGCACATTATCTAACCAATGCATCCTTTGGATTGATTTGTGACCAAAAGGGGGAAGTGTGGACAAAAAGGGGTCATATACTAAACCTGATAAGCTCAGGGGAGGACTTCTGCCCATGGGCCACAGAAGTTTCAATCGCACTGTACCTGCGCGCCCGTACGTGGTATTTTGTGGAAGAGCCACACTCAAGGGGCCAAAGAGCCGCATGCGGCTCGCGAGCCACAGTTTGCCAACCACTGGTGTCTCCTTGACAAAGGCCAATCCTTACCTAACTGGGCCTGTCTATTGTCTTTTTGCATCTGATTAACATACCTTGGGGATGTCAGGGTAATTTCCTGTTTCCAGACCTCTCCGGGCACACGCTCCCACGTGAGCAGAGGACCACCGAACCCCTCGTGGTTACTGTTACCGTGTTAATGAGCTGCTCACTACCCGATCCCCACCAGTGTAAAACAAGTACTGTACGTGTGTATTCCTTTTACTTTTTATCCAATCCCAGAGATTTCCCCGCTTTGCTTTCTCCCGCCTCCCTAATCTATCACCAATGGATTTCATGTAACCCCCTTACGTCTTCTCCTTTGATTCTAGTGTATAAAATAAGGAGCCAAACTGCCATTCTCCGGAGCCTAAGCACGGTCCGCTGAGGTTTTTGCTCCCCAGCAATCGTCCTCAGTTTGGCTCCAATAAACTCCTAACAATTCTTACAGGTTGGGACGTGTCTTAAACCGACGAGGAGATTAGCCTTCCGGAGGTCCCACCAATCCCGCACCGTCGGATCGGAACAATAGCTAACCCAGCACCCGTATTTACATCGCTCCCACACAACTACTCTGGGGGATGGTTGTATTCGCAGCTGCTTCCTCCGGGCGCAGCCACTGCCCCCGAAATGTTCCAGCGGGAGTCCGGGCCAGCTCTTCCGGTCTGCCGCTCGCCGGGGTCAGGCCCTGCTCCAGCCCCGCAGGTAACGCTGAGGTCCCACGGCGCTTCCGGGGGGTCTGGCGGGTGCGGGAAGGGGGGGTGGAAGGCACCGCGCGGAGCGGAGAGGAGTAAGGCGGCGGGGCCGGGACCGGAAGGCGTGCGGCCGGCGGGCAGGCCAGACCGAGGGAGGGCGGGAGCTGTGCGAGGCTAACGCCGCGCAGGGGCGCGCGCGGCCGGAAGCCGCGAAAGGGAAAGTGGCGGGCTGGGCGCAAGGGGGTCGCCAGG
>NW_005871064.1:3526133-3572453 GCF_000147115.1 Myotis lucifugus
GCTCCTCACACCTGACGCGGGGGCCGGGCGTCCTCGGGAAGGAGGACGCGACCTCCCCGTTATTTTAAGGGCTGAGGTGGACCGCCAGGGCGTCCGTGTGGATGGCGATTCGCAAGCCCACAGGCTGCTGCTCACTTGGTGGGAGACTTGTTTCCCGAAACGTGAAGTTGCGTTTCGGAGTTCCTCGCCCTCCTCCCTGGCGGAGGCTGCGGGTTAGTCAGCGGTGTCACGGGAAGGGCCCCCGCCACCGGTGCTGCCTCAGCATCTGGGAGGGAAGCGTGGTCTTGGGGGGAATCCTGCTTCAGCCTCGACCCTGGATAGTCTCCCGGCGCCGCGGTAAGGAACCCGCACAGTCCACGCTGTCCTGGGGTTTGTTTGTAAACTCGTCTCAGGAGCTCTGGAGGAACAGACATTTTTCCCGCTGGCCCCAGAGCAAGGTCGCCGCCGCTTGGTTGTTGATGCCTTGCTCAGTGGTTCTCAACCTTCCTCATGCCGCGACCCTTTCATACAGTTCCTCATGTCGTGGTGACCCCCAACCATAAAATTATTTTCGTGGCTACTTCATCACTGTAATTGCGCTACGGTTATGAATCGTCATGTAAATATCTGATGTGCAGGATGTATTTTCATTGTTCGCTACCCACAGGTTGAGAACCGCCGCGAGAGGTTCGGGATGGGGGGTGCAGGGGGTGGGGTGGAAAGGGTGTCCCCCCCTGACCTTCAGCGTCCTCGGCGGCACAAAACGGTGATAAACGAGCCGGGCTTATTTATTTATTTTTTTTCACGGCTCGCTGAATGGCTGGCGACATAACTGGGACACTTAGGGACGGAAACGCCGATTTTAAAAACAAAGTCAAAAGTGGAGGTGAGAGTGAACTTGAAATGCAGGCAAATGCAAAGCTTGTGTGTCACACACGTCTGATGTCAGGGTTAACTTGAAAGAAGACGTAAGAAGGAATCCGATAAGAGATTCAGTTTTGTATGCTTATTTATTTTATTTATTTTTGGCGAGGGACGGAGGGTCGGGGAAGGATGTTGGCTGGTTACCTGGCTGGTGGACTTCAGCAAAAGAGCCGGTAGAGCGTGTCTCCCGGCGCCTGGGTCGGGGCACACACAGGAAACGAGCGATGAATACAAAGATGAGGGGAACAACCAGTCGACGTTGCTCTCTTTCTTTCCCTGACGCGCGCTCTCTCAAGTCAGTGCATAAAAGGTGTTCATGACGATCAAGTAGACGGGCTTTAGTGTCTCGGAGCCCTGGCTGTAGAGCTTTTAACGTCTGTGGATCTTTTGGATGGAGCAGGCCTGAGCCTTACCTGTGTAGATTCATACGTTAAATTTAGGATGGCTTGAGAAGACTGAAGTTTGAAGTTGTTTCTTTTTTAACTGCAGTATTTTCTTAATTTTTGTGCATAACGGATGTATACCACTTTTTCCTCTTCTAAGGTATTTCGTTGGTGAAAACTTTTTCAAGTCTCGTCTTACACTTTTGTAACTGTTGTTGGTCAAAGCTTAGCAAAAAGCAGAGAATTTATGTACTGGGATAGGGCAGAGCAGGTGGTCAGTGCTTAGGTGGGAGCCGAACCAGGAACTGCAGAGTGGTTTGGAAACCAGAGAAGCTTTTCTCCTTGTCTCTCTCCCTTTCCCCCTCCCATTTGTGTTCTGGGTCAGCTTCCTCATTTCTCTCTGTAAATCAGTTGTGTTGTCACTGCTTCTGCCTGCACTTGATCATTCCAGTGGGTTGAGGGAAAGGAATGGGTCTGTTCTCTGTGAAGGGAAATTGTGGGCTGAATCACCAAAGATGATGATAATAATGCATCACGTATTAGAAGCTTCCAGGGTGTTGGAGGGAGAAATTATTCAATTCATCAGTTGCTTATTTTACAGCACTTATTTTGGTAGGATTTTGTGGATAAACTAGTTTGCAAATTTAGTGAATTAACCTGGGACAAGCTTATAAGAGCTGATGCCTGGACTTCTGTCACTGCCACCCTGCTTTCTAGTCTCTAGCAGAGCCCAGCACAGAGGTGGAGGAGAGGCAAAATAGTTGGGGTTCTGAAGTCCCTCATCTCTTCTTCAGTCAGAACAGCTTTTTACCCTTGTCTTTCTCCTCCAGTTGCACCATTTCATGCTGGTGTCACCCTTCAGCCATCCTTAAAAAGGCCCCTGCTGCAATTTAACCTGGCTAATCTACTCTCCTACTTCCCTCCACTCAAATGTAAGGGTAGAGGAGGATCTATTGTATTAAGATTTCTTTTTTAAAGAGTCTCTTTTCTGTATTCACACCCTTTTGTGCATTGAGAATTTATTATCTCTCTGTGTGTCAAAACAAGAGTGAATGTTTAAGTGTCTGGGTGTGTATTTGGGCTAGTGAAGAAGAGCCAGTGATTATAACTTTCTTAATAGATACTGGTAATCCAGACACAAAATCTTTTATACTAAGAGGCTTAACTAATTTTGTAACAGATTTTCTATTCGGAAGTCTTGAGTATTTGGTTCCTTACACCTAGTAGGACTGGCCATTCTGGTAGAAGTAGAATGGGAAGTTAAGGGGGGTTTGAAGTTAGAGGTCCTCATTCCTCCTACTCCCCAACTGTTGAACAAGGAAATATTCAAATTGATGATAGATGTAACAGAATCTACCATGTGATTCAAAGCTATTAGTGGTATTAAAAGATAAATGCAGGCATTACATTTTAAGAATTTATTTGAGCAAAAATCAGTTTGAATTGGGCAGCACTAAACCATATGTGGTTAGGAGCACTCAGTTAATAGGAGCTGGCAGAAAACGTATAGAGAAAAGGTAGAAGCAAGGTAAGGAAATTATTGACTGGCTGTAGCTTAAATCCTAGTTGGCTTAGATGTTGGTTTGCTGACATAGGCACCACAGCATTAGAGTCACCTAGGTTTAATGGCTTCCTTGTTTAATTAATACAGCAACTTCCCCCTTTGGTCATCACGTCAGACAGGAGAGTTTGACTGAAAACTTGGTATTAGCGCACTCTTAGTCACCATCAGAGTTAAAATGCTATGTTTCATTGTGAAACTCAGGTTATGATGTCATCTATGGAGGAATTGCTTTCGCTGTTCATCCCATTGCTCATCTTGTTTCTGTTTCTGGGTAGTAAGGAGAACCTGCTATGGTCTCTTTTAACGACGTTAAAGGGCATTCTTTCTTAGGTGTCGTTTCCAGAATACCTACTCTCCAGGTTCTAAACTGTGAAAGGTTTGATCATCTGTTGGAGGTCCACAGAAAGCTTCCTTTACCTGGTGGAAAAATATTTTGGCATGATGCATTAAAGCTTTACAGTATTGAGTCATTTCAGAATTGATGAGTGCAGGAGACATGTGTGGTTTTATCATCAAAGGCATAGTTCTTCTTGTTACTATTTCATAAGGCATTAATTTATGCCTTTCTCTAAGTGTCTAATTGCCACCAAAACCAATGGTAAAACTTTTGACCAGGGCAGTCCAGTTAATTCTGTTAATTTAACTAGCTTTAGTCCATTGGAATTTACCAGGTGACTGAGGACAGTAAGGGCAATGTTAATGCCATTGTGTCAGCAGCGCTGTATTTAATAATTTGTCCAATGAAATGAGTTCTCCTGTGTGTGTGTTATCTCTGTGTGTGTCAAAATGAGAGATTTCTCTGGGGATACTCCATAAAGGAAATATATGTTTTCTAAAAGTTTCTTAGCCACTGTTTTGGTGTCAGCCTTTCTGTATGGGAAGGCTTTAATTCATCCTGAGGACATACAAACAATTACTAGAATATAGTGATAATTCATTGTGGGAGGCAGTAGAATGAAATCCATTGTAAGTTCAAATGGCCTAGACAGGGGTCCTCAAACTACGGCCCGCGGGCCACATGCGGCCCGCCGAAAACATTTATCCGGCCCGCCAGGTGTTTTTGCTGCCGCTGTGTGCATAGGAATTTGTTCATAGTTTTTTTTTTTAAACTATAGTCCGGCCCTCCAACGGTCTGAGGGACAGTGAACTGGCCCCCTTTTTAAAAAGTTTGAGGACCCCTGACCCTAGTAAGTCACCGGTGGGGATGCTCTGTTAATATCTTAATAGCCTTTCCAGGGTTATGGGCTTGGCAAATTAGACATTGGTCACAAACCAAATTTGTGACCTTAGATCAGTGATCTCACCAATACTTTTTCATAGTTTAGATCATTTTATCTGTGCCATGATGAGTTGCTGAATGTAGAGCTTTTAGTAATGGCATTTTTAGGTACAGTGAACGAACCAGGTGGCTGTCTGGGCTCTCAGTGAGTCCTTGGTTAATATTAAATTTGCATCCTTGTTAGTCTCAACAGTGTTATCTAGCTTGGTGCCTGATTTTGTCTTTTTAAAAAAATATATTTTTATTGATTTCAGAGAGTAAGGGAGAAGGGGAGAGAGATAGAAACATCAGTGATGAGAGAGAATCATTGATTGGCTGCCTCCTGCATGCCCCCTACTGGGGATCGAGCCCACAACCTGAGCATGTGCCCTTGACTGGAATCAAACCTGGGACCCTTCAGTCCGCAGACTGATGCTCTATCCAGCGAGCCAAACCGGCTAGGGCTTTTTTTTTTTTAAAGTATATTTTTATTGATTTCAGAGAGGAAGGGAGGGGAGAGAAACAGAAACATCAATGATGAGAGAGAATCACTGATCGGCTGCCTCTTGCATGCCCCATACTGGGGATTGAACCCACAGTAGGAATATGCCCGGGAATCAAACCGTCACCTGGTTCATACTAGTAGGTCGATGCTTAACCACTGAGCCATGCTGGCCAGGCTGATTTTGTTTTTTATATAAATTATCTATTTATATATCTATATATATAAAAGGCTAAGTGACCGGCCGACCAGCCAGTAGGTATGACACACATTGACCACCAGGGGGCAGACGCTCAATGTAGGAGTTGCCAAGCGACAGCAACTTTGCAGAGTGCCCTCTCCCACTCCAGGACCCCTCAGGGGATGTCAGAGAGCTGGTTTCGACCTGATCCCCTCAGGTCAGGACAAGGGACCTCACCTGCCCGAGGGACCCCCTCACTCCACAGGCGCCTTTTCAGCCATTGCGCGGCCTGCTCCAGGTGTGCTGGTGGGGGAGGGACCCCAGGAGGTTGGCTCCAGGGCGTGTCTGGCCCATCTTTCCCAGTCCCGCCCCACTGGCCAACTTCTAATTAATTTCCTTTCAATGTGCATGAATCTGTGCACCGAGCCACTACTTACAAATAATTTGGTTTGAGTCAGTCATAGGAAGTTTATTCAAGTTGCATATTGGGACAATTTAGTTCTGATTCATGTTGCATCTGCTAGAGGTTTCCCTGAACTCAGATTCTGTTTTTCTAGTAATAGCTTCAATGTTAATAATTGCAATTCAGTTAGGCAGTAGAATGGCAGAGCGCAGTTCATTTACTTGGGGCCCATTCTCTTTTTTTTCTAAATATATTTTTTATTGACTTCAGAGAGGAAGAGAGAGGGAGAGAGATAGAAACACCAATGATAAGAGAGAACCATTGATCGGCTGCCTCCTGCACGCCCCCTACTGGGGATGGAGCCCATAACCCTGGGCATGTGCCCCTGACTAGAATTGAACTTGGGACCCTTCAGTCCGCAGGCTGACACTCTATCCACTGAGCCAAACCAGCTATGGCGGGGCCCATTCTTGATTGCAGTTCCACTAGAAGTGAGGAACTCTCTCTGTTTCTTTAACATACCAAAGTCATGGACCACCCCAAAGGCATAGCTGCTGTCAATCCTATATAATAAAAGCTTAATATGCAAATGGCAGAACGACCGGTGGAACAACCTGTTGCTATGATGTGCACTTACCACTGGGGGGCAGACGCTCAAGGCAGGAGCTGTCCCCAGCCTGCAGGCTCCAGGCCAGCCAAGGCAGGAGCCAGCGCGGGCTCCCCTGATTGCCCCGCTGGTCACCCCACAGATCGGCTCTCATCACCGGCCAGGCCTACGGACCCTACCCCTGCACGAATTTCATGCATTGGGCCTCTAGTATAAAATGTTTTTGGATTTTCCATTGGATAGCTAACAAGCTAAAGTGAGGGCATGTAGTTCTGCTGGTTGAGCAGACTTAAACTGAGGAAGGATTCCCCTTTCCAGTAGTTCATATTGAGTTGTTAACAGCATGTTGTGCTTGATATTTCCCTTCTGCAATTATAGCATAGGACCCATGGATGAAAAGGGTATTAAATCTGTGTGTTTTGCAAGTCAGTACAAGGGCTTAATAACCGTGACACCATGTCTACATAGTTATGGTGATCTGTGCCATTGTCAGGCAAGGGTAGCAGGATTGAGCAAATTGCAGCGCTTAATATGGAGTTTAGGTGAAAGGAGAAGGATCTCATAAACATTTGGATACTGTAAACATTTGATACATAAACATTTGATTACTGGGTCTAATTGTTAGTATAATTTGGGAGCCCTAGGACCGGAATTTGTTATAGAGCTAATTTTAATTGGCTAAAAGCTTGCTCGTGAATTTCTTCCCAGGGTCTGGGGTCTGGGGTCTGGGGTCTGGGATTGAGTTCCTTGTAAACTGATACAGAGGAGTTTCAATCAGAGAAAAATTTGTAACCCAAGATCTGTAATATTCTTCAAGTCCAAGGAAACTCATTAACTGTCATTTTGATGTAGGTTTAGGGAAGTTTTGGGATTATGTTTATTCTTTCAAGTGAGAGGGAAATGCCTTCTGCAGTCAAATCATGTCCTAGGTAGTGAACCTTTTTTGAGAATTGGAGTTTTTCCTTGGAGGCCTATGGCCTTTACAAACTAATTGCTGTAATATATAAATTGAATCTATTTCTGAATCCTTATTAGCGGAACATAACAGATAAGTCATCTACATATTGAATGAGTGAAGATTTCTTAGGAAACTGTAAAGTTGCCAAGTCTTTTTTTTTAAAAATATATTTTATTGATTTTTTACAGAGAGGAAGGGAGAGGGATAGAGAGTTAGAAACATCAATGAGAGAGAAACATCGATCAGCTGCCTCCTGCACACTCCCCACTGGATATGTGCCCGCAACCAAGGTACATGCCCTTGACCGGAATCGAACCTGGGACCCCTGAGTCCGAAGGCCGACGCTCTATCCATTGAGTCAAACCTGTCAGGGCTAAAGTTGCCAAGTCTTGATGTAAAACCTTCAAAAATAGGATGTGGCTTCAGTGTACACTGTGGCATTATAGTCCAGGTATGTTGTTATTTTTTCTAAGTGAAGGTAAGTAAATACTGATTCTCCTTGTCAACTGGGATACTAAGGAAAGCGCAGAGCAAAGATCCACCACTGTGGACCATTTTGAGACGATAGGTACATTAGCTAACAAGGCATTGGAATTTGAAACTACCTTAGTATCACCGTTTTATTTGCACGCAGCAAATCCCCAGCTTCATCCATTTGGATTTTTAATGGGTAAGATCGGAGTGTTACAGGGGCTAGTGCGTGGAATTTTAAGTCCTTGCTTAATTAAGTTTTCTACAGTTGGTGATAGCTTCTGGTTTTAGTGGATATTGAGGGGATTTAGGCAGGGGTTTGGAATGATATATTTGGAATTTTGTGGGTTCAGAGCTCTTAATTTGTATTTCTCAATGTAAGAAGAAGCCTGTAGGCATTCAGGCACTTCTGGGAGATGGGGTTTCAGATTTTCTCAATTTCATCAGTCCCTTGTTGCAGAGGAGCAGAGCAGCTCAGGTTTAGGAGAGTTAGGAATTTCTGAGACATTTCTTCTTCCCAGTTAAATTTTATATGACTCCTCAATTTAGAAAGCAAATCTTGTCCAAACAGGTTTATTGGGGCAGTGTCACATAGAAGGAAAGTATGATTTCCAAAAATGGCCCTAGTGTCATCTGGACTGGTTTAGACCCATTGAGTTTGGTTAGAAATTCCCACTACAAAAATATTCTCTTACCTCTTAGGGATTTGCTGTTTATGAAAGTAGATAAAGTGGCTTTGGTGTCCACCAGTACTATACCGATTCTTCATTAATTTTTATCTTAGTTTCCCCTTGTTCATTTAGAGGTATCATGGGGAGCAACTTCCCAGTGGATCCTTTGGGGCCTCATCAATGATGATTATTATTTTGGAAATCAAATCTTTCAAGACTTCTCTGATGGAAGAACAGTCTGGCAAAAAGTGGAGGTCTGTTAAAGGACGGGTTCTGTAGGAGCATTCCCTTTTCCAGTACCCTGGTTGTTTACAATGAAGGCAGAGATTTCAGGGCACAGTGTTCCTGAGTGGAGGACTTCTAGATTCTGGCTTGGAATGTGTATGTGAAGGTCCTCCTCTCGGTCCTTGGAGCTCTTGTAACTGTGGGCCATGTCTATTGGCTTTAAAAATTTTACCTTGCCTCAAGGTTTTCTCAAAATGCTCAGCTAATTCAGCAAGAGGGGCAGCTTTCCAGCCCAGCTTATGTCTCTTTATTAGGCTACTTAGTTCAGACTGGAGCCTGCTAATGAATACGGAAGTCAGGGCTTTTTCTGTGCTTGGGTTTAATAAAGAAAGCCCAGAATGTTGCACACAAAAGGTTTCTAGTCTTGTATTATAGTCTGAGATTGGTTCACCCTTTTTGTTTTTGTTTGCAAGATTGGATGATAGACCAATCAGTCTTTTAAATAAATACCTCATCAGTACTTTCAGCTAGGTCTTGGCGCTATCAGGAAAGTGAAAAGGTTCTAACTTTTCCACATCCTCAAACTCATGGTTGTGGAGTGGTGTCTCATTGTGGTTTTGATATGCATTTCCCAATGACTAATGATACTGAGCTTCTTTTAAAAAAAATTTTTATTGATTGATTTTATTTTATTTTTATTTTTTTTAAATTAAATCTTTATTGTTCTGATTACATTTGTTCCTCTTTTTTTCCCATAACTCCCCTTCTCCCAGTTCCCGCCCCACCCTCCGCCCTCACTCCCCACCCACTGTCCTCATCCATAGGTGCACGATTTTTGTCCATTCTCTTCCCGCATCTCCCATTCCCCCCCCCCCCCAAGAATAGTCAGTCCATTCCCCTTCTATGTCCCTGATTCATTGTAATCACCAGTTCATTCTGTACATCAGATTATTTATTCACTTGATTCTTAGATTCACTTGTTGATAGATGCATGTTTGTTGTTCACAATTTGTATCTTTACCTTTTTCTTCTTCCTCTTCTTAAAGGAAACCTTTCAGCATTTCGTATAATACTGGTTTAGTGGTGATGAAGTCCTTTAGCTTTTCCTTATCTGTGAAGCTCTTTATCTGACCTTCAATTCTGAATGATAGCTTTGCTGGATAAAGTAATCTTGGTTGTAGGTTCTTGGTATTCAGCACTTTGAATATTTCTTGCCATTCCCTTCTGGCCTGCAAAGTTTCTGTTGAGAAATCAGCTGACAGTCGTATGGGTATTCCCTTGTAGGTAATTGAGTCTCTTTCTCTTGCTGCTTTTAAGATTCTCTCTTTGTCTTTTGCTCTTGGCATTTTAATTATGATGTGTCTTGGTGTGGTCCTCTTTGGATCCCTTTTGTTTGGGGTTCTCTTCGCTTCTTGGACCTGTAAGTCCATTTCTTTCACCAGGTGGGGGAAGTTTTCTGCCATTATTTCTTGAAATAGGTTTTCAATATCTTGCTGTCTCTCATCTTCTGGCACCCCTATTATTCTGATATTAGTGCGCTTGAAGCTGTCCCAGAGGCTCCTTACACTATCTTCACACTTTCGGATTCTTTTTTCATTTTGCTTTTCCAATTGGGTGTTTTTTGTCGAATCTTTGGTTTGATTCTTGTGCTCCTCTGGTCTGCTATTGGGTATAATATTCTTTATTTCAGTCCGTGTATGCTTACTTTCTAATTTCTTTATCGTAGCATCGAGGGTCTCATTAGTTTTCGTGAGGCTCTGCTCAAGTTTATAGCAAGCCCTCAAAATTGCGATTCTTAGCTCCATATCCTCCATTTCTGTCATGTTTTTTTGTCTCCGCATCTTTTATGCTTTCTTGGTGCACCCCCTTGTGGTCTTTGTGCGCAGTCTTGTTCTAGCCAAGCCTTAATTGTTGTAGTTAACACTAGAGGGATTTGACCACCAGCCGACTGGCTGTAGGAATCAGCTGTGTGGAAAACGTCTGTCTTCTGGGAAGGCGCTAATCCAGCCTTTGCCTGAGGCGATCGGCAAATGGCTGTGCGCAGGGCTTGGGCGGGGCGGGATCAACAGGGCGGGTGGAGGGAGCAGTTATGGCCACTCTCAGTCCCGTTCCCAGAGGCTCTGCTTCTCAGAACCCCGGCAGCCGCTGCAAACCTCGGAGAGAAAGCTGCCCTCAGGTTCCAACTGATGCCGGATAATCCCGCTTCTCCCCTCTGAGTCTGAATCCCTAGAGACTCGCCCGGATCTGGAGCCCAGAGTCTGAGACTCACTCCCGACCGAAAACGACAACCGCGCCCTCAGCCACCAGCTCGCTTTCGTGCGCACCTCGGTACCTTTGTATTTTCCACACTGCGCCTCCTCTGAGCCTCGGTTTGCTGTTCTCTTTCCTTCTAGTTGTAGAGTCTCTCTTCAGCCAGCCTTCCTGTGGTTCTGGGTGATGTCCGTTCCGTCTTTTAGTTGTATTTTTGAAATGGTTGTATGCGGCAGCGGTCTCCGGTGTTTACCTACGCCGCCATCTTGGTCTCTATTGATTGATTTTAATGAGAGAGAGAGGGAGGGATAAAGAAAGAGAGAGAGAGAAAGACATTGATTTGCTGTTTCACTTATTTATTCATTCACTGATTGATTCTTGTATGTGCCCCTACCAGGGATTGAGCCCACAACCTTGGCGTTTGGGTATGATGCTCAAATCAACTAGGCTACATTGGCCAGGACTTGAGCATCTTTTCATGTGCTTATTGGCCATTGTATATCTTCTTTAGAGAAGAGTTCAAACCTTTTGCCCATTTCTTAATTGGGTTATTTTAAAAATTAAGTTTAAATTCTTTATTCTAGATACAAGTTCTTTATCAGATATATGATTTTCACTTTTTCTTTTTGTGGATTGTCTTTTCACTTTCTTGATAGTGTACGTTGAAACAAAAGTTTTTAATTTTGATGAAGTTTATCTGCATTTTCTTTTGTTGCTTTTGATGTCAATTCGAAGAAACCATTGCCCAATCAGTGTCATAAAGATTTATGCCTGTTTTCATCTAAAAGGTTATATTTATAGTTTTAGCTTTTACATTTAGGTGATTGATCCATTTTGAGTTAATGTTTGCTTATGGTGTGAGGGATTCAACTTCTTTTGCATGTGGATACCAGTTTTCCCAGCACTATTTTTTTTTAAAGACAATTTTTTTCCTTTTGAGTTGTCTTGACAGTCTGTTTTTATTCAAGTACCTCAACATAAGGAATTGGATAGTTGAATTGAAGTAAAAGTGTTATGTGGAATCAATTGGTATCATAGTCCAAACTATTTTCTATGAATATTCATTTTGAACCCCCTAGCAATGTGGCTTTTTTCCTAGACTTTTTGGAAAAGTGGTTTGAAACTGTTTGTTTGCTTTTTGACTTTGCAGAGAGCAATATATACCTAACAAAGACATTCAGAGCTCTCCATTTGCTTATTCATGTAGGTTAGTAAAAGCAAATCTTGATTATGCCACAAAATGTATATATATTTTTAGTGTTTGCCTGGATATTGACTTTATGACATTGAACAAGTTATTGCACTTTTTCCTTAATCTGAAAAATGGTTTTAATAACATTTTATATTTTCTTATTTCCATTCCTCATTTTTTCCCCCCAAATAAAAACAGTCCTTGTGCAGATAGTGCAGAAAAATTCCAAAGGAAAGTAAAAGTCCATCCTTTCCCACTAAGTCTCACTCCTGATATAACTGCCTTAAACTCTTTTATTTTTAATTTTTAGGTAAATTCCCAAACTTAAAAATACCACATCTCTTTTTATATCTTGATTTTTCTTTGAATTCTAAACAGTATCTGTTGCTTGACTTTCTAGTAAATAACAAATTTCGGTCATTATGTTTTCCACTTTGTTTCTAATTCTGCTGTTACATTTTTTTGGTTCCTATTCCGGTGTTGATTATTCTTAACTTTTTGCAGCAAATTTCTGTTTCTTGGCCTATCAGTTTCAGATAATACATCTTCCATTCCGAGCTTTTAACACCCATCTATTTCTCTTTGTTTTTTCTACCTCCACACTTCCTTTTCTTCCAACCTTAATTTTCTGTTTTATTGTCAAGATTTTTATTATTGGTTTATAACTCTTGCACACTTTTTGTACTTCTAAAGGAGATTCTAGAAATTAAGTACTAATAGCTAGCCTTTGTTATGTAAATATTAATCACTGTTAGAACCAAGTAGAGTGGAGCTGTAGAGGAAATTCTGTTAACTAAACCCGTGCTGCCCTGGCCAATGTTGCTCAGTTGATTGGGTGTTGTCCCATGCACCGAGCAGTTGCTGGTTCCATGCCCTGGTTGCAGGCTCGATTCCTGGTAGGCAGGCGGTTTGCAAGAGGTAGCTGATCGATATTGCGGTTTCACATCTATGTTTCTCCTCCCTTCCTCTCTCTCTAAAAATCAATAAATTATTCTTTAAAAATAGTATAAACCTCTGCTCCTTAAAGGAGAAATATAACAAAGTCCCGCTTGATTGAGGAGAGCTCATGGACGTTATTTTTTAAATTTGGTATTACAATGTGTTCTCATCTTGTAGCCATTCAGTTTTTCTGCAAGATAGGTATTCTGGAGTTCTCAACCTTCCTTTTCTAATTGGCGCACTTTCTTTCTAGGTGCGCTAATACAGCTGTCATTCTGGGATTACTTTACATTACACTCCTGGGTTATGGCTATTATTTGGATTCCATGTCTTTTTTTTAATTAAAATTTTATTTTACAGGAATACAGGATGGGGCAAAAGTAGGTCTGCAGTTGTGAGTACATGAAATAGTTTATTCTTGTATTATTATTTGTTAATCATTGTATTATTTTCCATACGAACAACTGTAAGCCTGCTTTTGCCCCAACCTGTATAATTATAAGTATGCTGGTGGGTAAGCTGGTGATAAACTTTGTAAGTTTTGAATATTTGAAAATGGCTTGCCTTTTGTTTCTGATTGAAATTTTAGATATAGAATTTTAAGTTGGTAATACAACTTTTCTCTCTGAACTTTTAAAATTTTGGTCTAGGAATTTAAAGCAGCCCCAGTGTTGCTAATCTGGTGGTTATCCTTTTGTAGTAACCTTCTTTACAGTCTTTATGGTGATATCTTTATCTTTGGTCTCTTAAATGTGTTTAGTGATAGGCTTTTTTCATTCCTTCTGTCAGGTACCTTTTCAGTTTTAAGACTCTTTAGGTCTGGGGAATTATCTTTGATAATTTCTTTCCTCCTTTTTTGTTTTCTCGGAGACTCTTGATGGATGAATGTTGGACTTCCTAGATTGAAGCTTCATTTGTTTATTACACTCTGGAATAGTTCTCTTTTACTTTGCCTTTGAACTTTTCTGTAGAACTTATTTCAGTAATTGTATTTTTAATACATAAGACTGCTATCCTCGCTCCTTCCTGCCCTCCTCCCTCCCTCCCTCCTTTTCTTTTTGAGTATAGTGCATATTGTTGTGTTTGTTCAGACCCTTCTACTAACAAAATAACATAGTTCCAGTTATTCCATGTCCTGTTTTTTGTTGTCCATTCTTAATTTTAGACGTTTTGGTAGATGTTTAGTGGTTTTAATTTGCATTCCCACAGTCCCCTAATAAGTAATTATATAAAACCCCTTTTAATATACTTGCAATTTGGATATCTTTTGTGATGTGACTTGCCAAGTTTTTTGCCCATTTTTATACTGGGCCTTCTGTCTTTTTCATACTTATTTGTAAGAGTTTATTATATACCCTAGATACCAGCTCTTACAGATTATATTTTGCAGATAACCAGCCCTGTAAGTCTATTCAGAGTTCTGCTTGACTTCTCAACTTATCCACCATCCTTTCCCATTGGCAAATATCTCCAGGGGAAAAGAGGCATCCAATGTGCTACGCTTCCCTCCTTTCCACAGTCTTGGCCTCTCAGGTCCTTGCTGCCTTTGTAGTGCGTTATGCCTTCAAACATATGTGTTTATTAATATTATATTCAACTTTCAGGTTTTAATAGAAAAAGTTAAAGTCAGTCATTGGGGGACATGGAAGTAGACCAAGTCCTCCTGCATTGCAGTTTTTCAAGGAGCTTCTTGAGTATTAGGTTCTCCACATAATTTTAGAGTCATCTTTTGAAGTTATGTAGGTACACACACACAACCTTTTGGGGTTTTTATGGGAAATGCATTGGAGAAAATTAACATTTTGTTACTAAGTTTTCTTAATCATGACCATTGTAATCTTCATATACCAGTATTTAGATCTTTTAGTGTCTCTCAATAAAGTTTTATAATTTTCTTCAACTAAACTATTGCAGATATTTGTTAGATTTATTTCTAGGTACCCTATGTTTGTATCAAATCATAAATGGTACCTTTTTATAATTATGTTTTCTGTCTTGAGGGTAAATAGAAGTAAAATTTGACTTTGTATAACAATCTTGCTATACTCCTAATTATGATAAATTATCTATAGAACTCTTTTGGATTTCCTATGTAGACCAACCTATCTGTGAATAATGACCTCTTTGTTTCCTCCTTTCCAATTCTTATGCTTTTTTTTTCTCTTTCTTTCTTTCTTTTTCTTGTCTAAATGTGCTGGCTAGGATCTCCAGTACAATGTTGAATAGAAGCGGTGATGGGGGCATCCTGATCTTGTTCCTGATTTTAGAGGAAATACTTTCAAAGTTTCACAGTTAAGTATGATGCTTGCTGTAGGTTTATTGTAGATAATCTTTTCAGGTTAAGGCTGTTCCTTTCTATTACTAGTTTGCTAATTTAAAAAAATGGATGTTGAATTTTATCAGAAGCCTTTTCTGCATCTTTGAAGAGGATCATGTTTTTATTCTGTAATCTGTTAATGTTTTTCTTCTGTAATCTGTTAACATGGTGAACTACATTGATTGATTTTCTGATATTTAAATCAACCTTGTGTTTCAAGTATAAAGTCAACCCGGATCTTTCTGTCTCTGTCTCTCTCTGTCTCTGTCTGTCTGGGTTTGTGTGTGTGTGTGTGTGTGTGTGTGTGTGTGTGTGTGTGTCTCAATTTGAAGACAGTTAATTCAGGATTTTTGTCTCTAATAATGTGTAATATTGACCTATAATTTTAAAAATATATACTTTTCCCCTTCTGGAAGAGTTGATGTAAGATTAGAATGATCTGTTTCTTAAATGTTTGATAGAACTCCCTTGTAAAATTGTTACTGTTTTTTTCTTTGTGGGGCACTTTCTTAACTATTCTAATTGTTTTGGTTGTAGGATTGTTCGTATTTTCAATTTCAAACCGGTTTTGGTAGGTTATACTTTTATAGAAAATTGTCCATTTCATCCATGTTCTTCAATTTATGGTATTAATTTGTTAATCTCTAATTTTGTGTTACCTGTCTTTAATGTCCCTTTTATCTTTTTTAAAAAAACTTTCTTTTCCTTGATCAGTGCTAAGAGCTAAAAGTTTGCCAATTTGTAAGATTTCAAAGAGTTGCATTTTTGTCTTATATGCTCTTAAATGTATACTTTCCCATTTCATTAATTTCTGCTCATTTCTTTCCTTATACTTCCTTTGGGTTTGTTTCTATTCTTTTTCTGATTGCTTATTTTTTTAATTTTAACATAGGCAGTTAAGACCAGGAATTTCTATGTATTGCTTTCCTTGTTCACACAAGTTTTGATGTGGAGTGTTTTCGTTTGTGAATATTTTTCTATTCTGTGAATTCTTTAATTTATCATTTATTTAAAAGTTTTGGTTTCAAATATAGAGACATTTGGTCAGCTCCAGGTCTTACTCTTCTTTCTGGCTTCATGGTGCACATGTGTATAAATAAATATGACCCACAGGTGGGTTACCTTTGAGTTCAGAATTGACTGAAAATCACCAAGTAGGTTGATTTATGAGGCAGCAAGTGGCTAAAAGTATAAACTAGGGTGCGTTGAATAAATAGATGGTAAAACCTGAAGCAGGAACTGCCTGTTACCTTCATTTTACTCCCAAGAACAAGTCAATAGGGAGTGGCTTGGAGGAAATATTGTCCTTTGAGATTTTTAAAAATTTTTTTTATTGCTTTTAGAGAGAGGAAGGAAGAGGGATAGAGAGACACATTGATTGGCTGCCTCCTGCATGCCTGCTACTGGGGATCAAGCCCAAAACCAGGGCATGTGCCCTGATCAGGAATCCAACTGGTGACCTCTTGGTTCATGGGTCAATGCTCAACCACTGAACCACACAGGCTGGGCATCCTTTGAGATTTGTGATCACTCATTTCCTTGCTCTTCAAAGGTCTTTTCCTCATTGGATACTCAGCTAGCTTGGAAATTCAGTTCTAGAACAGCGGTTCTCAACCTGTGGGTTGCGACCCCTTTGGGGGTCGAACGACCCTTTCACAGGGGTCGCCTAAGACCATCGGAAAACAAATATATAATTACATATTGTTTTTGTGATTAATCACTGTGCTTTAATTATGTTCAATTTGTAACAATGAAAAGACATCCTGCATATCAGATATTTACATTATGATTCATAACAGTAGCAAAATTACATTTATGAAATAGCAACGAAAATAATTTTATGGTTGGGGGGTCACCACAACATGAGGAACTGTATTAAAGGGTCGTGGCATTAGGAAGGTTGAGAACCACTGTTCTAGAAATTTTACTGTTATATAAGACTAGGGGCCCAGTGCACGAATTCGTGCACCTTAAAAAAGGAACTGTGGGCCACGAGGCTGCAAGTAGGCACAGGGGCAGGTCTTGGCCCATCCTCTGTACCCCCGCCCAGCCCCTCCCACCCAGCCCCTGGTCCCCTGTCTGCTTTCAGTCCTGCTCCCACTGCTCCCACTCCCACGAGCTGACGTCACCAGCCCCAATAGCACCCACTGAAGGCGTGGAGCGATTGGGGCCAGCGCCAGCAGTGGGTTCGAGCAGCAGCTGCTTCCCTGATGGCCCCTCAGGAGCAGGGGGAGGTAGAGAAGCCCTGAGGGGTGATCGGGGCCTACAGGCGCCGCTCACACCTGCTGGTGGTGCTGAGTGTTCGGGACCAGCACCGGGCATGGGCAGTGGTGGCTCCAGTGCTGGCAGCAGGTGCGAGCACTAGGTGGGACTGCGGCTTGCGGGAGCAAATAATTTTCAATAACCACCAGAGGCTCGCCCCGATGACAGCGACCGGTGCCCCACCTTGGTCTGGCACCCCCACTCACCTGCTCCACCATTTCACCACAGCCAACACCTGCCATGTTCTGCACACCCCCCCCTGGTGGTCAGCGCACGTCATAACAACCGGTTGTTCGTTTATTTGGTTGTTCTAGTTGTTCTGCCATTCGGTCTATTTGCATATTAGCCTTTTATTATATAGGATATGTGGATTTTTAGCTTTAATATTAAAAACATTATTTTCTTATATTGTCCTTTGATATTTAAGTTGGGGTAAAAAATTCGTTGGCTTTTGGATTACAAATCTGTCTTGCCCCAGCTGGTGTGGCTCAGTGGTTGAGCATCTACCTATGAACCAGGAGGTCAGGGTTTGAGTCCTGGTCAGGGTACATGCCAGGGTTGCAGGCTCAAGCCCCAGTGTAGCGTAAAGGAGGCAGCCGATCAATTATTCTCCCTCATCATTGATTTCTCTATCTCTCTCTCCCTCTCCTTTCCTCTCTGAAATCAATAAAAATATATATTTTTAAAAATCTGTCTTGATATTGTAAATTTATTGCTTAGTATCAGAAGTTATGCATATAGTGTTGTAAAATTCTAATTGGTCAATTGATGATAATGCTGTAACAAATATTATGTATTGGTAGGGCTTAGTTTTAAAAAGGAATATTTTTATTGGTTATAAATTTCATAGTCCAACAAATACAAGTTTTCACTTGAGCATAAGTGGATTATGAGGGTTAATAGAAATTAATAGACTACCAAAATTAAGAGTACAACAAAACAAAATTAGCACCATAACTTGAATGTAGTTACTGAGGGTGGGCTGGCAGTATAAACAGGAATGATTCTAACTGGTAAGTGGAAATACTGGTTGCTAGCACATGCCAATTGATAGAATGCTGGAAAATAAAGATTTTATATTATATTCTAAACAGGGTTTTTATGTTCTTGGCTATTGGCTTACTTATTTATTTTTTCTTTCCTTTTAGAATATGGTCTCTAGTTTTAGGGTTTCTGAACTACAAGTGTTACTAGGCTTTGCTGGACGGAATAAAAGTGGACGCAAGCATGACCTCCTGATGAGGGCGTTGCATTTATTGAAGAGTGGCTGCAGCCCTGCGGTTCAAATTAAAATTCGAGAATTGTATAGACGCCGATACCCACGGACTCTTGAAGGACTTTCTGATTTATCCACAATCAAATCATCAGTTTTCAGTTTGGATGGTAACTCATCACCTGTAGAACCTGACTTGGCTGTGGCTGGAATCCACACGTTGCCTTCCACTTCAGTTACACCTCACTCACCATCCTCCCCTGTTGGTTCTGTGTTGCTTCAAGATACTAAGCCCACGTTTGAGATGCAGCAGCCATCTCCCCCAATTCCTCCAGTCCATCCTGATGTGCAGTTAAAAAACTTGCCCTTTTATGATGTTCTTGATGTTCTCATCAAGCCCACGAGTTTAGGTAAGTGCTAGACAAATCCGTTTCTTCTAGATAACAAATAAAGCAAAAGGCCTGATTTGCTGTTAAAAGATAAATTGAGGCATTAATGCTAAATGTTTAAGTGTACAGATAAAGAATATTGGCAGCCATGACTGAAATCTAACAGAAAACTGTTGATTTCAACATTCTCATTCTTTTGGCTTAGAACTCAAATTGCCTTTATATGTATATGTAGGGGAACAGACACAAATCTTCTTGACTGTGATATTCTGTGTTTTGATTCTTTTGATATTTTTACAAAGAGACTTAGTTTCTGTTTAACATAGCTTTTAAACTGCTTTCCTAAGAAGTAAACCTTTTATACTTAACTAGAGGTGCAGTGCACAAATTTGTGCACCAGTGGGGTCCCTCGGCCTGGCCTGCAGAATCGGGCCAAACATGGCTCTCCGACATCCCCTGAGGGATCCTGGACTGTGAGAGGGTGCAGGCCAGGCTGAGGGACCCCACTGGTGCATGATCAGGGCCGGGGAGGGACGAGGGAAGTTGGCCAGCCAGGGAAGGACCGTAGGAGGGCTCCAGGGCCTTGTCCGCCCATCTCACTCAGTCCCGATCAGCTGGACCCCAGCAGCAAGCTAACCTACCAGTTGGAGCGTGTGTCCCCTGGTGGTCAGTGCACATCATAGCATCTGGTCGACTGTCTGCCCCCTGGTAGTCAGTGCACATCATAGTGAGTGTTTGAGCAGCCTTAGCATATCATTAGCATATTACGCTTTAATTGGTTGAATGGCCGACTGGTCGACTGGACACTTAGCATATTAGCCTTTTATTTTTTTTTAAAATGCATTTTATTGATTTTTCACAGAGAGGAAGGGAGAGAGACAGAGAGAGTTAGAAACATCGATGAGAGAGAAACATCGATCAGCTGCCTCTTGCACATCCCCCACCGGGGATGTGCCCGCAACCCAGGTACATGCCCTTGACCGGAATCAAACCCGGGACCTCTCAGTCCACAGGCTGACGCTCTGTCCACTGAGCCAAACCGGTTTCGGCTTAGCCTTTTATTATATAGGATTTTTTTTTCTAAAGTGGCAAAAAATTTTTTTCTAATTTTTTTTGCTTTTTGTTTAATATTCATCAATTGCTCAGAAAATATAATAAATTTTATCATGCTACTTAAAGTTGATACAGGTATCTAACAAATTTTTATCTAGGTTGATGACTTCTATGTTAGAACGGCATAATTTCTTACTGCTTAATGAAATTATATGCAGAGGTATTTGGATTTATTGATGAAATAAACTGTTTGGGAAATGGTATTTCATAGTTAACCTGGGAGGTTACTTTCTTTTCCATCCTGTGAAGACCCTTTTTGTTTTCAGTTATTTGAAAACTCATATATGTCAGTGTGCTCTTTTCCTTTGGGTAGGATTATACTGCAGTACATCTTGGTTGTGCTGGAAGGAAATTTTGAGGGTCAGAGCTGGTTAATGGAGTCAATATGGCCTGTTTGGTTGGCAGGCCAAGGTGGCTATGCTTTTTCCAGGCCCTTTCTCTTTGCTTTGCTTTCATTTAACAATATTGAGCCAGGCAGGTAGAGTAATGCATTTTTATCCTTCCATTATATTCATTCTGCAATAAGGATTCTGTACTTGTTCGCATTTTTATTATTTGTACAGAGTCCTATGAGTAGAATTATTGCATCAAAGAGTAAGAACATTTTAGACTCTCGATAACATATTGCTAAATTAGTTTCCAGAAGAGCTATGCTAGTTTAAATTACTCAAAGTGAGGAATGTCTATCATTGCACTTTACTTCCTGCCTTTATTTGTTATTAAAAACAAATCTTTGTGATTTTGATGGATAAAAACTTGTGTCTTCTTTAGATTATTTTATTTCTAAAATTAATAATAGGAGCAAACTTTTCAAATGTTAATTACCCAGTGCCTTTTTAAAATACTTTTTCATCTTTAACTTTTTTTTTTTTACAGCTTCATTTATCTAGTTAAAATGTTTCTATAATTTTATTTCTCCCATTGTCATGGTTTTTTGGTTTATGCCATGCTACCAATGCACAGTATCATGGCTCATACATATGTTTCTTTCTCAGCAATTATTGCAAGAAAGCAACTATTTCTTTATATGTATTTTGAGAAAAATTCAGACTTATGATATATGCTTACGTGACCCTACCTCATGGAACTCCTAGGCATATGGACAACGTGAGGACTGAGAATATAAGAGAGCCTGTGGGATCATGGTTACAGTGGAAGGTGTTTCAGAGACACGGTTGAATGCCCAGAAAAAAAGACTAGAGACAGAGAAGATGCAGCAGTGTGTCTTCTCTGCCTATTAGTATCCCTAGTGCACCAAGGGGTGACCTCTGGAGAGGCTTCCTGCTTTGTTCAGAAATAGAAATGTTCTTGCTTTTATGTGTTCTTCATAGTGTTTCTCTTTCATTAACATCAGTAAGGTTAAAGAAAAGTAGTAGGGTTTTTATAAGTTTACTAAAATAAAACTTTTTTATTTCATTTGGCTTAGATAAAATACTGCCAGAAGTATTTTGTGTTGAAAAGTGGCTTAGAAAAACTTGTGTTATGCTCATGGTTAGAATGTAAGAAATAAATAAATAAATAAATAAATTTATTTATTTATTTATTTTAGAATTTATAAAATAACTTCTTACCTCTGAGCTAAAACTTATATTTTTCAGGAGTCTTGTCTATCATTGTTTTGATGGATGAAACACTCAGTGAAATGCTTTGAAATCCTAAGAAGTGCTCTTTTTAAAAAATATGTTTAATTGATTTCAGAGAGAGGAAAGGAGAGGGAGAGAGAGATAGAAACATCAGTGATGAGGGAGAATTATCAATTGGCTGCCTCTTGCACACCCTCTACTGGAGATCAAGCCCGCAACCTAGTCATGTGCCCTGACCGAAAATGCTCTACCACTGAGCCATTCCAGCTGGGCTAAGGAGTCTTTTAGACTTTGAGGTAGAAAGTTTGAAAATCAGCATAGTACCAAATAAAAGTCTGCCAAATAAAAGTGGAAAAATTTAATGTTTTCCAGTAATGACCTTTAGTTGAAAATTTTTTATTTCACATGTCTAAGGCAGTGTAATATGGTGTTGTTTTGTGATGTTGGAAATACTTTTAAAAATAAAAATCTCTGGGAAAATTTATTTATTTGGATACTGCTATGGAGAAACCTGTTTACATTTGGGAACTGAGAATTAAAAATCTTCAGGAGTCAAAAGGGATATCAAATCCAAATTTTAAAGCATATATTTTTGACAACTGCAAGCCAGTTTGTGTGTTTTTTATTTTATATACAATTGATTAGAAGATTTTTAAACTGTCAACATATTGTTAAGTAGGAATTGACAACATGGGAGAGACTGGAAGAGCCCTGGTAGGAAAAACGGATACAAGAGGTTAAAAATATCATTCCAGAATCTCTTGTGATATTGAATCCAAAAGAATTGCTGTTACAGCATGGCACACAGATTGATGCTAAAAAATACCAATGATGATGAGTATATTCTATTTAAGAAGATACCTTATTATATAGTTTGCAGTTTGGAATCATTTTTATTCAAAATGATTAAAATTAAAGTATTTTAGCATTTGAAATGGCAGACTGGCATCTAGAAAAGCTGAGTGGACACAACAATACTAAATCAGGTTCTCTGTATCTATGGTTATACTGTATCAAATGGACAATCCCCTAGTCTAAAAGCAAACTAACTAAAATCTCTGTTCTCATAAATAGCTATTCTGATTTGCTCTCACAGGCAGTATTTTTCTTTTCAGTTTTTTTTTCTTTAAGATAATTTCTTTTGAAGGTGAAATCCTTTGAGAATTGTGTTTCTACTTTAAAAACTTGTCTATATTCAGTCTATACAAAAGATTATATATAAAACATTAAGTTCTAAGGAATATCAATGAAATTAATACCTGTGAAACCTCTACCCACTTTTTTGTTAAATCCTCACCCGAGGATCAAAGATATGTTTATTTACTAGGTGTACCGGTTAATAATGCGGATTTTGTAATCAAAGAAAACACAATAATTTCAAGAGAAACATCAAAAGTGCTTTATGCAAAATAATGTCCATCGCTAGCTACACATTTCCCCCATCTTTCAGGTAATTTGTGGATATCGTCCCAATAGAACTTTTCTTGTTTGAGGCAAACCATTCAGAGACCCAATTTTCCACTTCTTCGTACGTTTTGAAGTGCTGCTCAGAAAGTGCGTGTGCCATCGATCGGAACAAGTGGTAATCTGAAGGAGCAAGGTCTGGTGAATACAGCGGGTGGGTTAATACTTCCCAGACAAGATCTTTTAATGTGTCTTTAACTGGTTTTGAAGTGTGTGATGGTGTGTCATCATGAAGCAAAATTACTTTGCCATGTCTTCTGGCACATTCTCGTTGTTTTACAATCAAAGCGTGATTCAAATTGATTATTTGTTGTCGGTAGCGATCAGTATTAATGGTTTCACCTGGTTTTAGAAGCTCATAATACACCACACCTTCCTGATCCCACCAAACGCAGAGCATTGTCTTCTTTCCGAAGCGATTTGGCTTTGCAGTCGATGTTGATGGTTGACCTGGATCAACCCATGATTTTGTGCATTTGGGATCCTCAAAATAAATCCACTTTTCATCGTCAGTCACAATTCGATGCAAAAAAAGACTTTCTTTCGTGCCATTGAAGCAACATTTTACTGATGACTTTTCGGTTTTCCATTTGTCTTTTGTTCAGTTGATGTGGCACCCATTTTCCTTCCTTTAAAGTCTTTCCCATTGCCTGTAAACGATCGGAAATTGTTTGCTGAGCAATGTTTAATCTTTCTGCAAGTTGTTTTTGAGTTTGACACGCATCTTCATCCAATAATGCTTGTAATTGTTGGCCTTCAAACTTTTTCGGTTGACCTGGACATTCTTTGTCTTTCACATCGAAATCATCACTTTTTTTTTTTTTAAATATATATTTTATTGATTTTTCACAGCGAGGAAGGGAGAGGGAGAGAGAGTCAGAAACATCGATGAGAGAGAAGCATCAATCAGCTGCCTCCTGCACAACCCCCACCGGGGATGTGCCCGCAACCAAGGCACATGCCCTTGACCGGAATCGAACCCGGGACCCCCCAGTCCCCAGGCCGACGCTCTATCCAGTGAGCCAAACCGGCCAGGGCCGAAATCATCACTTTTAAAGCGTTTAAACCAGCGTTGATGAGTATCTTGAGATGGAGCATGTTCACCATAAGCTTCCCGAAGCTTTCAGCAGCACTTTCCTTCAAAATAAAGTAATGAATTAAAACTTCCTGCAAATGTTCTTTTTTTTTGGCACAAAATTTGACATTTATAAGCGTAAAAATATCTATGTTAACACCTTCAGAAAATTTGACATAGAAAGTTTTGAAGCTTGCTGTCAATACAACAAAATAGCATACATACCAAATTGCATATATATCAACATATGTGTAATTCCATCTACTGAAAAAAAATCTGCATTATTAACCGCTACACCTAGTATTTTAGACAGGATGGGAGAGAGGGAGGGATGGAGGGAAGAAGAGAGAGCAAGAGCGAGAGGGAAACACCTATGTGAGAGAAATATCAATCCTCCCAATTTACCTTGGTGAATTCACTGAAGATCTTGCACCCAGCTCTGCATTTTGGCTACATGTTAATCAGGCTTATCAGAATGAATCAAGAATTACAGATGTTGAGTAGATAATTTCATATTTCTGTCCCCTTTTCTCCTGCCTTTCAGTGCTGTTACTTTTGCTTTAAAATTATATTTATAAGGAAATCATAAAAGAAGGCATATTACTTTACCATTACCATTTATTAACTATTTGTGGTGGTTTTCATTCCCGAAAATTTGGTTTTGAATTTGGTATCATTTTTATCTTGATAATTTTCTTTTACATTTCTTGTAGTGTATGTCTGCTTTCAACAATTGTCTTGGCTTTTTGTTTATCTAAAAGTCATTATTTCGCGCTGTTTACAAAGAGTATTGAATTTTCAGTTGACAATTTTTTCCTTTCACTACTTTGAAGATGACATATGGCCTACTTTGTTTCTGAGGAGAAGTCAGCCTTTATTTATATTGTTCCCTTGTACGAATGGTTTGTGTTTTCTCTAACTGCTTTCAAGATTTTATAGTCATCATTAGTTTTCAGTAGTTTGAATTTGATTTGACTAAGTGTGTATTTTTTTTTTTACTGTATTTATTTTGCTTGGGGTTTGATCTGTAAGGGCTTTACCCCCTTCCTTAAAATTAGGGATATTCTTCCATTATTTCTGCAAGCTTTAAAAATTTTTACATATTTTTTATTTTTTTATGCTCTGTTTTCTCTTCTTATGGGACTCCATTTGTACCTGTGTTGGACTATAGTTTCTGGCTGGAGAGACTAGTTGCTCATACATTAACTAAAATTGAAAATGCAGTGTGTTTATCTCTAATCTCCAAATATACCTGGTAGGTTAGTAAATTTGACAGTTAAGAGGTCATCGGTAATATTAGCCCTAGATAGAGAATGGAAAGTAAAATCTTCACAAGAAAGAGTTGAAGAGTGAACAGGAATTGAAGAAGTGGAGAGACTTACTAATGTAGTTCTGTGTTTGTGTTTTATGTGCCATAGGTATGTTTATGACTTACAGTTTATCTCCTTTTTAGGCCTTCAGCATAAACATCCTCCCTCCCCTCTGTTTTTAAATGTTCTGGGAGCATAATTGCTATAATAAATTACCTATGCTTAAAGAAAATATTTTTTTTTTTACTCAAGGAGTTAATATTTTTCTTGATTTGGTGTGACTGGGGATTGAAGACTTCTGATATTGGATATTCAGCTGGTATCTTGTTTATCTTCATGCATTAGGAAAACTGGCCAGTAACACACAAGGACCATTTTGCCTTATTCTGTATGTTACTGTGGTATTTGTTGGGAAGCAGAACACCTGAGATCTCTATATTAGCTTTAGTTTTGTCTTAATGAGCGCTAGAATATCATTAATACACCAGTATATATGTGTTTAAGTTCTTTGTGAAGTGAATACATTATGATTTTTAATAATACAGTTAATGATAATTTTATTATGTATCCTTTTAAACTAGATAATCTTTTATATCAATGATGGCGAACCTATGACGCGTGTCAGAGGTGACACGCGAACTCATTTTTTTCGTTGATTTTAATTTGTTAAATGGCATTTAAATATATAAAATAAATATCAAAAATATAAATATTTGTTTTACTATGGTTGCAAATATCAAAAAATTTCTATATGTGACACGGCACCATAAGTTAGGGTTTTTCAAAATGCTGACACGCCGAGCTCAAAAGGTTCACCATCACTGTTGTATATGCAAATCATCATTATGTATTTTAATAACTATCAACTTAGACATTTTAAAGTTTTAAATTTTCTCTTCTGTGAGTAATTTGTGTAATCTATACTAATAAAAGAGTAATATGCTAATTAGACCGGATAGACCGGACGTCCTTCCTGACAAAGCCGGGGCCTGGGGGAGCCTGGGCAAAGCCACCCGGGGTCCTGGGTGCCTGCCCGGGTGAAGCTGGCCCAGGCCCTGAGTCCCGGGTGCCTGCAACCAGCCAGAGGGAGGGAAGCCTGAGTCCTGGTTGCCTGCAGTGGGCTGGAGGAGGAAAGCCTGGGTCCCGGGTGCGGGGGCTGAGGCAGAGGCGGTTAGGGGTGATCAGGCAGGCAGGCGAGTGGTTAGAGGTGATCAGACAGGCAGGCAGAGGCGGTTAGGGACGATCAGGCAGGCAGGTGAGTGGTTAGGGGCAATCAGTCAGGCAGGCAGGCGAGTGGTTAGGGGTGATCAGTCAGGCAGGCAGGCGAGCGGTTAGGAGACAGCGGTCCTGGATTGCGAGAGGGTGCAGGCCGGGCTGAGGGGACTCCCCGCATGAATTTTGTGCACCTGGTCTCTAGTCCTATATAATAAAAGCCTAATATGCAAATCAACCCAACGGTGGAATGACTGGCAGAACAACCAGTTGCTATGATGTGCACTGACCACCAAAGGGCTGATGCTCAATGCAGGAGCTGCTCCCAGCCCGCAGGCCCCAGGCCAGCCAAGGCGGGTGCCAGCAGGGCCCCCCCATTCGCCCTGCCGGTCTCCCCATGGATTGGTCCTGATCACTGGCCAGGCCTAGGGACCCTACCCGTGCATGAATTTCATACACCAGACCTCTAGTCCTATATAATAAAAGGCTAATATGCAAGTTGACCGAACGGCAGAATGACTGGACGTACACTGACCACCAGAGGGCAGACGCTCAACACAGTTGCTGCCCCCTGGTGGTCAGTGCGCTCCCACAGGGGTAGCGCTGCTAATCCAGAAGCCGGGCTCAGCCAGAAGCTGGGCTCATGGCTGGCGAGTGCAGAGGTGGTGGTGGGAGCCTCTCTTGCCTCCGTGACAGTGCTAAGGACCCCTCTGCGGACATCCCCCAAGGGGTCCCAGACTGCAAGAGGGCTCAGGCTGGGCTGAGGGACCACCTCCCCCCCACACCACCCCCAGTGAACAAATGTTGTGCACTGGGCCTCTAGTTGAATATAACGTATCAAAAACAAACACAACAAAGAAAGAAGCAAAACAAAACAGAAAAAACTCCAAAACACACCTGAATCTGGGATAGAGTTCAACTGGGGGGAGTTTTTTAAATTTCAATTTTATTTATTTTATTTTATATACATACAGATTTCTTAATTGTTAATATTTGGGAGTTTTTCACTTGATCAGATTTTCATTAGATGACATAATATAGTCAAGAATGAAATGTAATATTGAAGGGTTGTGTTATATTTTGACTATTATAATTAGTGTGCTAGAATTAAAAATGCTTAAAATGGGACCGCCTTTACTTTCATGATTTCAAGATGATTGCAATTTAGTACTTGTTTATTTTGAAGTATTTTAGTTATAAAAAATTCAGAATTTGGCAGACTCTTTATCAGAATTACTTAGTTGCTGTAGGTTACAATATCCTTGGATTTGTTATTTTAATATCAAGTTTTTTCTTCCCTCCCCAGTTCAAAGCAGTATTCAGCGATTTCAAGAGAAGTTTTTTATTTTTGCTCTGACTCCTCAACAAGTTAGAGAGATATGCATATCCAGGTAAGAGGAATGTTTGGAATATATTTCTCCGTGAACATTGGTGTATTAGTCTGCTAAGGCTGCTGTAACAAAGTACCACATACTGGTTGGCTTAAACAGCAGAAATTTATTTTCTAACATTTTAAGAGGCTTGAAGTCTAAGATTCAGTGTTTACAGGTTTGCTTTCTCCTGAGTCCTTTGGCTTTTGGATGGCCGCCTTCTTGCTGTGTGCACTCATATGGCCTTTCCTCTGTGTACCTGTGCATCTCTGGTGTCTCTCTTTTTATGTGGACACCAGTCATATTGGATTAAAACCCCAATCTTGTGACTTCACTTAACCTTAATTACCTTTTTAAAGTTCTCATCTCCACATATGTCACATTAAGGGTTAGGGCTTCAATATTCATTTTGGGATAATACAATTCATTTCATACGAGTTGGGCTATTTTTTTTTTTTTGGACTATTTCTTTTTAAGTAAGTGTGGTATGTACTTTGACTAAGATTACCCAAATATTTAATAAATACTCTGTATTAGAATAATATTTAAACTTTGAGTAAAACACCAGAGTATCTTCTGAATTACTTTTTGTCACATTTGGCAATAATGTTTTTAATGAAAAATTTATTTCAAATATAGCAACATAAAAAAGAATTTGTGATAGTCCAAAGACAGTATGATCATTACTGTATCATCCAAACTGAGGCATTTTTAGAGTGAAAGGAGACATTATTAGTAATTTTTCTGGGATAAGAACATCAACTGGTACTGTTCTGAGCATAGTAGAAAAATTAGTCCAAAAAACCCAAAATCCAAATAATTAGGGGATTCAGAAAAAATAGAGACAATTTAGAGGAGGAAATTGCCAAAGAAATAAAATGACTGTAGCTTGATGTAATCCATGTTCATCAGTGGTAAGGGATTGAGTTAGTGTAAATTGGAAGTACTTTCAATCTTGGGGATAGTAATAAATCAGCTAACAAATAGAACAAGTAAAATATTATAATTTATATCCAAAACCATGTCATTAACCTTAAGTTTTGTTTGTTATTTAGGGATGATCCCTTGCTTGAGATTAGCATCTACTAAGTGTTTTATTAGGTGCAAAACACTGTATTATATGATATAACTCCTTTCTACAAGTTGTTTTCCACAAGTCTTGTTAGTGAACCAGTTTATATTCATAAAATGATCATTGGCATTGTGAGGTGTCATGTGAAAAGAGCCAATTCAGTAAGGACAAGTGAGAGCTGATTTATAGGAGGAGGAGATTACTTTTAACCTTGATGGTCTGGGAAAGCTTCACTAGAGTGTTGGGTGGGCCTTTGACGGAAGATTATTTGGAGTAAGTAGATTTCAAGATACATTTAAAAATAAATTTTTAAAGTTTGAACTATATGAATATATTCACTAATTAAGAAATGAATGATTAAAATTTAAGTAATTTTAACTGGCAAGTTTAATCATGTTCTAGAGATGGGTGATGGTGATGGTTGATACTCAACCACTGAGCCATGCTGGCTGGGCACCACCAAAAACATTTTTAAAATTAATGATAAAAGTAAGGCTATTTACAGTTCTCCTTCCAAATTAAAAATAAAGCTCACATACACATGTACATAAAACCCCCAACCTGTCCAGAGTGGTCTAATCAAAAATTTCCTTCCGAAGTGGAAGTAAAAGCTTGGTATCCATTACCGTGCTTTAGTAATTATCAAAATTTTAGAAGTCTGTACCATATATGACCTCCCCTCCACATTTTTCCTGAAATATTTTAAAGCAAATAACAGGCATCATATAATTTCACCCAGAAATACTTCAAAATGCATCTCTGATTAATTTTTACCACAATCATAATTAAATCATAATTCATAAGTCCTTAATATAAAACAGTGTCTAGCTTATGTATTACTTCGTAATCCTAAATTATTTTTACTTTGAAGTAATTATAGATTTACCGAAAAGTTGTAAAAAGCGCAGATATACTTTTCACCTAGCTTCCCTTAACATTAACATCTTGCATAACCATACTTTAATTATCAAAACCAAGAAATTAATACAGTACTGTTAACTAAATTACAGACTTTATTCAGATTTTACCAGTTTTTCTACTATTGAATTTCTGTTCCTGGATTCAATCCAAGATCCCAAATTATATTTAATTGTGTCATTTTAGTCTCTTTCAGTTTGACAGTTTTTTAATTTTGCCTTGTTTTTTATAACTGTTGATACTTTTGAAGAGTACTAGTCAGGTATCTGTACAATGTCCCTCAATTTGGGTTTGTCTGATGTTTTGTCATGACTAGATTGAGATCAGGCAATTTTGGCAAGAATGCCCAAGTTATATTTCTTTTTCAGTGTAACATATCAGGGGCTACAGAATATTGATACATCTTATTTTTGGCAATGTTAATCTTGGTCACTTGGATAAAGTGTTGCCTACCAGATTTTTGCACTGTAAAGTTGCTGTTTTCCCTTTGTTATTAAACAATTTCTTGGGAGCCCTAGCCGATTCGGCTTAGTGGATAAAGCAACGGCCTGCGGACTGAAAGGTCCCAGGTTCGATTCCAGTCAAGGGCACATGCCCGGGTTGTGGGCTCGATCCCCAGTAAGGGGTGTGCAGAAGACCGCCAGTCAGTGATTCTCTCTCATCACTGATGCTTCTATCTCTCTCTCCCTCACCCTTCCTCTCTGAAATCAATAATAAAAAAAAAAAAGATAAAAAAAATATCTTGGAAGGAGGAGATACTTTGAGATTAGGCACATATTGTTTCTCCAGATTTTTGCTCACCAATTTAAGCATTCACTTGTGGTTATTGCCTTTAGCAGTTACTTCATCATAAACACTCTTTGTGTTTCAGTGGTATGATTTTCTATTGTCCTTATTCTCTTCCACATTGGAGTTACTTTTTTTTTATGGAAGAGCAGGCCCTTTCCCCCTATTTATTTACTTACTTACTTGTATCTATGTGTCCATGTGGGCTCTTGGTTACTTTGAGGGTTGTATTTCAATGCTATAAGTAATTTATGTTGTTGCTCAAACTCTTCTACCTTTGGCCATTAGACATTCTTTCATGTTGGTTAACCCAATTTCTTTCTGTTTTCCAAAGGGATTTTTTGCCAGGTGGTCGAAGAGATTATACAGTCCAAGTTCAGCTGAGGCAAGTTTGAAATTTTCTTTTACTTTAATAATATTTGCTAACTATGTGCATATAGTCATGAATTTGAAAATACATAAGCATGTTTGAGTATACTATTTAAGAATAATTTCTTTTTTCTTCTTTAATGCAGACTTTGCTTGGCAGAGACAAGCTGCCCTCAAGAAGATAACTATCCCAGTAGTCTATGTATAAAAGTAAATGGGAAACTTTTTCCTTTGCCTGTAAGTTGCTTTTAATTCACCAGGAGGTCCGATAGAGTAGATAAAGACTAAAACTATGAGTAAATAAATTATTGATTGGATAATGGGTATATGGGGGTGCATTATACTTTTTTCTTTCTTTTTGTATATGCTTTGAAATTTTCAGTAATCCTATATAATAAAGAGGGAATATGCAAATTGACTGTCACTCTACCACAAAGATGGCGGTGCCCACAGCAGTGGCGGGGGGGTTTCCGTAACACAAGATGGCTGCACCCACAGTGGAGGCTGAGTTTTCGTAACGAGTCTTAACGAGCAATCAGCAGGGACCTGAGGCTGCGCCCCACCCAACGCCCCCTCCCCGTGGGGCTTGACAGGGGACCTCAGGCCATGCCCCTGCCCGGCAGGGCTTGATGGGGGACCTCAGGGTGCGCCCCCCGCCCCGACACCGGGCCAGGGGACCTGAGGCCGCACCCCCACCCAGCAGGGCTTGACAGGGGACCTCAAGGTGTGACCCCCGCCTGGTAGGGCTTGACAGGGGACCTGAGGCCATGCCCCCCGTCTGGTGGAGCTTGACAGAGGACCTGAGGCTGCACCCCCTGCCCGGTGGGGCTTGACGGGGGAATCTCAGACTGTGCCCCCGGCCTGGCGGGGCTTGACGAGGGACCTCAAGGTGCGCCCCCTGGCCCAGGGTGGAGGACCTCAGGCCGTGCCCTCCACCCCGGCGCCGGGCCAGGGGACCTCGGGCCACGCCCCCCGCCTGGTGGGGCTTGATGGGGGAATCTCAGGCCACATCCCCCACTCGGCGGGGCTTGACGGGGGACCTCAAGGCTTGCCCCCTGCCCCGGCCTGGGCTGGGGGACCTCAGGCTGCACCCCCCACCTGGCGCCAGGCCAGGGGACCTGAGGCTGCGACCCTGCCCGGAGGGGCTTGACAAAAGTGGAACCGGCCGGGTCTGGATCTAGCCCAGTGGGGGTGGGGCCAGCTGGGTCTTTTCGAGGCACACATGGGTGGGCGGGGACTTGACTCTGGGTCCCATGGTGCGCCCCAGACTCTGACAGGAGGAAGATTGTCATATACATTTTATTAACTTTCTTTCATCTCTGACGCTTCTAGTATAGAGAAAGGGCAAATAGCAATATTAAAATATTTCCTCTAATTAATCCCCCTTTAATGTGCACGAATTTCGTGCACCATGCCACTAGTCTGTAATAATAAAAGGGTAACATTCAAATTGACCAAATGGCCAAATAGAACGACCGTCTGGACCACCATGGTATGACACGCACTGGCGCCACGCCTGCCAAGGCAGATGCAATACTATTGGTTGGGGGGGCCCCACCATTGCCCCATGATTGCCCCGCAGAGGGAAGCCCAGGCCACCAGCTGGCAGGGCAATCAATTGGGGGGGCTCCGCGATTGGCCCAAAGAGGGAGGCTCAGGTCACCTTCTGTGGGGCAATTGATCGGGGGGCTCTGTGGAACTGGGGAACCAGGGCTGTGTGGTGGTGGACACGGGCTGCACCAGGCCAAGGCAGGTGCAGACTGGGGGCGGCTACTGGCAGCCAGGGCTGTGAAGCAGGCAGCTGGTGGAAGGAAGGCCTACCCTTGCATGAATTTTGTGCATCGGGCCTCTTGCATTTAAATACTAAGGGGCAAAATCAAATATGTGTATGTGTGAGGTGTGAATTTTGGTGTGGGCTGATGAGGCCAGAAGCAAACAAAGCACAATTAGCAACATGTTGATAATTATTGAAGCAAATTTGTGGGTACTTATTGTTCTCTTTACTTTTGTATATGAAAAGTTTTATAATATAAAGTAAAAAAGTAAATCTGTATTGTTAGTATTGAAGTGTAGTAGTAATTAGAAAATGCTAAAGGAACAGCATTCTTAACTTATCAGAATTACAAATAAGGTAGGATGTCATCATAGCATGTAACAGAAAAGGTTCTTTGAGTATATCTTTTATTGAAATGTTAGATTGAGACTGAAACAAAATCTTTCACTGGCTCTTCAATAGCCTTTATTAGAAAGCTTTTAGATTTTCTTCAGAGGTCCTCTGTTAAATGAACTTCATTTTATTCATGTGTAAGGTATGGAAAATTGTTAGAAATATGTGAAGGTTAACTATTTATATTTTACAAATTTCCAACTACCAGGTCTACCGGTTAATAATGCGGATTTTGTAATCAAAGAAAACACGATCATTTCAAGAGAAACATCAAAAGTGCTTTATTCAAAGTAATGTCCACCGCTAGCTACACATTTCCCCCATCTTTCAGGTAATTTGTGGATACCGTCCCAATAGAACTTTTCTTGTTTTGAGGCAAACCATTCAGAGGCCCAGTTTTCCACTTCTTCGTACGTTTTGAAGTGCTGCTCAGAAAGTGCGCGTGCCATCGATCGGAACAAGTGGTAATCTGAAGGAGCAAGGTCTGGTGAATACAGCGGGTGGGTTAATACTTCCCAGACAAGATCTTTTAATGTGTCTTTAACTGGTTTTGAAGTGTGTGATGGTGCATCATCATGAAGCAAAATTACTTTGCCATGTCTTCTGGCACATTCTCGTTGTTTTACAATCAAAGCGTGATTCAAATTGATTATTTGTTGTCGGTAGCGATCAGTATTAATGGTTTCACCTGGTTTTAGAAGCTCATAATACACCACACCTTCCTGATCCCACCAAACGCAGAGCATTGTCTTCTTTCCGAAGCGATTTGGCTTTGCAGTCGATGTTGATGGTTGACCTGGATCAACCCATGATTTTGTGCATTTGGGATCCTCAAAATAAATCCACTTTTCTTTTTTTTTTCTTTTTTTTTTTTTAATATATTTTATTGATTTTTTACAGAGAGGAAGGGAGAGAGATAGAGAGTTAGAAACATCGATGAGAGAGAAACATCGATCAGCCGCCTCCTGCACACTCCCCACTGGGGATGTGCCCACAACCCAGGTACATGCCCCTGACCGGAATCGAACCTGGGACCTTTCAGTCCGCAGGCTGACGCTCTATCCACTGAGCCAAACCGGTTCTGGCTAAATCCACTTTTCATTGTCAGTCACAATTCGATGCAAAAAGAGACTTTCTTTCATGCCATTGAAGCAACATTTTACTGATGACTTTTCGGTTTTCCATTTGTCTTTTGTTCAGTTGATGTGGCACCCATTTTCCTTCCTTTAAAGTCTTTCCCATTGCCTGTAAACGATCGGAAATTGTTTGCTGAGCAATGTTTAATCTTTCTGCAAGTTGTTTTTGAGTTTGACACGCATCTTCATCCAATAATGCTTGTAATTGTTGGCCTTCAAACTTTTTCGGTTGACCTGGACATTCTTTGTCTTTCACATCAAAATTAATCACTTTTAAAGTTTTTAAACCAGCGTTGACGAGTATCTTGAGATGGAGCATGTTCACCATAAGCTTCCCGAAGCTTTCAGCAGCACTTTTCTTCAAAATAAAGTAATGAATTAAAACTTCCTGCAAATGTTCTTTTTTTTGGCACAAAATTTGACATTTATAAGCGTAAAAATATCTATGTTAACACCTTCAGAAAATTTGACATAGAAAGTTTTGAAGCTTGCTGTCAATACAACAAAATAGCATACATACCAAATCGCATATATATCAACATATGTGTAACTCCATCTATTGAAAAAAATCCGCATTGTTAACCAGTACCCCTGGTATATTCTATTCTTAATAATGGTAATAGATGTTGAATGAAGGTGATGCTGATGATCAGAGGGAGATTACATGTTAACAGATAACTCAGAATTACCAGTGAAATCAGACTAGTCAAGTTAAAAATACTTGAGGTGATTAAGAGTAGTACCATATTTGATTTTGAATATGCTAACACCTCATTCTTACAGTCATTGTTATTATTTTCTTACCCCCTATTATTGCTCTCTTTCACAGACTGACTTAAAACATTGTGGCTTCGTGTCTAAAATTCCATTTTACAGAGTTCACTGTTTAGCTGGTTCATGAGTTTTTATCATCTTGTTTTTATTTGGTTAACCTAGCAGTGGACGTACCAGAAGACAGAATTACCTTCCAGGCCAAATATAGGCAAAACAAAGGTTCCATTCAAATTTACCCAGACATTGGTATTGATATTCCATGTGCTTGCTGCTCATTGAACCATTTCCTAGAGTTTTTAAATGAATGTTTTGTTGATTTATTTGACTTGAACAACCTTAGATGAGCATAACCCTCTTCCACATACTACTACATACACATGCACTTCCCTTTTTCAAAGTATAATGGAAGTTATTTTCTTTGCCTAATACTTACCTGCACACTGTTTTTAATGATTTTCAAAGTCTTATCACAAGTTGTAGATTACAAGTAATCATGCGATTCCTACTTACTAATTACTATCCTACCTCCTATGAAGCAGTGAAGGATGTTCCCTACTTGTGATAGACAGAATGTATTCCTTAGCTCTGCCATGTAATACCATCAATAGGGTATTTCATTTTTTTCTAAGATGGATATTTTTAACATTCCTAAAATCTAGAGTTGTTTTACAGTTGCTAATGACCAGGTGACAGCTGTAATATATTCTCATTGCCTGTATTTGTACAACCTTGATGTTATTTCCATGGTATGACTCATCAGCTGCACTTCCTGGGTTTTTCAGTCAACAAGTGATTTAAGTACATTTTGAGCTAGGTTCATAAATCCAGGGTATTGTGCGAATACCACTGATTGATATCCTATATAATAAAAGGCTAATACACAAATAGGCCGAGTGGTGGAACTACTGGTCGCTATGACGCGCACTGACTGACAGGGGGCAGACACTCGATGCAGGAGCTGCCCCTTGGTGGTCAGTGCGCTCCCATGGGGAGCACCACTCAGCCAGAAGCTGGACTCACAGCTGGTGAGCACAGCGGCGGTGGTGGGAGCCTCTCTTGCCTCTGCGGCAGTGCTAAGCACCCCTTGGGGGATGTCCTCCGTGGGCTCTTGGACTGCCAGAGGGCGCAGGCCCGGCTGAGGGAAGATACTCCCCTCCCCCCATGCACCAATGTTGTGCTCTGGGCCTCTAGTATTCTCTTAAGATCCAGAGTGTATCAGCAGTAACACATGTAGTTAATGTAAGGGTGTCAGTCACTTGCAAGGAAATCTAAGAGATGTTAGTGGAGGTAGAGTATAGTTTTATATTGAAATACAATAAATATATAGAATACCTTTATCTCCAGAGCTCATGGTGGCATATAGGAGAATATTATGTGGAAAACATATCTACTGATAACTGAGTGAAAAGTAATTCAGGAGATTCTTATCCAAAAGGAATATGTTAGCCAATTCATTTGCTTATATCCCCTTGCTATATATGCAGAAATAAGTAATAATACACTTGTTTATATCCTTAACTTAGTGTTTTTTCCTTCTCATTGGTGCATAGTTAAATTACATCGATTGCACCTTAGTAGTAAAATATATCTGTTTTTTAATATATAGATATTTTTTCAGTTTAGAATTTTTAATTTTCTAAAAAATATATTATTTGGGTTTGAAAGTCAAACTGAAAAGTTCTTTGGTAATTGAAAATTGGATATACCATAAATAAAAAAATGAGTACATTTGCTATTTAAAAGAAATACTTAATGACTAGAGGAGTGGAATAAAGCATAAATAGTATTATTATAGACATCAAGTTAATTTAATACCAATTATCACAAGATTTTCATAATTTTTTTTGAAATTAATTACTTTTTTTTTAATTCCCAAAGCTTATTTTCCTTCTTTCCCATTCCCAGTATTTGAATGAATTTTGAGTGGGAGCTCCTAAGATGAAGTAATACAAAGAGGTGCAACTTTATTGTTTGTAAAGAGAAAAAAAGATTCATAACCAATGTGACAAGATGTCAGCAATTTTTTTTAAAAAATATATTTTATTGATTTTTTACAGAGAGGAAGGGAGAGAGATAGAGAGTTAGAAACATCGATGAGAGAGACATCGACCAGCTGCCTCCTGCACATCTCCCACTGGGGATGTGCCCGCAACTCAGGTACATGCCCTTGACCGGAATCGAACCTGGGACCTTTCAGTCCGCAGGCTGACGCTCTATCCACTGAGCCAAACCGGTTTCGGCAAGATGTCAGCAATTTAAATTTTAATGGTAGAACAGGGATTTTGTTTTTGGAGGGGGATAGTTTTCTGAACTTGTGAAATATTTTATAACTTTAAAAAAAATGTCATTTTTCTCTTTTGGATTGGTGACCTTAGGGTGAGGACTGTGTGATTTCTACTATAAAATAAAAAGAATTAGTGTAACTGAAATTACACAAGATTCTGTATCTGTCTTCAAGAAAATGCTTAATGCCTACAGATAATTTCTTTCTTATGGTTATAGGGCTACGCACCACCACCTAAAAATGGGATTGAACAGAAGCGCCCTGGACGCCCTTTGAATATTACATCTTTAGTTAGGTTATCTTCAGCTGTGCCAAACCAGATTTCCATTTCTTGGGCATCAGAAATTGGGAAGGTAAAAATTCTCTCCTCTGAGCAACATGAAAGTAATCCCATTAGTTGATATATTTTGGGGGTTTTTCTTAGGCTACCAGGTCCAGTTTGTCCTGTTTTCTGATTTTAATCTCTAAAAAGCAGTAATTTCCAATTCAGGAATGGAGGTATGGGGATTCTTAAAGTTAAAAACTTTAAGGTTTCCTGAGTCTCATCTCTTTATTTTCCGAGAAAGGAAATACGTATAATTACAATATTTCTTAAGGTAATGGTTTAATCACAATAGTGTTTAAATGACATGCTAAGAAACTGGAAACTTTGGGTAAAGTTTTGTTATTTATGAAGAGTAACAAAGAAGCTTTATCTAGCTTTGGGGAAAATAGTTAAATGTATTCATGTTGTAATGAGAAATAATCTGTTCCAGCCTTAACAGAAACAGCTGATACTTCAGATAATATGTGGGCATCTCATGAACACATTTATTTAGAATTGTATTATTTCCTCTATACCTTTAGGTTGATTATCTGGCTTTCTGTTGATTCTTAGTCTTAAAATGCATTATATTAGTTATGAGTTACTGGTTAATACAACAAGGGATTTTCATTTTAGAACTATTTGTTCATATAACTGAAATAATAGGCAAGTTTCAATTAATTTCTAAACATAAACTTGAAAAATGTTTTTATTGATTTTTTTTTTTTTTTTTTAGAGAGAGGAAGAGAGAGGGATAGAGAGATAGAAACATCAATGACAGAGAAACATCATGGATCAGCTGCCTCCTGCATGTCCCCCACTGGGGATTACCAGTTGAACATAAACTTTAATGTTGCTATTTGGTAGGAAAAAAGGATACTATTTTGTATTTTATGGATAGAGAAGTTGAGTACCATGTTTGTACCAAGAATTTTTTGGTTTTATTACCAAGGTATTGCAGAGATGGACAATAAAGAAGGGCATTTTTGTATTAATTTTAGACTATAAAGATATTATTCTCTAATGATTGTTCTGTTGAGCTCTCATTTCTGAATTTTTACTATAACTTATCAGTATTATCATAGTGTACTGATTTCTAGTATTTTTCACTTGCATGAACTGAATGTGCAGTGATAGAGCATTGGATAAAGATTCAGAAAATCTTGGCTTAGTCTTGGCCATTGTTTGATTTTGGCAAAGTTGCCTAATTCCCTGAGGCTTACTTATTAGAAAGAATGGGTAAAATCTTGAGAAGGAGTGTTGTATGCAAATGTAAATGACGTTATCAAAGGAGCAAGTATTAATACTTTAGAGCCCTAGTGAGTGGAATTTGAACAGAATAGTATATTTTTTTGAAATGATTATCAGCTTTCAGGTTTTTGAATAAATGGTTGTAGGCATTGAAGATCTGGTAATTTTTTTCTTTTTGCCACACAATGAGAATAATATTCTTTCTTTGTAATTATATTAATTGACTTAAAATTGGCACACTATCTTGGGTATTCAGATATTTAAAAGGATTGTTTCAGGACATTAAAAATGATACTTTAAATAATTGGTTTGGCAACTACTCAGAGTATTTTCTTATTATAGAATTCATTGACTTCATATATGTAGTGCAAAGGTAAGAGATTTTTAGCATTTTGGTAAAATTATATTTCATCCCTTTATAGCTCTATAAATAGCTAATGAAGGTTCCTTTGTGTCAGATTTAATAGGTATAGATTGATGCAATTCTGGCCTTGTCTATTTTATTTTTATTATGTCTTCAATGTGTCTTACATACTCCAGTAGCTGCCTCTTTCCTAGTAAAATGCCCATTTCAGAACAAGAGTTAATTTCTTAGAGTTTTTCTCAGAAGAAAGCTGATTTGGGGTTCATTTAAATGATTGCTCAAGGCCGTGAAGCAAGTGGTCTCTTCTGCTCAAGGCCATGAAGCAAGTGGAATTCTGGATTTGACATGTTAATTCAGACCACTGGTGTTTGAACTTTCTGCAGTGGAACCCATTTTTCAATGACAATATTATGAGAGCCCATACATAAAAACAAAAATTCTAGTTAGTAGTCAGCAGGGGAGGGTATATTTTTATTCATATCATGATTGTCCCTGAGGTACCAGGTTTGCTAGATTAGGAACATAGTTTGAAAGCCACTGATCTGAGGTATGTAATCTTTCCCATGGATGTTTTAAAGTGATAAGTGATTGAGAAATATCTTTAATATGATTGGGCTTTTATCTTCCCTGAAGGAGCTGATTTTGTTTCCTTAGCAGTCATTGACCTTCCTGTGGAAGTTATTTTGAATGTCATTTTTAGAAACCATAGGTTCTTAGACAAGTATTTTATGTAAATAAAGAGACTATTATCTCTTGTCTTTAATACAGATTATCTTTCTTTGTAGAATTACTCCATGTCTGTATATCTTGTACGGCAGCTCACATCAGCCATGTTATTACAGAGATTAAAAATGAAAGGTATTAGAAACCCTGATCATTCCAGAGCACTAAGTAAGTAATGTTTGTAAGGTTGAGCATATGAGATGCTTTAATAGAAAAAAAAAGCCTCACATATACATCAATGTAGGAATAATTTAGGAACAATTATTAGAAACCTAAAATGAATATTGAATTAAAAATACTCCAAAAACACTGCCCTATAAATTGAAAAAACCCTTCTCTTAGAAACTATTCCCAAAAAGATCAATTTTAAGCCCCTACTAGTGTGATTTTGGGCCTTCTCATGAAAACTTATTTAAATAAACATTAAGTTCATGGTAGTTTGGATGTATACATTAACTTGAGAATAGGAATCCAAGTTTTCAAAACCCCCAGTGTTTAATAGAATATACATTTTTAAAAATTGTAAATAATCAAAAGCTCTTTTTGCTGAAGAATGGTTGATATCCATCAGCAACAATATTTGCCTTCTGAGATGTTTTATTTTGTATTTTGCTTTGATAATGTATACTAATAGGTAGAGAGAGAAAAAAATCTAACCTAAACTGTAAATAATTCAGACCAGTAACTAAATATAATTGATCAAGACATTTTTTGGGGAAAGAAAATATTTTCCCTCCAGTTACTTCCCTCACCGCTGAATGAACCTGAAAGGAGAAAAGAATCTATAGATTGAAAAGGGAGCCAAGTAGGGCTTTTGAAATGGTATTTTGCTTCTTATATCTTGAACCATTTCTTATCTCTTCAAACAGCATAATATTGATCTTTTTGCCTAGACCACGAAGCCAGGGAAGCTCTTTTCTAATTTTTCTTGTCTTGCTCCAATTTTCACTGTCTCTAGTTCCAGTCCCATTCTCCCTCCCTATAATGGTGTTGAGAATTAGGCATCTGAAGAGAGTGCATATATTTATTAGCTTATATGTGCAGTAACTTGTATACATTACCTGGTGAATGAAAACTCAGACCCATTATCACATCCCTTGTAGTTTTCAGTTGTCAAAGGAAGTATAAAAATAGTTGACTTTTCTGTTTATAAATTTAGTAATTATTGGAAACAACCAAGACTCCCTAATAAAAAGTCATGAATGTATGTTAGAATAGCATTGAAACTCAGAGTACTGCTGCTTTCTAAGTTCCTTTCCTGATTGTTTTGTTCTTAAATCTTAAACAGCTTTCTGTTCTGAAATTCTTCTTACCTACAATTTTACTTTTAAAAATTTAGTTAAACATCTGATACAGAGTTTGCAAGTTTGCAATTCTTTAACCTAATACTGAAAGTATAATTCAGTTTTTAATACATTAATACCTAACATTTTGTTTGTTTTGCTTTTGTAGTTTCTTGACCTATTCAGAGTGTTTGGGGAAACTTTAAATAATATTATATATATTTCTATAATTCTGTTCATATGCCACAATTAATATAAAAATTTTAAATTATTTTTCCTTCTTTTTGAAGTTAAAGAAAAACTTACTGCAGATCCTGATAGTGAAATTGCTACAACTAGCCTTCGGGTATCCTTGATGTGCCCTGTAAGTAAAGCAACAAAACATTCTGGGGTGTTTTACTTTTTATAAATCACTAATTTTCCTATGAAAGTAAGTGTGGGAATGAATGATATATTATGGTAGAACTAGAGGCCCAGTGCACGAAATTCGTGCACCAGTAGGGTCCCTAGCCCTGGCCAGCGATCAGGGCTGATCTGCAGGGTGACTGGTGGGGCAATCAGGGGCCCCCGCTGGCATCCGCCTTGGCCAGCCTGGAGCCTGCCAGCTGGGGAAAGCTGCTGCATTGAATATCTGCCCCGTGGTGGTCAGTGCATGTCATAGGGACTGGTTGTTCCACCTGTCGTTCTGTCGTTCGGTTGATTTGCATATTAGGCTTTTATTATATAGGATTCTAAACTTCTGTCACTTTCCCATTTGGGAATTTCACAATTAAGCATTGTAATTTCAAAGAATGCAAACATTCTTCAGGCAGTGACTAAGAAAGAAGAGACCTAAAAGGATATTTGATCGTAGGGGAAGAGAGTTTTTAGGTTCAGAATAATACAGTTAATGCTATATATAATCCACAGCTAATAATAAACCTATAGAGAGAGTTGCTTGCTCCTTTTATCAAACTATCCTATATAATAAAAGGCCAGCCACCATAAGCATAATGACCAGAATGACCAGAGACCAGAACCACCATTGTCCCTCGCTGGGCTGGCCCTGCCCCCAAGCAAGCGGTTAGGGGCGATCAGGCAGGCAGACCAGCAGTTAGGGGTGATCAGGTAGGCAGACAAGTGGTTAGGGGCGATCAGGTAGGCAGGCCAGCGGTTAGGGGCAATCAGGTAGGCAGATGGCCCCTCGCCGGGCTGGCCCTGCCCCCAAGCAAGCAGTTGGGGGCGATCAGGCAGGCAGGCAGAGTGGTTAGGGGTGATCAGGTAGGCAGACCAGTGGTTAGGGGTGATCAGGTAAGCAGATGGCCCCTCGCAGGGCTGGCCCCGCCCCCCAGCAATCAGGGGTGATCAGGTAGGCAGGCAAGTGGCTAAGGGCGATCAGGTAGGCACACGGCCCCTCGCAGGGCTGACCATGGCCTCCTGCAGGCACAGGCCACCAGCGGCGACTCTGTGGCAGGTGTGCAACCAGCCAGCGATTGCCCCACAGAGGGAGGCCAAGGCCAGCCAAGCCATCACACCCCATGCCTGTTGCCTGCAGAGGGAGGCCACTGGTGGCAGGGGAGCTGGGGGTCCAGCTGCCTATAGCTGGGGGAAGGAAACCCCTAGGGACCAGGCCTAGGGACCCTACCTGAGGGGTCCCAGATTGTGAGAGGGTGCAGGCCAGGCTGAGGGACCCCCCCAAGTGCACGAATTTTCATGTACTGGGCCTCTAATAAATGGTAATAAAATCGCTAGGACCTAGTAAATGCTAATTGATGGTTCTACTTTAATGAGTTAGAATGTATAAGGTGTCTTAATTCATTTGTAATGTACTTCTAAATTGCACAATCATTTTTATTTCATATTTCCTAACAGAGACTATAGGGGAGAATCGGTCAGCAATGCAGATAACTCCTCCTGTGTGTTCAGTACTGAGCTAATTGTGGGAGAAAATACTGAAGATTTGATAAAAAGTTTTCAGAAAGTTAATAGTCTAGTTTGAGAGAGAAAGCTAACTTACATGAAAAAGCAAAAGACTTGCCATATATAATTATGTTATTGGAGTACCAGAGAAGAGATGGGAAAGGTCAGGAATAGTGGATGAAGGCTTCTTTAAAATCAGTACTGTTGGAGGGGACCCTTTCCATATGAGAGGGACTTTATATGGAATCAGGAATTTATAATGCAGTTTAGGTGGCATTTGGTAACCAGCCATCATTATGAGAAATGTACAGGGTGGGGAAAAGTAGGTTTACAGTTGCGAGTAGCCGAAACATAGAGCTTATTCTTATATTATTAATTAATTATTGTATTAATTTCCATACAAACAACTATAAACCTACTTTCTTTTTACTTTTTTTTAAAAGTATATTTCTATTGATTTCAGAGAGGAAGGGAGAGGGAAAGAGAGATAGAAACATCAATGATAAGAGAATCATTGATTGGCTGCCTCCTGCACGCCCCTCCTGGGGATGGAGCCTACAACCCAGGCATGTGTCCTTGACCGGAATCAAACCCGGGACCCTTTAGTCCACAGGCTGATGCTCTATCCACTAAGCCAAATCAGCTAGGGCTGTAAACCTACTTTTGCCTCGCTATCTACAATTTTAAATGGAGAGAGAATTGTTTCAGAGCGAGAGAGAGAGAAGAGAATAATTTCTCAATTTCCTATTATGTGCCCCTTATTTAACTCCCTTAGCAAACCTGTATGGGGGTTGTTCCCATTTTGCAGATGAGGAAACTAAGACTGAAAGATTGACTAATCCAAATCACACAGTAGTAACTAGTAGAACAAGGATAACAATTTTGGTCTTCTGGCATCATTTCAGTTCTCTTAACAATATACCATTTTGCTACATTGGGCTAAAATAATAAATATTCTGATTATAAGTCTACGAGGAGGCAGTAACAAATGCCAAAAGCTTTTTTTAAAAATAATTCATTTTTGTTGAAAATATTACAAATGTCCCCCTTTTTCCCCCATTGAATCCCTCCAACCTGTCCCTGTCTCCCCCACCCCCCCATCCTGTCCCCACCCCAAGCCTTCAGCACCCTATTGTCTGTGTTATGCATTCAAGGTCTTTGTTTGATAAGTCCACCTCTCTACCACCCTGGAAAGTGGTATTTGCAGATATTTTTATTTTGAAGCTTTTTAAAAAAATTATCATTAACTTAAACTAACATCTTTATTGAAAAAGGGATAGAATTACATGAAATTGGGATTGCTTAGAAATTGAGAATCTGTGGTTGTCAAACCAGAGCGAAATCTGTAGTGCCAGCAGGGGAGGTGGTGGCAGAGGTCCTAGCGGGCATGTGTTTGGACCAGGACCTCCTATTCATAAGCTTTGTGCAGACCTTCAGGTATAAGTTTTAATCCTTCATATGATATACTTCATATCAAATGTGATAGCTTCATATTGTGATAGTTTTTTTTGTACTGATATATGTGAAAAAGTTATAAATTTATATTATGTGACAGAAGGTTCAAAATTTTGTATATCACATGCCACCATTCAGGTGAAAATGTTTTTTAAAACACACATAGACCATCTATGAAAGGACATCCAAGAGATGGGTAACAGTGGTTCTCTCTAAATAGGAGAACCGGTGACAGACATGTTTTCATTGTATATGGATGTTGTCCTACTTGTGAATTTATGTTACCTATTTTCAAAAAATGAAAACATTTTTTTAAATTATAGGGCTCTCAATGAATATTAATAAAACTAGAAGCCCATCGCACGAAGATTTGCGCAATAGGCCTTCCTTCCCCGGGCTGCTGGCACCAGTTTTCCTCCAGCACCCGGGGCCCAGGCCTTTGGTCCAGCTGCAGCGGAGAAGCCAAGCCTCTTATCCCCTCCGGCCTCATCGAGGCTTGGCTTCTCCCCTCTGGCCGCAGCGAGGCTTGGCTTCTTCCCTCTGGCTGCAGCGAGGCTTGGCAGCGGAGAAGCCAAGCCTCTTCAGTCTTCAGAATTCAGTCTTCACTCCGGCTGGAGCCTTCAGTCTTCGCTCTGTGCCTGTTTATGCAAATTAACTGCCATCTTTGTTGGGTTAATTTGCATAGTAGCTCTGATTGGCTTGTGGGAGTAGCGGAGTGACACCAATTTGCATGTGTCTCTTTTATTAGTGTAGATGTGTAGCAGCCTTGATGGAAATAAATTCTTTTGAATTTTTTTTTCATTTTGATCTTCTTGTATGACTTCTTTCAGACTTTTATGACTGACTATTCCCATTGAGGTTTTGTTCTCCTTTCTGAAATGGTTTCTCATGTTTTCTTTCCTGCCTGTAGTTAGGGAAAATGAGGCTGACAATCCCATGCCGAGCGGTGACTTGTACACATCTACAGTGTTTTGATGCTGCCCTTTATCTACAAATGAATGAGAAGAAGCCCACCTGGATTTGTCCTGTGTGTGACAAAAAAGCTGCCTATGAAAGTCTGATTTTAGATGGGTAAATATTACCTTTGTCTCCAGTACAGCCTCATATCAATTCTCTTCTAGCATAAAGTCAAGATGTTTGTGTGTTTTCTGCTTTATTATACTCAGTCTTTTTTTAAAACTGTGGTTAATGGCTCTTTTATCTTTATGATTTCTGTTGGGGGCAAGAGGTAGTGTCCTTTTCTTTTTGCTTCCCAATATCATATTTCATAGCCTGTCCTAAAGAGGGGAAAGCCCACTTTTTAAGTGAGCTTAAGTCTGACTGGAAGTTCGTTGATTTTATTGACCTTAAAGTACCAGCATTTTTGTTTCATTGATTTTTCTCTATTTCATTTGTTTCTTTTTTCTTTTCCCATTTGTTTACTTTCACTTTAATTTGTTCTTTTTTTATAGTTTCATTTAGATAGACGCTGAATTTTTTGATTTGCATTGTCCTAATATAGAAAGACTAGAGGCCCAGTGCATGAAATTCCTGCATGGGGGGGGGGGGGGGGGGGGGGTCCTCTCAGGCCAGGCTGGACCCTCTTCAAATCAGGAACCCTCAAGGGGGGTCTGAATGCCAGTTTAAGCTCCATCCCGGGGATTGGGCCTAAATGGCAGTCGGACATCCCTCTCACAATCCGGGACCTCTGGCTCCTAACTGCTCACCTGCCTGCCTGCCT
>NW_005871064.1:3572553-3577542 GCF_000147115.1 Myotis lucifugus
CCCGCAGCCTGATCACCCCTAACCAGCCTTTGCTGCTGGCCTGATCACCCCTAACTGCCCCCCCCTGCCGGCCTGGTCGCCGCCAACTGCCCCCCACCCTGGCCTGGCCGCCCCTTACTGTCCCCCCCGCCCACCAGCCTGGCCACCCCATACTGGTCCTCCCCCACCAGCCTGGTCACTCCCAACTGCCCTCCCCGCTGGCCTGGTCACCTTTTACTGCCCCCCTTGTCAGCCTGGTTGCCCCCAACTCCCCCCACCCCCCTGCTGGCCTGGCCGCCCCTTACTGCCCCCCGCCGGCCTGGTTGCTCCCAAATGTCTCCCCCCCCGCCCCCACCTGCCTGGTCGCCCCACACAGACTGCTGCTCAGTCATTTGGTTGTCCCTCACTAACACCCCTGCCGGCCTGGTTGCCCCACGCAGCCTACTGTTCGTCGTCTGTCTGGTTGCTTTGGTCGTGACGGCCCCTGGCTTTTTATATATTAGTATTAGTGCTATAAATTTTCCTTTAAGGTACTGCTTTAGCAACATTTCACAAATTTTGTTATATTTTTACTTTCATAAAGTTTAAAATACTTGCTAATTTATTTTTGTGTTTTTGGGTTTTGTTTTTTTTTGTCTCATGGGTTGTTTGTAAATTTTCAAATATATGAGGATTTTCCAGATATTTTTCTGATGATGATTTTAAATTTAATTTTATTTTGGTCATAGGACATAGTTTGTATGCTTAGTTATTTAAAAAATTTATTGAGACTTATATTGCTATTCCTTCTTCTTTCCCCCACCTCTATGATTCTTTTTCCTTGATAATATAAGCTTATAAGTTAGATTTTGTATAATAACATTTCTGTTTGCTTTTGTGTATTTTATGTGTTGTATTGAAGGTTGTTCTTTACTACAATCAATTTCTGTTTAGCCACTATTTTTTAGATGACTCAGTAAGTCATTTAACTCTTTTATTGCCCTTTAAAGATCTAAAATATAGAAGGAAGGGGGTATAATAGTTGTCCTAAAGTCTGAAGTATTGAAATACCAAAACAAACAAACTGAAGTCAGCATTACTTTTGTCTCCAATGTAATAAATACTTCTTTGTTATAATTTCACTTTTGAACAAGGCCACTGATTACATTTTTCTACTTACTTGGTTTATAGCCTTTTTATGGAAATTCTCAGTGACTGTTCTGATGTGGATGAGATCAAATTCCAAGAAGATGGCTCTTGGTGTCCAATGAGACCGAAGAAAGAAGCTATGAAAGTATCCAGCCAACCATGCACAAAAATAGAAAGTATGTGTAGAATGTCAGCAGAGATCAAAGCAGTGAGACTCCTGCAGCATTATCTTTATCCTTAACATTGGCCACTAGAACTTCATTTGAAGCTCAGTTTGCTAACTTTGTGTGTGTTAATTCTCACCCGAGGATATTTTTCCCCTTGATTTTTAGAAAGGGGTGAAGGCGGGGGGGGGGGGGGGGACAGAGAAAGAAACATTGATGTGAGAGTGACCACATCAATCAGTTGCCTTCCGCATGCACCTTGATCAGGGCTGGGATCGGGCTTGCAAATGAGGTATGTGCCCTTGACTGGAATCAAACCTGTGACCTTTCAGTCCGAGGGCCAATGCTATAACCATTGAGCAACCGGCTAGGGCTGCTAACTTTATCTTTTGATCATCCGTTACATAGGTAATTTCCTCCAACTGGTTTTTATTCTTTCTTTTAAGAAATGTGCCCAAGTTTATATACCATTCTTTTAACCAGCCTTTTAATAGTTATTTTTCATATGTAATGTAAATGAAAAAAAATCATCTAAAATTATTTTAATATATGGTGTTTGTTACAAAATGAAAAATTATAAATGACATTTCTATGGCCAGTTTTTCAGAATTGTTTTTAGAGTACCTGTTTTGGTACCTGTCAAGGTGTGGTTAGAGAGATTACTTCATCCATTAAGGGAGGGTAGAGGAAGGTGGTCAAAGGTTAGTTGCTAAAAAAAAGTGGAAAGGAATTTTACCATTGCCTTGGGATGAGTACTAATCCTCCAGTTCCCTGCAGCTGTCCACACTGAGTGGGGAAACAAAAGGCAGTTTGAGTAATTGAAACCCATAGGTGAACTTAAAACTTCTTTTTATCTGACATAGGCTACTCACTCACTGCATTTGAGTTTTGTTTTGACTGTAATTGATGTTGTAATAATGTAATGGATAATAGATGTTCAGAGTAAGAAGAGAGGAAAAGTTCAGGATTAATGTCAATGTTAATCAATCTCCTGTGATTGTTACTGAACCAATGGGTGGAATGATGAAGGAAAAGTTTCCCGCATCTTTCAGAGAAATAGTGATTTAGTTGATTACTTGCTGCTGCTTTTTCATTATCAACTAGCATTCATTTACTGCTACACAGATTGCAGGGCACAATATACTTTCTATGAAATGGTGAGCGTATGAGACTATCATAATGGGCAGAAAGGAGAACCTAGGTGATTAGTAGACAGACAGTTTATAAGAAAAATTTTAAATGTCTGAATAACAAGTGAGAAGTTTGGGGTTTTTTCATGGTGAAAATTTTTGTCAAGTTCTGGTGAAAAGTCTATGCATTCTTTGACATGAGCACCCTTGCTTTGCTAGAATGGAAAATTCTGATTCTGACTGAACACTGCAACAAGTCTGTGAAAACACAGTCAGTGGCACCACGTATTCTTTCTCATGGCCGGAGATCAGCCCCCTAACTCCAGATGTCTGTCTTTAAAATGACTGCTTACTTGCTGAGACACCGTGAGCAGCAGGATATGTGCATATCCATTGGTAGTACCAGGGAGATAACTAAGAGCATGTTTGAAGGAGGCTTTTGGCCTGTCAAGGCATAGAGCTCACTCTGTCTCTCCAGGTTAGTAGTCATTTTACAGAGAGATGTCTGGAGTTAGGGAGTTGGTCTCTTTCTGTGGGACAGGGTATGTAGCTTTACTGGCATGCTGCTGCACAGTTAAGACTCCTGTGGCTAGAGTTTGTGTCACAACCTTAAGTTTTTTCTTTTTTTTCTGTTCCCTACATGCAGGTTCAAGTGTCCTCAGTAAGCCTTGTTCAGTGACTGTAGCCAATGAGGCAAGCAAGAAGAAAGTGGATGTTATAGACCTAACAATAGAAAGCTCTTCTGATGAAGAGGAAGACCCTCCTGCCAAAAGGAAGTGCATCTTTATGTCAGAAACACAAAGCAGCCCAACCAAAGGGTTTGTTAATTTATAGTTTATTACTTTTTATTACACTTAGAACTAATTGTTATTGGGATAGGTTTGTACATGTCTCTTTGATAGTTACATAATCATAGAATGCTATTTTAATTTGCCTTTGTTTAGTTGAAGTATTTTCAATATTTAAATGAAGAAAATATTCCCATCTTTGGGAAGTAAGAGTTGAAATCTTCTCACGTGTAAGTATTTCATGTAAGGAGCAAATTTGGCATCACAGACCAACAGAAAGAAGCCTATGGAATTAGGAATCTGACAAGTGTGGATTCCAAGTTTGATACCATTGCTTACTCATTCATGATGTTGGATGAAATATTTAACTTGCTTGAGCTTCCTGTTTCTGTTCTGTACAGTGGAGTTAGAAAATGCCTACCTCATGAGATTTTTTTAAGATTTCAATAAGATTATGAAAGAACTTAGCCTCAGTGTCTGGCAAATCAGAAGGAATAGAAATGAAAAACCAGGAAATCTTATTTTACGTTTTAGTCTAGAAATTTTGTGAGCAGTTATTTTTTAAGAGGCACTGTTTTAGTAAAACTTATAGTTTTACAGAGCACCAGAGGTAAAAAGCATTCTGCCTACAGATAACCACTGTTAACATTTTGATAGTGATTCTTCTAACCTCTTCCTTGCATACTCTACTATACTCCTTAAATGCAATCATGTAGTACAGTGATGGCGAACCTATGACATGCGTGTCAGAGGTGATATGCAAACTCATTTTTTTTGTTGATTTTTCTTTGTTAAATGGCATTTAAATATATAAAATAAATATCAAAAATATAAGTCTTTGTTTTACTATGGTTGCAAATATCAAAAAATTTCTGTATGTAACACAGCACCAGTTAAGTTAGGGTTTTTCAAAATGCTGACACGCCGAGCTCAAAAGGTTCACCATCACTGATGTAGTATCTATCAGAAGAAACTGGCACCTTAATTTAAGACATTTAGAAAACCTCTGATATTTTTCTACATGAAAAGATCATTTTAAATATTATGTCCCTACCCTATTCTCTGGAAATTGAATGTTGTTTTGTCATTAATATGGAGGTATTCTAAAGATAGGAAACAAAAAATAGAGGTTAATAATGTATTTCTCTGGATTAAAGATCATTAGGAATTGGTTGCAAAATTATATTAATATTTTTATGATTGTAAAGTGGGAGGGAGCACGTGATGAATTTCAGGCTTTAGGATAACAATTCAAGTTAACCCGTTTTTAGATATTTAAGTGTGGATCAAATGTGATAAATTCAGTGATCCAGTATACATTCTAGAATACTAATATTCACTGTCTTGCAACATTCTAGCAATTTACCTTTGTACTACGAAATTATGCATAAGACTATAAAATTTAAAAAATATATGTGTACACATTGATAATGTATACATACATATGCCTGTGTATTTGCCAATTCTATGAGGAGGCAGCAACATGTCAAAAGCTTTTTTTTAAAGAATTCTTTATTGTTGAAAATATTACATATGTCCCCCTTTTCCCCCCATTGACTCCCTCCAGCCTCCTTCTCTTCCCCCCAAGATGCCTCTATCTACTGAGCTAAATCAGCACAGACTTTGGCACACTAAGATGTCAAGCAGGAGCTCTAGAGGTTGTCCTTACTCTTGCTAGAAAATCTTCCTCATACTACTCAGATTAGAAAATATCAGGTATCAGTAAATGGATGACTGAGGCGGTGAACAGTCCTGCGTACTCTGCAAGCAAATAAGAGAAGTATTTCATATCGCTACTTA
>NW_005871064.1:3577642-3601759 GCF_000147115.1 Myotis lucifugus
CCAAGGTCTTGGTTGATTACCTCCACCCACCACCCTCACCCCACCTTCCTTCTGAGATTCTGCACTCTGTTCCATGCTTCCATGTCTCTGGGTCCATTCTGTTCATCAGGTTTTTTTGTTACTTAGATTCCACATATGAGTGCGATCATGTGATATTTCTCTTTCTCTGAATGACCTATTTCACTTAGCATGATACTCTCCAGGTCTCTCCATGCTGTCTCAAAGGGTAAGAGATTCTTCTTTTTTACAGTTTTTTTTATCCACTCATCTGTTGATGGGCACTTGGGCTGTTTCCAGATCTTAGCTATTGTAAGTTGTGCTGCTATGAACATAGGGGTGCATACATTCTTTCTGATGGGTGCTTCAGTTTTCTTAGGATATATTCCTAGAAGTGGAATCACCGGGTCAAATGGCAGATCCATATTTAATTGTTTGAGGAAACTCCATACTGTTTTTCATAATGGTTGCATAAGTCTGCATTGCCACCAGCAGTGTACTAAGGTTCCCTTTTCTCCACATCCTCGCCAGCACTTGTCATTTGTTTATTTGTTGATGGTAGCCATTCTGACAGGTATGAGATGGTACCTTATTGTCGTTTTGATTTGCATCTCTCAGATGACTAGTTACTTTGAACATTTTTCATATGTCTCTTGGCCATCTGTATGTCCTCTTTGGAGAAGTGTCTATTTAGGTCCTTGGCCCATATTTAAATTGGATTGTTTGTCTTCCTTTTGTTAAGTTGTATGAGGTCCTTATGTATTTTGGTATTAATCCTTTATCAGATGTATCATTGCCAAATATGTTCTCCCAGACAGTGGCTCTCTTGTTGTTTTGTTGATGGTTTCTTTTGCTGTGCAGAAGCTTTTTATTTTTATGTAGTCCCATTTATTTTATCCTTAGTTTCCTTTGCTTTAGGAGATATATCTGTAAACATATTGCTATGAGAGATGTCTGAGATTTTGCTGCCTATGGTTTCTTCTAAGATTTTTATGGTTTCATGACTTACATTTAAGTCTTTTAGCCATTTTGAGATAATTCTTGTGTATGGTGTAAGTTGGTGATCTAGTTTCACTTTTTTGCATGTATCTGTCCAATTTTCCCAACACCATTTATTGAAGAGACTCTCTTGACTCCATTGTATGTTCTTGCGTCCTTTGTCAAATATTAATTGAGCGTAATAGCTTGTGTTGGTTTCTGGGTTCTCTGTTCTGTTCCATTGATCTATATGCCTGTTTTGTGCCAGTACTAGGCTATAATCAAACTTGAAATCTGGTATTTGATTCCCCCAACTTTGTTTTTCTTTTTCAAAATTGCTGTAGCTATTTGGGGTCTTTTTGGATTCCATATAAATTTTTGGAGTATTTGTTCTAGCTCTGTGAAATATGCCATTGGTATTTTAATAGGGATTGCATTGAATATGTAGATTGCTCTTGGGTAGGATGGACATTTTAACGATGCTGATTCTGCCAATCCATGAACACGGTAGTATATTTTTCCACTTGTTTATATCTTCTGTCTCTTTTTTCAACATCCTGTAGTTTTCCGAGTATAGGTCTTTTGCCTCCTTGGTTAAGTTTATTCTTAAGTGTCTTAATTTTTTGTTGCAATGGTAAATGGGATTGTTTGTTTAGTTTCTCTTTCTGAGAATTCATTATTGGTGTATAAAACAGCTATTGATTTTTGGGTGTTGATTTTGTATCCTGCTACATTGCCAAATTCATTTATTAAATCTTTTAGTTTCTTGGTGGACTCTTCAGGGTTTTCTATGTACATTATCATATCATCTGCAGATAATGAGAGTTTTACTTCCTCCTTTCCAATTTGGATGCCTTTTATTTCTTCTTGTCTAATCACTGTGGCTAGCACTTCCAGGACTATGTTGAATAAGAGTGGTGAAAGCGGACATCCCTGTCTTCTTCTTGTTCTTAGGGGAAATGCTTTTAGTTTTTGCCCATTGAGTATGATGTTGGCTGTAAGTTTGTCATATATGGCCTTTATTATGTTGAAATATGTTTGCTCTATTCCCACTTTGTTGAGAGTTTCTATCCAAAATGGGTGTTGGATTTTGTTGAATGCTTTTTCTGCATCTATTGATATGATCGTGTGATTTTTGTCTTTCAATTTGTGTTGTATCACATTTGTTGATTTGCAAATATTGTACCAGCCTTGCATCTCTGGAATAAATCCCACTTGATCATGGTGTATGATCTTTTTAATATATTGCTGGATGCAATTTGCTAATATTTTGTTGAGGATTTTAGCATCTATGTTCCTCAAAGCTAGGGCCTGAGGGAAGCTGGCCGGGGTCCTGGGTGTCTGCGGGTGGCCGGAGGGAGGGAAGCCCGAGTCTCAGGTGCCAGAGGAGAGTCGGCGCTGGCAGCCCAGGGGAAGGAAGGCCTACTCTAGCACGAATTTTTGTGCATCGGGCCTCTAGTATACATATAAAAGCCTAAGCTACTGAACGACCGAATGACTGATCGCTATGATGTGCACTGACCACCAGGGGGGAGATGCTCAATGCAGGAGCTGCCCCCTGTTGGTCAGTGTGCTCCCACAGCCAACCTCCTGCAGCCAGCCAACCTCCTGTGGTCCCTCCCCCTGGCCAGCCAGCCAACCTCCTGCAGCCCCAATCAGCCCTGAGGAACACCACCTGTGCACGAATTCGTGCACCGGGCCTCTAGTATGCAATAATTAGATGTGACCATGGTGACAGTGTGTTGGGATGTTGATCTGACTCCTCTACAGATATAAGTAAAGGGGCGGGGGAGGAAAGTGAGTTTTGTTGTTTCCTGTACATCTAATCCAAATTGAATGGTTAATTCAGGATCAAGACAAAATAAAATCTCCATTGTGTGATATCAAAAGAAGAAAAGGGGAAGCAGGAGGAAAGCATGTTATTTATTCGTTTTTGAGACTAACTCAGTTGCCAGCAGTCATATATGTACTCTCAGTAATGCTTCATTTTGCACATTTTCCAGTGATATCTATATTATTGATAAACTAAAGAATAACACCTAGACAGGAGCCTCATGTCATAATGCAAATTAGTGTTAGGGGATTCAAGTGTTTAAATCAGTTATTATTTAGTGGGTTGAGATCTAAATAGAGACTATGAAATAGTTTTGTTAGTTGTTTGTAGAGTATGAAGAGTGTCATGCAACTCTGTCATCATTTATTGTTAACTGATATTTAATAATCTGAGCAATAAGAGGAAGTGTTTCAAACAAGAGAAAGGACATCATCTAGAGGTCCTACTTGACATCTTAGTTTGCCGACCACTGTGCTGATTTGGCTCAGTAGATAGAGCATCAGCCTGCGGACTGAAGCATCCTAGGTTCGATTCCAGTCAAGGGCACATGCCCGGGTTGTGGACTCAAACCCCAGTAAGGGGTATGCAGGAGGCAGCCCATCAATGATTCTCATCATTGATGTTTCTCTCTCTCTCTCCCTCTCCCTTCCTCTCTGAAATCAATAAAAATATATTGATTTTTTTAAAAAAGAGTGCTAATAATTAGCACAACTCAAGCTAGAATGAAGGAATTCTGGTTGAACTATAGTAAGTAGCATCACTCATAAATTGCCCTGATTTAAATAAAATCTTAGGAGTCCTTTATTTTATTTCTAAATTTTAAAAATTGAATTTATTGGGGTGACAATAACTTTATTGCAGAACCATACAGGTTTCAAGGGTATAGCTCAATAGAACATTATCATTGCCCCAAGCAAAGTCTCTGTCCCAATTTTCCCCCTCTTTCCCCACCTCCACTACCCTCCCACTCCCTTTCCCCTCTATCACCGCACTGTTGTCTGTGTCTGTGTGTTCTATGTATATGTTTTTTGGTTAAGCCCTTCACCTTCTTTCATCCAATCCCATCCCCTCTGACAACTGTCAGTCTGTGCCATGTATCCATGCCTTTGTTTCTATTTTGTTTGTCAGTTTATTTTGTTCATTAGATTCCATATGTAAGTGTGATCATATGGTATTTGTCTTTCTATGACTGCTTTATTTCAGTTAGCATAATAATCTCCAGGTCCAACTATGCTGTCAAAAAAAAGTGTGATTTTCTTTCTTTTTTTTCAATTAAATCTTTATTGTTCAGATTATTACAGTTGTTCCTCTTTTTTCCACCCATAGCTCTCCTCCACCCAGTTCCCACCCCACCCTCTGCCCTTACCCCTCCCACTGTCCTCATCCATAGGTGTATGATTTTGTCCAGTCTCTTCCTGCACCCCCACACCCCTTTCCCCCCAAGAATCGTCAGTCCACTCCCTTTCTATGCCCCTGGTTCTATTATATTCACCAGTTTACTCTGTTCATCAGATTTTTTATTCACTTGATTTTTAGATTCACTTGTTGATAGATATGTATTTGCTGTTCATAATTTTTATCTTTACCTTTTTCTTCTTCCTCTTCTTAAAGAATACCTTTCAGCATTTCATATAATACTGGTTTGGTGGTGAGGAACTCCTTTAGCTTTTTCTTATCTGTGAAGCTCTTTATCTGACCTTCAATTCTGAATGATAGCTTTGCTGGATAAAGTAATCTTGGTTGTAGGTTCTTGCTGTTTATCACTTTGAATATTTCTTGCCACTCTCTTCTGGCCTGCATAGTTTCTGTTGAGAAATCAGCTGACAGTCGTATGGGTACTCCCTTGTAGGTAACTGACTGTTTTTCTCTTGCTGCTTTTAAGATTCTCTCTTTGTCTTTTGCCCTTGACATTTTAATTATGATGTGTCTTGGTGTGGTCCTCTTTGGATTCCTTTTGTTTGGGGTTCTCTGTGCATCCTGGACTTGTAAGTCTATTTCTTTCACCAGGTAGGGGAAGTTTTCTGTCATTATTTCTTCAAATAGGTTTTCAATATCTTGCTCTCTCTCTTCTGCTGGCACCCCTATAATTCGGATGTTGGTGTGCTTGAAGTTGTCCCAGAGGCTCCTTACACTATCTTCATATTTTTGGATTCTTTTTTCTTTTTGCTTTTCTGGTTGGGTATTTTTTGCTTCTTCATATTTCAAATCTTTGACTTGATTCTTGGGATCCTCTTGTCTGCTGTTGGATCTCTGTATATTATTCTTTATTTCAGTCAGTGTATGCTTAATTTCTAGTTGGTCTTTTTTCATATCCTCCAGGGTCTCACTAAATTTATTGGCGGTTTCTAGAAAATTATTAAAAAACCTTATAACCATGGTTTTGAACTCTATATCCAGTAGTTTGCTTACCTCCATTTCTGTCATTTGTGACCTGTTTCTTTGTCTCCGCATTTTTTATGCTTCCCTGTGTTGGTAGAGTGGCTTTGTGTGCTAGGTGTCCTATAGGGCCCAGTGGCTCAGCCTCCCCAATTACCTGAGGTAGACACTCTTGGTGCACCCCTTTGTGGGCTTTGTGCACAGTCTTGTTGTAGTTAAGCCTTGATTGTTGTACGTATCACTGGGAGGAATTGACCTCCAGGCCAATTGTCTGTGAGAATCAGCTGTGTCTGCAGTGGGAGAACTTCTGTGCTGAAGACACCCTTATGGGGCAGGACTTACTTCAGTGGGGCTTTGGTGCTCATTGAGTCTGCCCCCTGAGTGTGTCCCTTATGGATCTGAGGAGTTGTAATCTGGATGGTTCCACTCTGACCACTGGGTACACTGGCTCTTGGATCTAAGGAGTTGCTAATTTAGCCTCTGCCTGAGGCTACCCAGCAGGAGCTACAGAGAGATCTGCAGATTCCCCTTCCTTGTTTGGGCTTTGGAGGTGCCCAGATGAGGCCCAGCTGTGAAGCAATGCAAGCTGCTGTGGGGCCTTGGGCTTTCTCTTGGAAGTTCTGGGTCTGTCTGGCCCAGCTGCAGTTTGTTAGGTAATTTTCAGATTGCAAAGGGCCAGGGCATTCATATGCAAAAGCCTCTGCCTCAGCTTGGGTGGGGTAGGGTCTCAGGGAATCAGCAGGGTGGAGCAAACTGCTATGGCTGATCCTCAGTCCTACCCTAAGAGGCCCCGAGTCTCAGTGTCCCGGTAATCACTGCAAGCACCTCTGAGAGAAAGCCACCCTGGAGTTCCGAGTTCTGCCCGCTGCCAGACAGTCCAGTTTCTGCCCGTATGAGTCTGGGTTCCTAGAGACTTCCCGGAACTGGAGTTCAGAGCAGTCGGGGGCTTGTGACTCCCTCCCGATTCAAAAAGACAGCAGCGTCCTCAGTTGCTAGCCCTTGCTGCGTGTGCCTCTGTACCTCTGCACTTTACTTCCGCACCTCCTCTGAGTCTCAGTGTGCTTTTCTCTTTCCTTCTAGTTGTAGAATTTCCACTCAGCCAGCCTTCCTGTAGTTCTGGATGATGTCCGTCTTGTCTTTTAGTTGTATTTTTGTAGTTGTTGTGGGAGGCAGCAATTTCCGGTGTTTACCTATGCCGCTATCTTGGTTTCTCTCTCTTTTTTTTTCTTTACGGCTGAGTAATATTCATTGTATAAATGTATCACAGCTTTTTTGACCAGTCATCTACTGATGGGCATTTGAGCTGTTTCCAGATCTTGGGTTTGTGAATAATACTGCTATGAACATAGGGGTGCATGCTAGTATATTCTTTCGAATTAGTGTTTCGGCATTCTTAGGGTATATTCTTTTTTTATAGATAAGACTACTGATATCCACATGTGTTACCTACATTAATAAAAGCATATGCAAAGTATATTTCTACTTGTGAATGAACATTTTATGTATTACTCCAGCACTGTACATTATGTTTTAATGTTGACTTGCTCTTATATCACAGCTGCTGAGAGCCATATACATGCATGTTAAAATGTAGACTGTTAATGAAAGAGGAGAGTAGAGTGTAGTGCTGTGTAGTGAGTAGCTGCCATATAGTCGTGCTGAAACTTAGTGAATTTACAACTGAGAATGTGCAGTACTACAGCCCTTCTGTCCTGTGAACTAACAGCCAGATTGTTTGTAATTTCCCATGCTATTTAAAACAGGGTTCTCATGTATCAGCCGTCTTCTGTAAGGGTGCCCAGTGTGACTTCGGTTGATCCTGCTGCTATTCCGCCTTCATTAACAGACTACTCAGTACCATTCCACCACACGCCAATATCAAGCATGTCATCAGATTTGCCAGGTATGTGAAGATTTATTTTTTTTGTTTGTTTCTTATTAAGTCTTATCATTTATTTTTAATCTTAACCTGTGGAGCAAATAGAGTTTTAAAAATGTAAATAGAAATGCTAAGGAAATTTGAAAACTTCATATAAAGGTAATGTCTGTTTTAATATATCATATTCATTTCCTATCATCTTAACTACAGAGCAATCTATAGATTCCTAATAATAGGAAAGACAGTAGGATAGTATGAAATGTTTATAGATTTTATTTTCCTTCAGAGAAGATTTGTTCTCAGAGGTTTTCCTTAGCTTATTTATTATGCAAGCTTATAGGTTAGGGAGAGAGTATTTTCTCATACTCTTCTTGGTAGTCCATCACAACTTGGGGTGTTGCCAACAGCTTTACCTTGTGATTTTCCCCCGTAAAAATAGGATCTACCAGCTGTCTCCCTAGAGCACTACTTAATATCTGAAGACATATTTTATATATATATATATATATATATATATATATATATATATATATCCTCAACATTTAAAAATTCAAGGTTATTTGAATTACCTTAGTACCAAGACCTGTGCAACCAAGGCCGTATTATACATTTAAACTCTGCCCTTCTCCCCTCTCTGTATAGCCAGTGTTTTTACAGACATTTTTGATCTATCAAATGTGATCAAGTTAGAACCAGTACCTCTTAATATTCATGACTTCCCTTCTTTCTAAAGGGTGCTTTTAGTGGAATACAATTCCCTCTTCCAATTAATTAATTTTCCCCACCAGATTTCTGAAGTTAATTTTAACACTCTTAGGGAGGTCTTTATTGTAAGAACAATATATATTCTATTGGACAAAATTTGTGTTGTTTGAAACAGTTGATGGTTTTGTTATCTGGCCAATTCAGATACAATTTAATGGAAAAGAATAGACTAAAAATACTATCCATCAAAAAAATTGTAGATACCTTTTCTTAAATATGTTTAGTACTTTGGGAATTGGTATTTAAATATGTTTAGTCCATGTGTACTTTGGGAATTGGTATTTTAAAAAATTGTTTGCAAACCCAGCCATGACCAGTTATAAAGTATTTTTTGTATCCAAAGCTCGATGCTAAGGTATAGGTGAGGTTTCATGGTCCATAAGAAATACACTCAGAGAGTCTTAATTTCTAACTGTTATGCTTTGCTCTAACTTTGGCTAGATTTAAGTGAAGTTGAAGAGTGTCCACATGTCATCTTAGTATATGTTATAAACAAACATTTTTTAAGGATTTGTTTCCTAAAGACTTTGAATTAAAAATTGATCTAGAAAAAAGATGATAAAATTTCATTTACTAAAGTGATTCTGGCCATTTAGCAGTAGAATAGACACAATTTACAAATCACTTGCTCTGTTTTCAAATTATGTGATTCTGAATGAATTTTTAACTTTAGAGAATTTACAGTTTTTCAAAATTTGGGTATAAATTGAGACTATTTTATAAAATGTGCAGATTTGAGAAAAATGCAGTAAAATATGTTAACTGTATATTTCATAAAATACACTTCAAGCGTGGTATTAAGGAACTAAGACTAATATTCAGGCCAATATAAACCAATATGGTAATACTGGTTATTAAAATGTTGAAATGCTTTTTACAAGTTGATAAACTGAATAGAATAGGGTCTATTGTACTTTACAAGAATTAACAGTTTTATCATCATCTGTGAATCATGTAGCAATCACTACATCTAAATAGCTTAGTTTTTACTTTGGTTTTATTGTTAGTATGCTCTTTTGTAATTAGTAGTTACTTTGCTTTTATTTTTGTGCATAAATTTTATGTAATTAGTCATACTATACAGAGTTGATATTTATAAATTTAATAATTTATAATAAAATATTAAATAGAACACCAAGAATAGAGATAACATTTTAACACATTTCTTAACATTCTTTTTAAACATCATAAACATGAATCTTCTGAATCTGCAGGGGAACAAAGAAGAAATGATATTAATAATGAACTGCAGCTTGGAACATCTTCTGATACTGTGCAACAGTGAATTCAAAATAAAACATAATTTGTATTTATGGAATGGAAAACAGCTTGATTATTTCAAGAAAAAATATGACTGCCTTATTACTAGTGACATATTGTCAGGTGTGAATGGTGCTCAAAAGTTGTGTCATTAAAATTTGGAAGTGCTAAACATTTACATATTTAATCATGTAGCAACCATGTTTGGTTAAAGTTCATGGCTCAAGTAAGGAAGATGTTATTCTTAGTAAGACATGTAGAGTCAGTTTCACATAAAGACACATTTAAAATCTAAAAGCAACAATTTTAACCGTTAATAGAACAAACATTTAGAATGTACCATGAGAATTTTTAACCTGCTTTTTAGTTAAAAATAATTGAGCACATTTTCAACCTTGAAATACTTAGGAGGGCATAAATATATATTAATATAACCTATTGTTTCAATTGAAAGTTATGGTGAAATAAGAAAACAGCATTTTGCTAAATTTATAAAATAAGGAAGTAACAATCACTATTTATGAAACTTCAACTATTTCATATGAGTTTTAATAGTCTACTTAAAATATAAAATGCAAGACTTTGATAATGCAGTTTATTGGAAGGAATAACATCTGAAATACTATATCAAATTTTAGAGATGGTGTTTTAGAAAAAATGGTTTCATGGAGAAATATTTACATTAGAACATTATTGGATTTTGTATAGACAGCATCTGTATAATGCTGGGGAGACAGCCTAGAATTTCAACCAAGAGCTTAGAAAAATGTGTGGGTATTTTACTATCTATAATAATAAAATCATAATATGCTAATTAGATTGGACATCCTTCTGGACGTCTTTCCTTGTGGACAAAGCCTCAGCAGGGGTGGGGAGGTTGCAGGGGGCTGAGGCAGAGGCCCCCCGGCTGCAGCGGCGGGCAGGGGCCAGGGCCAAGGGTCTTGCACGAATTTCGTGCATTGGGCCTCTAGTGCATTATATAAGTCACCATATTCATTGATCCGTGGATGAGGTGTCAAAAGATATAGATCAAGTGAATCTCTTAAATCACATGAAACAGTAAAGAATTACAATATATCTAAGAGCTGAAATAATGATAATAGGAAGTCTCTGCACCTCAGTGGACAGCCTTCAGTTCTGGAGCTGTAAAAAAAAAGTCTGAAAATTACAAGTCTGTGTGTTTATTTAAATTGAAGTTATGAAATGGGACTAAACATTTAGAAAATGAGCATTTTTGGGTGATTGGCTTCAATACAAATATTCCAACAGAGATAGCAGTGCTTTCTTAGCTTTTTAAAAGTGTTTGTTATTCAAGTGGACTGAGTGATTAAAAAAACATTAAAAGTAATTGAACATATAAAATCCTATCTAATAAGAGCAATATGCAAATTGACCATCACTTCAACACAAGATGGCTACCCCCATGTGGACACAAGATGGCTGGCAGGGGAGGGCAGTTAGGGGTGATCAGGCCTGCAGGGGAGGACAATTAGGGGCGACCAGGCTGGCAGGGGAGGGCAGTTAGGGGTGACCAGGCCGGCAGGGGAGGGCAGTTAGGGGCAATTGGGCCAGCAGGGGAGCAGTTAGGCGTCGATCAGGTTGGCAGGGGAGTGGTTAGGGGGTGATCAGGCTGGCAGGCAGAAGCAGTCAGGGGCAATCAGGCAGGCAGGTAGGCAGGTGAGCGGTTGGGAGCCAGCAGTCCTGGATTGTGAGAGGGATGTCCCAGATTGGAGAGGGTACAGACTGGGCTGAGGGACACACACACACACACACCATGCACGAATTTCGTGCACCGGGCCTCTAGTCCTATATAATAAAAGCCTACTGTGCTAAGTGTCCAGTCGGCCATTCAACCAATCAAAGCATAATATGCTAATGATATGCTAAGGCCGCTCGACTGCTCGCTATGATGTGCAGTGACCACTGGGAGCAGATGACTGGTTGACCAGTCACTATGATGTGCACTGACCACCAGGGGACATGCTCCAACTGGTAGGTTAGCTTGCTGCTGGGGTCCGGCCGATTGGTACTGAGCGAGACGGGCCGGACACTCCCTGGAGCCCTCCTGCCATCCCTCCCCAGCTGGCCAACCTTCCGCGTCTCTCCCTGGCCTCGATCATGCACCAGTGGGGTCCCTCGGTCTGGCCTGCACCTTCTCACAATCCGGGCTGAGGGACCCCACCCCCTCTGAGTGCACAAATTTCATGCACCGGGCCTCTAGTTAATAAAAAGAAAATTGTTACACCATTTGAAGCAAAATAAAATTAAAACAATTAATTAAATGACATGCCAATAAAGTATTTTTGTGACTCAGTCAATAATGGAGATGTTGAATATATAAAACTCTTGGAAGGTATAAGAGTTAGACACATTTTGAATTGGTGTTCAACAGAAGCAGAGAAAGGATTTACTGAACAAGATCATTAATGTGAAAAGACTGCTTATGGAAAAACATCACCTACTGAAGTTGGAATCGTTCGTTGTGATTCTCTTTGTCCATTGTTAGCTCAAACCCTGCTGTGCCATATAGGTAGTGACAGACATACAAAATGAAAAATCATAATTTTTTTACATGCTTTATAAATGGAATGGTTTCTTTCAAATGATTGGTGCTATAGTTTCTATTACTTGCTAAGCATTGTAAACATAGCTTATTTAGAGATTATAAGGGACTAACTACTTAAAATGTTGGAGTTATAAATTATTCATTCTGCTTATTAAATATTTTAAAGATAATTTCTAATATTCTCTATTTTGAGTAACAGTCTAATATCAGACTTTACTCTGTATGATTGTTATTTAAGGTAACATTGAATGCCAGCAAATAAAAATGTATAAAATTGAATAGAAATTGACCTGTCTTAGTGACCTATACTTAGTATCTTTTTGTTGTTGTTATTTTGTTTGTTTTTAATGTTTTGGAATTTAGTCAAACAGGGACTCCAGGGGAACTGACTTGGAAGTTTATTGATAGACTTTTTAGGCCTGAAATTTTAAATTATTTATTGTTATAACTTTAATGCTTTGAAATGGTGTACTGGGCAACCTTTTTCACATTCCTGTTTCAAAAGCTTAGTTGGAGAATCTCACATCTTTGGTTTAGAAAATTGCATTGGCTTATAACCTAGTACGCCTTGATAAGATTTAGCTTGTTAGTGAACAGAAATTACCAAGGCTTGCTTTGTGCAGAGCATGGAACTGGAGTAATCCCTGGATGAGGTACTGCTTTTGATGTGGAAATAGGGGGACAGAGAGCGCTTCATGAAATAGACATCTGTTTAAGAAGTGGTATTTTAGATGAAGTTCATTGTGATGTATTTCTGAAAAATAAATGTGAAGTATCTTAAGAGCTTAAGTATGTTTTTTTAATGGTTCGTATCCAGATCATTATCTCATCCATTTTTTTGCTTCTCGTTCTGTTAAGTGATGAAGCTAAGAAATGTTTGCTTTGACTAGTCCTACTTCTTCCTTTAAGTCTCTGGGAAGTGATTTTTCCAGATGTTTTGTTAGGGAATATGTTCATTTTGGAATTTTATACACATTAAATAGCACTGCTTCTGGTGTAGACCTTTCCTATCATGGAATGGTAAACAGTTAACCCCAAATGTTTTCTGGCTTGTGATAAATATAAAATGATTTTGGGAAATAATTCTTGTCTCCAAAATATGAGACAACTATTAACAAAGCATTTTTGTTTTAGGTTTGGATTTTCTTTCCCTTATTCCAGTTGATCCCCAGGTATGTATCCTGAATTTAAGCAACTAATTTGTATTTGATTGTTGCTTATGTCATACTAACTAAAAATGACCAGTTGCATAAAATCAGGACAGTCAACTCTCAGTTACTTAAATTGATGCAAAGAAAGTACTATATAAATATTTCAGTTTTATTTGGAGAAATAAAGTTGCTGTTTTTCAATTTATGATATTTTTTGGTCTTGATATTTGAATTTGAAATTATTTTATTTAGTTTAATAATCAGTTGGCATTATCAAGTATATCAGTGATTAAAATGAGGGAAGCAGTGCTAGATTACTAGAAATTAAAATTGACAGAAATTGTAAAACACTTGTTCTATACAGAGAAAATAGCTAAAACTGATTAAACTGCTTTGAATCATTATCTTGAGTCTTCCTTATTTTTAAAGGCAATCAGATTCAGACTTTGGGGATGCCCCAGCCTAAGTTGCTATAAATTATAAATTATTCCTGTTTTCTCTGTCAGAGGTAAGAAATTCTAGTATCCCAGAGTCCCAACATGAAGACCTTGCAGTGAGCATGGACCCCATTGGCAGGTGTGTAGCAGAGGCAGAGCAGAGGAGGGAAAGGCATGGGGAAAGCCAGGGGCAAAGTGAAACAGACTTTGAAAGGTGTGTTGAGAGTAGGAAGGGAGTAGAGGAAGAACATGGACCACCACTTCCTAGGTGCTCAGAATCAGCTAACTACAGGTCTTGTATTGGCCTCCTGTTTGAATACTCTGTATCTGATCACACAAACAACACCGGAAATACTGGCCCAAGGTAACGTGCACAGAATGAAGAATTTCTTCTTCTCACCCTGAATTGACTTTATGACATCAGTAAATTCTATCTACAACAAAAGTATACCTATATCTTTCTAGGAAATTTATTCTTTGGGCTTAAAATATTACTGATTTTCTTTTCTTTTTTTTATGTGAAGCATCCTTTTAAAATAAATTACCTTGGAACCTAGAGGATTCAGATTTCATAGTGCTATTTAGCCTGCTAGTGTCAGGCTAACTTAATTGATAATGCAATAGAAGAGTTAGAGGTTGTGCCTTCAGTCTCCATGGAATCCTTAAGATTTGTTCTACTTTACCTCCGTATTGCCCCATTATTTCTGTGCAGATATGTGCCAGTTACACATAAAGAATGGAGTTACAGGTAAATGCCTGCAACCCGAGTATAATAAATATTCAATGCATAGAGCCTATTGATAGCAGGACTGTAGTATCTAGCATTCATTTTATAAAGGAAGAAGAGTACCTTTTTACTACCACACAATCAAAAACTGCCTGAGAGGCAAAATAAAATGAAGATTCTGACCTTTTTTCTAGATTCCTTCCCCAATTTTGTTGGAAAGTAGGAAATGTATTTGCTTTTTTTTTTTTTTTTTAAATATATTTTATTGATTTTTTACAGAGAGGAAGGGAGAGAGATAGAGAGTTAGAAACATCGATGAGAGAGAAACATCGATCAGCTGCCTCCTGCACATCTCCTAATGGGGATGTGCCCGCAACCCAGATACATGCCCTTGACCGGAATCGAACCTGGGACCTTTCAGTCCGCAGGCCGACGCTCTATCCACTGAGCCAAACCGGTTTCGGCTGTATTTGCTTTTAAAGAAAGTTAATACTTGAGAGTTTAACTTTGTTTAGAACTCTTTAAGAACTATTCCTTTTCCTCTTTAACCAATATCCCTTGAATTTCCTGGTGCATGACATTCATTTTATTCATGATCCAAGACAGTTATCCATCCTAAACATTAAATTACTTTTTTTGAAAGGCAGCTGAATTTAGTTCTTCCCACTGACTAGCAGCTCAAACCTGGGGCTTTTCCCCTTATCATTTTGCAGATCACGTAATCTAAACAACCTCAGTTTTAAATTCTGTTCTGTAACTTAGTATCTCCAATGATAGCTGACTATAGAATGATAAGATCAGATACCCTTTCATACAGTCTGAAGATAAAATATTTCTCACATAAAATATTCTATAGCGATATAAAAATAAAGCTTTTAGTCTTTCCTCTCTCTCTCTCTTGATCAATACTAGAGTGTTAAACTCAGGTTTGAATTTAAGAATCAGCAACCAAGCTGGTAAGGAAACAAAATGTGAACTCTTGGAGAGGGGTGTCAAGGAAGCATCACAAGAAAAATTACATTAGATTAGATCTTTAAGATTTATTCCAAAATTTTGTCATTACATGAGATAGTTCTATGTTCTGGGCATCCCTTGGTGGTTAGCTACCATGTTGTCTCTGAATGCTGTCCTTGCAATTACACAGGTATTGTTACATGTATGTACAGAGGAGTCAAATGCCACTCTTTAGTTGGTCAGTTTTTTGTTTTTATATATATGTTTTTGTATTGATTTCAGAGAGGAAGGGAGAGAGATATGTAATCATTAATGATGAGAGAGAATAATTGGCTGCCTCCTGCAGGCCCCTAGTGGGGATTGTGCAATGATCAGAATCCAACCGTGACCTCCTGGTTCATAGGTTGACACTCAACATGGAGCCACGTTGGCTGGGCTAGTTGATCAATTTTAACATTATTCCTAACCTGTCTGATTGATAATAAATTTTGAAAGAATTATTGAATTTTGAAATAGCATTTTTGCTCACTACCATTAAAAATAAGTATTTGCTATCATTTTGCAGTGTGATTTAAATCTGGTGTAAACACGTAGCGAGAGATCTTTTTGAGGTTAATTTTGAGTCATGATTGTGGGGCCCATATTCACTATTAAATATTGTTGACATTTTTGTAATTGCACCTATATATTTGGTCAGCAAACAAATTCTGCAAGTTTTGAGAATCAAGAATATATGCTACATTCTCTAAGTAATATAAAATGTCTAAATTCATGCCATCTTTCATCCAAAGACCTGGAGTTTTGAAAAAATTTTAAATCCCATTGGGATTAAAATATGTGGCTCTCACTTGTACATATCTAACAGTTTCTAGTCTCTTTATTTGAAATGAATGTAGCCTCTTCCTCATCAGCATCATTGTTTGTTTCAAGCAGTACTGTCCTCCTATGTTTTTGGATAGTCTCACCTCACCCTTAACAGCAAGCAGTACGTCTGTTACCACCACCAGCCCCCATGAAAGCAATACTCACGTTAGCTCATCCAGCAGCAGGAGTGAGACAGGGGTCATAACCAGCAGTGGAAGGAACATTCCTGACATCATCTCATTGGACTAAAGGAGGACTTGCTCGATTCTAGGAATCATTCATCAAAACTGCTCTTTCTTGGATCTCTGGTCCGTGGAAGCTATTTTTTTTGTAACAGTTACTTTGATATTTATTGAAACGTCAAATGGATTCTTTTGCTTTCTGAAAGACGAACACAGATGACTGTGGCAAGAACCAAATGACACACATGATTTTCTTATTCATGCTGTACTCTGAGCATCAGATGCATCAGCCATAACTTTGTCTTCTTGGGAGACGGATTTCAGTTTCATGTTACTGGATGGATTCTACAAATCAGTTAAACATTTCTTGTAATAAACAGCAATAAAATTATGTGAATGTGCAAGTAAACTTTTTTCTAATTAAAAAGGATGTAATCAATGATTTTAAAAGGACAGCAACTTTTGTTTAACCTGATGTGAAGAAAAAATATATGGAAAGAAGTTACGTTTGCCAAATGAGTTGTTTCCACGCAGATTTGTTCTTTCGTTGAACTGATGAAGTCTTGATAAGTGGCCAAAGCGTGGGTTCCACTTTTCTTCCTGATTCCATCAAAGAAAAATGGCCTTTGTGTCATACATTTTTCCCTGGTTGTCATTTACATTTGATGTTATTTGCTACTGAATGCAGAGAGAAGTTCTAGGATCTGGCTGTTCTTTATTGGCGAGTATGTCGAAGAACACTACACAGATTCTACCCTGATGTAATGTGTGTTATTTTTGGTAATTTTATAATCTCATTCTAGAGATTTCTGTAAATTCGGGGCTTGCCTTCTCAAAAAAAAAAAAAAATGCTATGCAGCCATTGAAGGAAATGTTTTTGGAGTAAGGTGGCTGGAATGTTAGAATTTTGTTCTTATTGTCCAGAATCATTGAGAGCTTAGAGGCAATAGAAGAATGGATTTAGGGGAGCTTGGGAATAACAAAGTTTAATTTGTTCCTAAGAACTTCTTTTGCTCATTTACTTTATAGAATAATATTCAAATCTTGTTGAAACTTTTCAGATTTTAGTGACACTGACCAAGAAAATATGTTTTAGATCTCTGTTCATTTTTAAAGAAAAAGCAAATAGCAAGAGATAGGGGTGGTATCAGATTTCCTTTTTATTTTTATTTTTTAAAGAGAAATCTTTCCTGAGACCACAGAAGACCTGAACCCCCCTTTAAAAACCACTCTACTTTCTTTTGCTTTATTTGGCTTCCTAAATAATTTTAGAATTCTCAAGGAGTTAATACTTTCCCAATGTTTAGCTTTCTCTGCCTAAGCTATCTCTACTTTACAGATAAACTCGTTTTTAAAAATGGGTAATCTGATTCTCAAGCTGAGTGCCCAGATGAAAAGCACTGAGTTCAGTGAGAACGGGGATGCGTGACTTGGGGTGGGTGCGGCTCACGGAGCTGACTTGGCAGTGCTTGGTTTTTACACCTTCTCAAGTTTTCCTGGCCTCTGTACACCTTTTGTGCTGATTTAAGATCATGTGATTTTCTGTGTCATCCCTTCTTTGGCTACATCATCCCCTTAATGTATTACCCTTTTTGGAGAGCTGCTTATTATTAAAAGCGTGGAAAATAAACTTCCTGCAGTAGTTGTGCCATAGTTGCTAGTTCTATCTTGTCATTAGATTTCAATCCATGTTACAGTCCTTTGGTCCAGATACAGAATATCTTCATAGTAAAGTTTTATGTTGCTGCTTTAAATACAGATGCAATTTCTGTTAACTCTGTAATCAGATAGAAAAAGTAACCTGATTTGTGTGGTATAATTTGTCAATAAAGAAATGATGTATATTTGTTATCATTTTGTTACCCTTTAGATTCTCAGCGACTCCCCTTCCCAATTTAATCAACGGAGTTTTATAAGGTCAATTAAAATGTGAATAGAAGTTAGTTTATTTACTTGTTTTTTATAATGGATACCTCTGCTTTTATAGTTGTGATCTGTTTCTTTTTTGATATTTTATGTGAATAGTTTTAGTGTGCCTTTTAGGTGCTTTCCACTGAAGTTACATATAAATTTTTAATTTATCTTGCGCAGGCATATTTAAAAATCACTATTAAGTTTATAATCTTAAAATTGGGGACTTTTGAGTATACATCTTTGAAGGTGAGCACTTTTCTTTATGCATTTGGCCTTATGACAACTGCATGTTTATTAAGCCATTATCCTTTTTCATTGTGGTCACTAAATATTTTTACCAAGACCCGACTTTTTTTGTTGTTAATCCTCACTGGTGGATATTTCGTCCATTAATTTTAGAGATAATGGAAGGGAGGGGGGGAAAGGGAGAAAGGAGAGAGAAACATCGATGGGTGAGAGCCACATCATCAATCAGTTGCCTCCCACACGCACCCCAACCGGGGTGGGGAACCTACAACCCAGGTATGTGCCCTTGACCAGAATCAAATCTGGGACCCTTCCCTTCTTGGGCCAACACTCTTAACTATTGAGCTACACTGGCCAGAGCAACCCTGTCTTTTTAGCAGTTGATTTTGCTAGCCCGGATTTTTTGTTTAACCAAGTATAATGCAGTTCTAGAGGAGATTGTCTTACCTGTTGCTTAGATGTCAGCCAGCTGGTGATTATGTGGAGTACCTTAAGGGAAGGATCTGCTGTTACTAGTCTCTTGCAAACACCTGCCAACCTATAGTTTTATCTTTATTCCCATAGAAATGTTAAGGGCTTGTCTTGCTTTGGTACCTCCTGGCAGTGTAATTGGTGCTGATAAAGCTTCACACTTGCAGTTCGCTTACATTCACTGACTTTCTGACCCTTAGATGAGCCACTTTAGGATTTCACTTCCATTTCTACACTGTATTTTTCTGTGTATAAGATGCTATTTTTTTCTAAAATCGTTAGACTGAAAATCGAGGGGCGTCTTATACACAGCAGTCAGCAGAGGAGAGCCGTGTGGGTGCTCAGCTGCCCATATCTTGTCAAACAGGCTTCCTCCAATCACGAGCTTTATTATTACTGACGTCAGCTGATGCCATAATTGGAGGTGGCGGTGGAGAGTGCACAGATGCAACAGGGACCTGAGCGTTCTGAGCCCATAAAGATGTCAAAAATAAAAAGATAAATACCAGTAAGCGATTGTTTTATTCTGCAAAATTCAAACAATGTAATCAGCTCTGCAAAAGAGCATGGAAAAAGACAATTTGGACCTTCTCCCACTGAATATATGATCAGACAGTGGAGAAAACAGGAAGAACAACTCCTTAAGATGCCAAAAAAGAAGGCCTTAAGAGGAAAACCAGCAAAATATTTAAAATACTGATTTCTTAATTTTGGGTTGGAAAATTATACACGGAAAAATATCGTAAATACCTGGCATCTGTCATAGGACAATTATGAAGGCCTAATGAAACAGTAGAGGTAAATTTAGGCTATGCGCCATTTATCTAATGTGTTTCAGGAAAGCTAGAATGAAAGTACCATGATTAGAGATCGTGAGTATAAATTAGTTCTGTAACTTGGTATAAAACAAGTTTCCTTAGCATCTTCAGGAATTTGAAGAAAGGTAAGGTGTTGCATTTTGGGTGAAGTGTTCTACAGAGACTTCTGACCTTGAGTCAGATCTTTCAGATATTCTGCCTTCAGATCAATCTTGGACACTTGATTTAGTGACTAGTTATCTGTGTTTCTTCTGCCAATAAAGTCTGTATTAGTTACATTTTGTCTTTTTTTTAAAAAGTTGATTTTTACAAATCATTAGTTTAATTCTCAGGTATGCTGTTCATTTCTTTCTAGCCCCCAATTAGTAAAAAAAGCATTTAACTCTTTTGGTGTTTTTTTGGGGGGTGGGGGTGGGGGGTGTATTTTCTATTTTAGTAAACACTTTTATTTTACTAATTTTTTCATGTCGAAAAATGTAGGGCAGTGTTCCATTTAAACTTGGGTTTGACATTGTATTTAGTGGCTCTGGATCCATGTGGTAGGAGCTCATTGATGATTCAATCTGATTTATTAACCATCTTTTTGCAACAGTTACACATAAACATGGTGAAACTAGTGGAAAAGACTAAGAACTCTGCTTTTTAAAGAGTCTGATGCTACTGTCAAATAAATGATTGGTTTGTAAGTTTTTTTGTTGTTGCTAGGAACCACAGCAATTCCTATCAGAAACAAATAAAAATGCCCATTCTTTCATGCTTGCCTGATTCAGTAATGTTTTTGTTTCTGTTTATATCAGTAATACATTCTCATTATGGAAAAGTTAGACAACAGAAAAGTATGAAGAAAAACGATGTCAACCTTTATTAATTGCATGATATTCCTTTGTATGGATGTGCCATGATTCCTATCACTTTTTCCCATTGGACATTTTAGATTGCATCTCATAATGTTACAGTTGAGTGTCCTTGTGCACAAATTTTTCCTTAGGAAAAATTTCTAAAGATGAATTTCTGGGTCAAGGGAATAAACACTTTTGTAGTTCTTGCTTCATATCACACCTTACCAAGTGGATATACTAATTTCCACCCCAACCCTGTGGTGTGAGAAGAGCTATCTGACTGTATTTTCCAAGAACATGCACGATTTATCTCTATCTGACTATTTTCCAAGAACATGCACGATTTATCTTTATGCAGGTATCTGAACTAAGACTCTGCCTTGCTGGCCTGGATGAGCTAGGCTAACTGATTTTGGAGGTAATTAGCAGAGATTTTCCTGAGCTGTCTCAGTATCAAATATATCTGACATGTTCCAGAAACACCTGTATGTAGATATCCCAATGGTTTTTCACAGAGTTTTTTTTTTTTGTCGCTGTTGTTGTTTTTCACTGTGAAGTAGCCCATTGCCAGGGTACACTTTCCAGTCTTAGAAAATATTGACACTTTAAAAATATTGTGCCTAGGGCCAGCCCTTAGTAGCCTGCTCTTTTTTCCTCTTCCTGTAGGCTCCATTTTGGCCTTTCAGTAGGATCTCCTGAGCCAAAGGCAGTCCAACCCAAACTGGGAATGTGGTAAGGCTAAAACAACAGCTGGCCAAGCTTTGCCTGTTTTACTTTGTATTCTTTCATGTTTCCGATCAGATCTTGGTGTTCTAAGGGCAGCTGTGGGGAAAGAGAAACAGATTGTTAGCTTCAGGTATTTAAGGTGTGTTATTTTCTTGATTGGTATACCACATCGATTACTTCCCATCGGCTTTTTATTTCTGAGTGGCTTTTAAAGCTTACTTTAGGATCTCAAAGCTTAACTCTTTTAGGAGTCTCATGCTCTACCGACTGAGCTAGCCGGGCACAAAGCTTAACTCTTTTAAATGAAGAAGAGTCTACCGACTGAGCTAGCCGGGCACAAAGCTTAACTCTTTTAAATGAAGAAGAGTGTTGTGTTAGAAAATAGACCATCCTCTTATTTTGGCCTTCATCAAACTACTCAACGAATGTTTATTCAGTATGTTTTGTAAGTGTATGTAGAGTACAGTAGTGGAAACCATCTGGTTGCAGACTGCAAAGGGCTTATAGTCAAGTTATCAAAAATCAATAATTCTTACCTAACACTGTGTTCAGAACTTTACAAAAAAGACTCATTCCTTACAATAGCACTTCAAAGGGAAGTGGTACTGTCCCTATTTTACAAATGAAGAAATGTGTTTAGGGATGTTTTGCGGTGGACTTGGGAGTCTGAAATAGATCAAACCCCAAAGCCCTCTCTCTGACAGAACTGAAATGGCATTAATTAGGTACACTACCTAGGAGACTGATATGAGAATCTGGACATAATTCCAAGAACTGATTTCAGACATGGCCACAGGAACAAGGAAGGGAGTGGATCTTGGAGCCATTTCAAAGGAATACTCAAGATTCAGTGTGAAATGGTCATGGGAGTAAGGGCTGAGCCCATTTCTCAAGCCTGAGCAACCAGGGTAATGGTGCTATTTACAGATCCAGGAGGCAGTTAGCATGGACATTCTCTGTAGGGGGGACGATGGTGAGTTTGATATTCACCATGAGGTTTCAGAAAGGAAGCACTCGTTGTTTTGCTGCTGTCTTTCAAGGAGTGCAGATTTCCCTTGTCCTCCATTTCATCTTCATTTGTCTTCATTCTGTGTATATTCTAATCCCTCCCAATTGACCACCCATCCTCCTTCCTCCCTGAACCATGCTCAGTGGCATCTCAACCTTTTCGTTTTTCTCTTCCCTGCCCTGCCATAACAAGTTTGGTTGTCACCTGAAGTGCTACTGTAGCTTGCAGCTCTCTCCAGTGTGGTCTGGGCTTACATTCCACAGAGGTCAAGAGTTGGTACTTGCCTCCTTTTCTGTCATCATTTCTAAGAAACAAAAGGCCTTGTAAATCAGAAGTCAGTGAAGAGTTCTCAGTCATTAGCAGTGATGAGCATTTGTTGAGTTTGGTATCACTCTCTCCATTTTGTAAATGTGGAAATAGAATCTGACGGTAAGTGATATGCCTAAGGTCTAGCAGCTTGATGGTGGGGAGCCAGGCATCAAACCCAGCTTTTAACCACAAGACAGACCTTTCCGGATCAGTCTATCTAAAAAGTGGGTGTTTCCTGACCATCCTTATTGCATCACCCTGTTTCTGTCCTGTATGGCACTTGTTACAACTGGTGTTTATGTATTGGTTTATTGCGTACTGTCTGTTTTCCCTACCAGATTGTGAGCTCCATGAGGGCAGGGCTGATATTTTATTTCACTTGCATCCCAGAGCCTAACATGCTGCATAGTAGGTGCTCAATAAATACTTGTGAATGAAAAAAAATGGTGGGTAACTGTATTTGACGCTGTCTGTGGAAATCATTTAATATCTGAGTAGTAGGTGTTCACGCAGAGGAAGTACATGTTTGGGGCAGATGATAGTGGTGAAAGGTGCTGGGAGCTGGGAGGAAGTCAGTGGACTGACCTGGACTCCAAGGTCTTACAGGGGCAAGAGCTGGGAATGTGTGCCTTGTGATGAAAATGGTTGGAAATTGCTGGCTTCAAGGACATTTTAGCATTGGATGCATACATTGGAAAAGAAGAATATCTAAAATCAATAAACTAAGCTTTCACTTTAGGAAACTAGAAAAAAGGAAAAGTTAAAGCCAAAGTACATAGAAAAAGATAAAAAGTATACATGTACACAAATGCCCGTAGCAGCATTCTTCATAATAGCCAAAAGATGGAAGCTGTCCAGACGTCTACCCATTGGTAGATGGATAAACAACATGTGGCGCCCTAGCTGGTTTGGCTCAGTGGATAGAGCGTTGACCTGCGGACTGAAGGGTCCCAGGTTCGATTCCAGTCAAGGGCACATGCCTGTGTTGTGGGCTTGATCCCCAGTTGGGAGCATGCAGGAGGCAGCTGATCAATGATTCTCATCATTGATGTTTCTATCTCTCCCTCTCTCTTCCTCTCTGAAATAAAAAAATACATTTTTTTAAAAAGCATGTGGTATGTGCATACAAAGGAATATGATTTGGTCATGAAAAGGATTAAAATACTGATATTTGTATTTTAAAAATTGGCTAGGCCAGCCAGTGTGGCTCAGTGGCTGAGCATCGACCTATGAACCAGGAGGTCACAGTTCCATTCCCGGTCAGGCCATATTCTCTGGTTGTGGGCTTGATCCCCAGTGTGGAGCATGCAGGAGGCAGCCCATCAATGATTGTCTGTCATCGATGTTTCTGTCTCTCCCTTTCCCTTCCTCTCTGAAATCAATAAAAATGTATTTAAAAATTATTGGCTATCAAAGATATACTTCTAAAAGGTGACTCACAAGGCAGTGTAAACAGCTAAGCAGTGTGTTTAACACTGAGATGCAGAAATGGAATAGATGGCCATTCACAAACTCTGCTTGTGCCTTCTCGGGGGAGAGGGTTGTGGAGAGGGAAGCAGAGAAAGTAACAAGTCTCCAACTCAGAGGCTAGGCAGCAGGGATGATGCTTTGCTCATGAATCCTGCTCACCTAAGAACACCCAGGAGAGACCAGCAATGCATGTATTATATTGTAGCAGTTAGAGCCATTAGAAAAAACATGGCGGAGGTAGGTCAATCTGAAACCAACATTTGCCATAGAAGGCCTCACCCTGCGCCCCAGCACAAATGTGAGCATCCTCAGAGATGAGACCACAGCCCCCCCCCCCCCCCCCGC
>NW_005871064.1:3601859-3627299 GCF_000147115.1 Myotis lucifugus
CCCCCCCGCCCGCTGTCCCCACCCCTGAAGGCTCTGATGACACTAGGGATAACATTTCAGGGCAGGCATCGTAGCTTAAAAAGTACTTTGGAGTTTTTATCTGATCTTATTCACTCTCCACATCAGAGAATAACTTACCAAAGTTTATGGGAAGAAAGATACCTTACAATCTAAAGTGGCCCATTCTCACCCTTAGCGTTACATTGAAAAATACTGGAGGAGTTTTAAAAAGTGTAATGCCCACGACACCTCCCAGGCCAATCAGAATTCAGGGGCCAGGAGCCAAGCGCAGCAGTGGCCACACACACAGCTGCTTTCTCTGATGTCCGCCTGGGTCTTGGCCTTTGGAGATCCTCAGCATCACTGCCCAGGAGCAGCTGGCCCTCGGGGGGAGGGCAGAGTGTGTGTGGGGGGTGGGAGTAGGGGGGGTGGGTGGAAGAAGTGGATCAGAAGAGTTTTTTGGTGATAGAGGCTTAATGAAGCAGGAACTCGGCCTGAAGCTCAGCTGCCCAAAACTGCCTGAATTTACAGTAGAAAGGAACACAATGATAGTGAGTGCTGTATTTTATCTTGGCTCAGCAGCAGACCCAAAATCATGGATAGAGGGAGAGAAAGGTTCCCATTCAGAGCCTACCTCCTTCAAGAATTTGGCGATTTCTCGTTTGTCTCCTTGTCAGGGAACATTTCATAATTCAGAGCAGCTGTTTTCCTGCTATCTGCTAAGCCACCTTCACTGTTTGCCAAATTTCTGTACGTGTTTTGGTCTATTTCTGTGCTTTCTATTCTGTTCCATTAGTCATTTGTCCATTCAGGTGTCACTACCATACTGTTTTAATGACTGAGGCTTTATAATATCCAGTCAAGCTGTTTCCCTCGGATTGTGCTGCCTTTTCAGAGTTGGAGGAGAAGCTTTAATCAGAGTCACACGTTTATCTAGCCTGGACTTAATTTTTCATGCCCATGGTTTGCAAATCCTCTCTGCCCTTGCCCCTGACCCTATTCTCTTTTCTTCATCTTTGGTGAAACTTTTCCTTTCAAATGAAACCTTGTACGTAGACGAAGAGGAGCGGCCCAGGTGAAGGGTGGTGGGCGCTGGAGACCTATGGTTTTGAAGGAGAGTCTGAAAATCACTGACTCATGTACTTACCATGCTGCTGCCTCACAATCTGCTAGAAAAGGCAGCAGTTCTTCTCAGCCACCGCAGTTAACATTACCTTAGCTCCTTCAACTGATTGGGTGAGGGATGGGTGAGGCCGACCCTCAGTATGAAGAGTAGTCTTTGTCATTCAGAGCCTACTGACTTAAATGTGAATCTCGTCTTTAAAAATCCCTTCATGGAAACATCTCGAATAGTGTTTGACCAAATACCTGGGTACTGTGGCTTAGCCAAATCGACACAAAGTTAACCATCACACTGAGCAGACATTAACGGAACATAACTTCCCTGGTATAGCCATAAAGGAGAGGAAGGTGGCTGGTCTCAGCATTGTCACAATCTGGTCGGGTATAGCAGCTTGCACATGAAGGAGTAGGTGATGAGCTCACCCCGCAGGTAAGCATTAGGGGGTGGAGGGAGGGAAAGGCTTATTTCTGTATTCTGAGCTCCTTGGCACATAGCAGGTGCTCAATAAATATTTGTGAGTGAAGTTGAGAGCCATGGAAAGAGGTGGAATGAGACAGTGATAATCCTTGCTGAGGAGTTGAATGCAGTGGAGAGTGACTGACCCATTAGACAGTGAGACCAGCGTCGAGAAGGCCGGTGGCGGGGTGCAGAACGGACTGTAGGGGCTGACGGGAGGCTGGGGGAACAGTCTGAGTCTACTACATTCGACCAGCCTGGCATAAATAGGCAGCTAACGAAGCCACTGGCAAGCCTAACTGGCGAGGGATGGAGAGGAGGGAGATTTGGGAGGCAGGACTGAGCGTTGAGGCTCCAGGCCTGGACCCCACACAGGAAGGGCTCTCACACACCCTTGTTTTACAGACGAGGACTCAGACCCAGAGGAGGCGAGCACTCTGACAGCATATATTGGACCAGAACCCAGGTCCTACCTCTGGCCCGGTGCTGTTCCCAGGCCTCTTGCTCTGCTAACCAACTGGTACTTAGCCAAGTTCCCATGGTCATCCCAGCCTCTACGGTGGGAGGCGGTCCCCAGGCTCCGCACTCAGCGCCACCTCTTGCTGCAGAGTCTGTGGGGATGGCGATGGGGGGAGCAGTCACCCGAGGCTTCTCGGGGTGCAGTCTTCATTCTGGAGTGGCATCCTTATTTTAAGTAATTCACGTTGGAGGGAGGAAGTGACCGGGGAAAATGTGAAAATGAGTAGAACTTGCGAGATGAGTGTGACAGGAAGCAGGGAACTCGAACACTGACGACGAGGCACAGCTGTTATTTCTGCTCCTTTTTATAGCAACTCTAAGTCAGACTTTTCACACAAGGTAGGAACCCCTTCGCTCTGAGTGGTTCCGGGCCCACACCCTCGGGAGCCCCGATGGGAGCACAGGAGGGTGGGTGCTGGGGGCCCTGAGACCAGACCACCCAGCTCTGTGCAGAGACAGGATGGGCTTTGAACGAATGCCAGCCCTTCCCAGCTGCCTCTCCATGCATTGAGGAATGGGGTGCCTACCTCGGTCCTCCCTAAACCCAGGGACACCCACACCCAGACTTCTTCATGAGCGTCCATGAAGGCCAAGCGTTCATTTTCATAAGAATATGGACACCATCCCCTGAACGTGGAGAAATGCTGGCATCCTCCCTCCAGTCATTTTTCCTCTTTTTGGAGGCAGATGGTGTGCCCAGTGGCTCTGTGCCAGTGGGGACTGGGACAAGTGGCTGAGAGGTGGGGTGACAGAGCCAAATGATTGTGTCTTTTTCCGGGAGCTGCTGTTCGTTCTGAGGCCCATCGGCTGCTGTGAGAAAGGCTTGGAGGGCTGCGGGGGCCCACTGTCCCTGACACAGCCCCAGCCCGGCTGCTCGGGCCTCCACTTCCCCGGAGGTGCCTCCTTTGCAGGGAAACATCGTCGAAGGCTCTGGTGGAAAACAAACCATGGCGGGGGAGTGTATACAGATGAAGCTGTGAGCTATTAGCGCCTTGGCGCGCATCCGTTTATTTCTGTTGATGGGCGCTCAGCTCGGCGCTAAGATTTATTGTGGGAATCGGAAGAGCTGGCCTGCTCTTGCCAGGGCGTCAGCCACCCTGGTTGGAGCTGGTGCAGCTCCGGAGGAATGAGAGAGGAGCCGAAGGACAGATGAGAGGGGGACGGAGGCAAGACCTTCTGCCGGGAACAAGGGTGGGAAGGGTGTTTCAGGAAAGTGACTGAGCACGTGGAGTCATGGCCACGAGGCATGCAGGAGAGAGGAAGTGGAGGGGGGCTCTGTGGCTGGAAGCCAAGTGTCTGCAGGGCTGCCTGTCAGCACGTGGTGGTGGTTTCTCCGGCAGAGGGGACAGCCTGGATGTAGAAGCCATGGCGAGTCCTCAGTGGCTGTCCGTTGGCCAGGCTGGTACAGCCGTGGGACCATCTCCCCACTTCTCCCTTTCATTTGGGACAGGAAGGAAGCAGGGACTGGCGTGGCTCTGTGATTAGGTCTGGCTGATAGGAAAAGGTGTAGAATAGTAGGATAGACTGCTGGGGCTCGGCGTTTTTTGTCCTTTCCTCTCTCCCTTTCTCCATCGTGCTGTCTGGAAAGCGGGCACCATGGCCGTGCTCGGACTGTCCTCTTGGGCTCTGAGACAATGTGCTGAAATGAGTGAGCAGCAAGAGCAGAGGAGACAAATCCCTGAGGCCCCAACTGTCACCATCCCACCTCTGGGCGGGCTAACTCGAGGGTGTGTGTGTGTGTGTTTTATGTGTGAGAGAAATAGACCTACGATTTTAGTGACTGTTATTTTGGGTTTTTTATTATACGCCACTGGACCTAATCCCAACAGAAACAGACCACGTGCAGGGAAAGTGTGGGTAATTATCAGGATGTCAGTACAGTGATTGGCCAGGAGGTCTTAACAAAACAGGGAGGGAGGAGAAGCCAGGAGGTGGCCGGCACCTGAGAATGGGGGCTCCAGTCCTTGGGCAAACACAGCAGAGTGGCCTGGTGGGGGCAGGAGGTCTTTCCGGGGGGGGGAAAGCAGAACGTTGTGGTGGGAAAGTGAAATCTCTGATTTTGCGGTTTCAGAGTTTGCTTGACAAGCTGTGGCCACGTAGGTGCTAACATTCCCTGCAGGCCTCCGAAGCAGCCCGCGCCCTTTTCAGTAGCTGGCGCGCCTAGCCTCACGCCTCATGTAACGCTGGCAGGGGGTTTCTCGTATTCACCTGTTTCATAAAGAAACCGAGGCTCAGAGAGGTCCAGAAACTGCACTGCGGGGACAAGTCTGGTCACCGGCTGGGTTGGCATTAGAACCAAGGCCCGTGACTCCAGGGCCCAAGCTCTTAGCCACGCCCACTCTCCTGCGGGGCACGGAGCTGGGGGACCACCAGCGGGCAAGCGAGAGCAGCGAAGGCCTGTGCGGTGGCTGCTGGCTGCATCCTCTGGATGGACGTTCAAACCCCCCAGCATGGTGGCCCGAGATGAGGTGAGGGGGAAGGCAGTGCCGCATACCAGGCATTGAGTTTACAGACCAGGGCGGGGAGAGGGTGGGGCAGTGGTGACGGGACCCTTGACAGGGTGTAGAGGAGCTGAGATCTGGACACGCAGGGGTGCACCAGCCCTGCCCCTGGTCCCTGGGGTTCAGAGGCTTGGAAGACAGCATGTGAGTGTAGGGAGCCAGCACCCCACAGCGTGGGTTAGATTGGGGCCGATGCAGACGCCCTGGGTTCGCATCCCATCTCCACCTCTCACGCGGTGTCACCTCAGACAAGTTTCCCAGCTTTTGTGCCTCAGTGTCCGCGTGCGTATGGCCACAGTGGTAGTTCCTGGCTTGAAAGACTGTGAAGATGAAATGGGCACTTTGTGCAGTGCCCGGCCCGTGGTGAGCCCTCGGGACTGTTGCTGTTTCAGGGCTTCGTGGACAAGGTAAGGGCCTGAGACAGAGCGGAGCGAGGTGAGGAGGGGATTCCAGACGGACAAGGGGAAGCCACAGGCTTGGCCACACTGCCTCCCAGGGAGGGCTCCCCCCCTTGTCCTCCGGTCACCACGCTGGGCACGTCCCCGGGCCTCTCTCCTCAGCATTCTGTTTCTAATATAAGAAAAGACCCGCCCTTCTAATGAAATGCCTGAACATCTTGGGCAGGGGCAGTGTTTTCCTCCGCCCATGTGTCACCCCGTACCTGTACCCGGGCCATTGTCTAACAGTGTTTGTTGGATGATGGCACGAGCTGCCCCGGCCTTGCTAGCAGGTTCACTGCCTTCCTTGTCCTGCCAGGAGCCCTGTTCGCCAGCTCCGGGCCCGGGCCCTGCCCCAGCTGCCGACGCCGCTTGGCTCTGACTGTTCACGTTCTGTCTGCGCCTGGGGGGTCCCACCCTCTCGTTGCATGGCCAGCTATTTACTGCTTTGGGTCTGCAGTTATTATTAGACACCATGGAACCCAATCCTGCTAAGGGAGTTTTTATTAGCAAGTGTCATAAGGTTGGCATCTGTGTGTCTGTTTAGGAAAACTTCTGGTGAGGCTGAGGCAAGTATTAGGATGCCAATGGGTCTGTTAAAGAACCAGGCACCACTGGGCCTACAAACGTCTGGACGGTCACAGGCCGTGGGCAGGTCCAAGCTCCCTTCGGGTCTCAGCACCTCTGGGCCGGGAGGGGGCAGCTCCAGGTCACGCGCCGGCCCAGCCTCTCGCCCTGCACTCTGCTGATGACATGCAGGGTGACGCTGGACCAGGCCTTTCATCTCGGGGGCATCAGGGTGTGGATCTGTGAAATGGAAAGAATGTTGCCTCACAGGGCCCAGCATGCCGCAGGTTCTTGTGGGAAGGACAAGAACCAGCAGATCTGACCTTCAGGACAGCGCTTGGGGTCGGTGTTAGAGAAGCTACATCGCTTGCCCAGATTCACAGAGCGAGTGAGCCGAGGAGCTGAGATCTGGATCTTGGTGAGTCTAGCTAGCTCCAAAGGTCATGCTATTTTCTCTGCGCCAGAAGGTCAAACAGCCTCAAAGAATTGCCACCTCCCCCGGGGTATCTGGGAGGTTTGGGAAGGGAGGTGCACAGAAGAGAAGATGGGGCGAGGGCAGAGTTGGGAGGGAGAGGGGACACAGGAAAGGACCTCAGGGGCCCATTCGCTTGGGAGGAGCGCCAGGCCGGCTCTTCCTTTCTCCTTCGCGGTAGTTACATGGGTGTCTTCACGTTGTGATAATTCGTGGAGCTGCACGCCGAGATTGGTGCACTTTTCTGTGCATATGTTACACTTTTAAAAAAGGTTTTTAAAAAAGGAACTTTGTATCATACAGTTATGGAGTCCAAATGTATTTTTAAAGTTCATACTCATACTCTTACATATGCAGCTGTCATCTGCATCTATTCAAATGACATTAAAAGTTACCTTTAAGAATCTGGAGATATGCGGGTAGAATTCCCAAGAGTCGGGGTCCACGTGCAGATCCCAGAAGTGAAATTCTGGGAATTGCTGACCTTCCTGTGGTTGACTAGCTCCTGACCAGGGAACCACCGTGGGTCACAGGCCCTCCTGCTCCTGCCCAGCTAGAAGGCTGTTTTCTTCAGCTTCCCTTGCATCTAGATTGTCTACAGGACTTAGGTTAGCCAACAAGATGTGAGCAGAAGTGTTAGGTGAGGCTTCAGGGAATGTTCTTAAAGGGAGAAAGAGCAACCTGTCTTTATCTCTTCCTCCATCTTGTTAACTGGACTTTAGATGTGAAGGCTGGAGCTCTGGTTTCTCCTGTGTCACACAAGGACAAGAGCTACATCCTTGGGATAGTGGAGTAACGAGCTAGGAGGAGCCCAGATTTCCAAAGACTTTTTCAAACGGAGCCACTCCCTAACCTTGGATTGCTTCCTTTAGAACCGTGGTCGGCAAACTGCGGCTCGCGAGCCACATGTGGCTCTTTGGCCCCTTCAGTGTGGCTCTTCCTAAACCTTAGGAGTACCCTAATTAAGTTAATAACAATGTACCTACCTATATAGTTTAAGTTTAAAAAATTTGGCTCTCAAAAGAAATTTCAATCGTTGTACTGTTGATATTTGGCTCTGTTGACTAATGAGTTTGCCCATCACTGCCTTAGAATGTCTGTTACATGACTGAGAAGAAAATGTGTATCTATTACATCTTGTCATTTGGGGGATTTCTGTTCCTCGGAGCTGAACCTGATTTTAATCCATATTCCCCCCATGAAAGACACGGTGGCCTTTGCTTGTCCTCCTTGGGCCCCATGGTTAACCAAGGATCAGATGGGAACCCACCCTTTGACAGGCTGCAAGTCGAAAAGCCAAGAGGTCATACTCACCCCCACCTCCTGACATTAAGTCCCTATGTGAAAGCTGAGTGGTAACTCAAGTGGAATGATTTTATGGGGTCCAGGGAGTTGCCAACCACCTCTTCACATATGTGGTGCCTGAAATTCCATGTAGCCATGAGAATTTCTTCTCAAACACAAATGAGTCGAGGAAGGAGTACAGCATATTAGCATGAAGTCATTATCTTAGAAGTAGAGGCTGAGTTAGAAAATTTTAAAGATGAATGGGACCTCGGGGGCTCATTTAGCCCAGTGGTTTTCCAGCCCTCACATTCTGAGATGGTGCCTACGGGCTGCCATTTAGGCCAAGAAGGGGCATGAGGGGAGGACAGAGGACACAGGGCTCCCTTTTGCTTTGGACCCAAGTCTTCTATGCTGGGAACAATTGAAAACCACATCCCTCTTTATTTTATTTTATTTTATTTATTTATTTATTTTTTTAAAATATATTTTATTGATTTTTTACAGAGAGGAAGGGAGAGAGATAGAGAGTTAGAAACATCGATGAGAGAGAAACATCGATCAGCTGCCTCCTGCACATCTCCTACTGGGGATGTGCCCGCAACCCAGGTACACGCCCTGACTGGAATTGAACCTGGGACCCCTCAGTCCGCAGGCCGACGCTCTATCCACTGAGCCAAACCGGTTTCGGCAATCCCTCTTTATTTTATAGGCTAACGTCCAAGGTTGCCAATAGGTTAATCAGGCCTGAGTTCAGAAGGCCCGTTAGTGGCAGAGCCAGACCTAGAATTAGGTTTCTGACTTTTAGGGCTGTGTTCTTTCCAGTGTTTCATAGTTCCTTGGTTAGCTTTAGGCTCACAGGTAACCTTCAGACAGGTAAACTTCAGACTTCCTGAAGGTCAGCTGCAGGCGTGTATTAAGGAGATGAGATAGTTTGGTGGGAGGACAGTGAAGGGCACAACTCCTCACTCCCTCATTTCTCTGTCATCAGCACTCCTCCATCACAGCATCTGTGCTCCCTTAAAAGGAGGAAAGGGTAAATGCGTGGGGAAAAGTGCTGCTATTTATTTATTTATTTATTTATTTATTTATTTATTTTTATTGATTTCAGAAAGGAAGAGAGAGGGAGATCGAAGCATCAATGATGAGAGAGAATCATTGATCAACTGTCTCCTGCATGCCCCCTACTGGGGATCGAGCCTGCAACCCGGGCACGTGCCCTGACTGGGAATTGAACCCACAACCTTTCAGTGTATGGGACGATGCTCTCACCAACTGAGCCACCCGGCCAGGGCAGAAGCCTATACTTCAGATGGCAGAGCCGAGAATGGAAAGAACCAGGGTTCTAGAAATACTGATTAGCCAGTTGTGGGACCCACCCTTCCTCTAGCTTTTCTGATATGTGGAAAAATAAATTTCTCTACAGCTCCTGTTACTTTAGTCAAAAGATTTTAATTGACACACTGGTCTTCAGGACACAAGAATTCTGGACACAAGGAGCACAACCCACACTTAAGCTCAGTAGTCCCTGGTGGCAGGGGCATGTATGATGAGACAGCTGGCCAAACATGGAGGGCACTTCATGCATGGAAAAGCCATCCTGTGATCTCCAGGCTGCACCTCAAAGATAAAGGAACCTGTGCTAACACCCTGACAGTGGAGAATGGACTAACATGTTATGGTTTACTAGGCCTTTGCAGACATAATGCCTGAACGTGGGAATGACTTTTCCTGGGACTGTTTGGGTCAGTGGGTAGGACTTTTTGCACGGGGCTCTGTGTGTATCACATGGTGTGGGCCAATTCTGCTCACGCCCATTCATTTCTGTATGATGTGCACTTTCACGGCAACATCAGAGTCCTGTGCAACAGACACCGTATGCCCCCAAAGCCGGCAGATTTACTATCTGGCCCTTTCAGAAAAAGCTTGCTGGTCTCTGGGGTACAGCACTGTCTACCTGACCTGTCAGTCATGACAATTTGGGCAAACCCACAACATAGCAGCTAGGCTGGCATCTTGGTGACCACACTGTGGGTGTGCAGGCAGAACACACCAATCCTCTTATTTTTTGTGTATAAGTATTGACATTGTTGGATGACAAGACATTTTCTTTAATCCTGTTTCCACTAATGTCTATTTTAGCATCAGGTATGTGTTCCCCATTAGATCGCACTGAAGATGGGTGAGGGTGAGGTTAAGGGGATGGTCGCCTGTGGATTTCCTTATGGTGCTTGGGGCGCAGTTCTAATGGTTGTGACCTTTCGTGCGGGCACAGAGGATAGATGCTTCAGATAAATTGCTCTTCAAATGGAGCACCAGAATACACATGCAAGCTATCGCGGAACCTTTCCCAGCAGCAGGGTTTTCAAAGGGAGGGAGAAAAGAGTGTTTTTGCACCAGGAACCTGTGGAGCAGGGGGAACCCCAGATCATAGCGGGACACTCATCCCCTTTCTCTTCGCAGGTACCCACTTGAAAAAAAAAGTGAGGCAGAGACAAGCTCCGAGGCCACCGGTGCTCAGTGGACCGGCCCTGGGTGACCATGCTTCACGGGGTTTCCATGAATATCAAACGGGTTGGGTTCTGAAGCACTTACTGTGGCGCCAGGTTTCGTAGGGCAGTGACCCTCGGCCTGTCCTCCTTGCCTCTCCCCTGGAAGGAGGCAGAGAGTTCACTCTCAGGTTGGTGCAGCAATGAGACCCCAGTGGGTGGGAGGCTGTGGCAGCAGGGAGGGTCAGATCTCTCAGGGGAAAGAAAGATAAGCCGCCACATGCATGCCTTTTCCGTCATTTCTCCCTCAAACTCTTCCCTACCAGCCTGCAGACGGATTTATCTAAAGTGCAGATCTGATCATATCGTTTCCCGACTTAACATCTTGCAAGGAATGGATCCCTGGATAAAATCCCAACTCCCCATGCTCCGGCTCCTGCCCACCCACTCAGCCGCCTCTCTAGCCACGCTGAGCCGACTATGCTACGTCTTCCACGGACAACCATTGCCCACATGTCCCCCTCTGCCCAGCATACCTCACCCCACTCCTTCACCCGGCTGGCTGTCCTTACCCATCACAATTCAGGTCACTCTCCTTACCATTCTGCCCACCTCCCCACCCCTAATTTGGGTTAGACTTGGGAATACTTACCCCGCTATAGGGTGTTGTCTGTCTGCCTTCTCCACTGTGCTTCAAACTCCTTGGAGGGCGTAGACGATGGCTGGCTGGTCCTCGTCTCCTTGGCACATAATCCCTCCATGACACTCCCACCATGTCTACCGCATGCCTGGAGCTTCTATTGAGAACCTAGGATGGCGGGTTCTTTTAGTGAAATGACACGTGCTTTGCTGTGGCCATGGCACTAGCGTTGGGAAGCTCCCCTGGTGCTTTAGGGGGTGACCATAGTGGAACCCTCATCCCTTTTCCCTTCTCAGGTACCCAGGGCGCCGTAAGCATTTCTAAGCAGCTGTGTTTATAGGGCATTCTTTTGAAATGCTAGCATTGTATAGGCCAGTGGTCGGCAAACTGCGGCTCGCGAGCCACATGTGGCTCTTTGCCCCCTTGAGTGTGGCTCTCCCACAGAATACCGACTTCTGCGCATGGGCCACGAAGTTTCAATCACATTGTACGTGCGTGCCCGCACGTGGTATTTTGTGGAAGAGCCACACTCAAGGGGCCAAAGAGCCGCATGTTGCTCGCGAGCCGCAGTTTGCCGACCACTGGTATAGGCCACCACCTGAACATGTCCAGGGCTGGCCCTGGATTGGAAATGGCAAACATTCTCTTGGTTGAATTTGTCAGTGTTTTTCCTCGAAGGGCAGAACCTGATCCCAGTGTTTCTAACTCAGGGCTCAGCCTTGACAGTGAGCGAAGGAGAGTCCAGGTCCATTTTGGCCACCATGTCATTTAAACGTGTTCCGAGTGACCTTATTATAAACAGTGTCGCTGTGGCTGGCTACCTGTGGGAGTCTGACATACCCATGGTGGACATGAATCTTTCTGCACTGCAATGCATTGGATGTATAAACCGTTAGGGATTAATAATATCTTTACCCTTTGAAACAAACTGGATAGATTGGGGTAAATGCAGGAGAGGAATATTTGGGAGGTGTTGCTAAAACAGAGGAGGATGTGAAACAAATATAAAATAATATTGAATGCCAACTATAATTGAAAAATAAAGTAAAAAGAAAATAAAAAACAATAAATCTACAGAAAGGAGGAAAAAACAGAGGAGGCTGTTTCTCAGGTTGGAGATGTGAAGGCCAAAGGTGACTTCATATCTATGGTCAAGATTATTTAATGTTATTTGGAACGCAGTTGGTACTTCGTAAGGCAACTGAACAAGGGGTTTAAATTCAGTTCTATTCGGTAATAGTAACTTATTGAACACAAGGCTGATGCAGTAGAGTCCAGTGTCTGCAGTTGACCAGGCCACGGCAAACCCTGGCTCTCTGGTTGTCAAGGGGCATTTCTGTTTAGTGGCTGCAAACCCCCCTCATCACAGGCAAAGCATCCCCACCCCAGAAGTCAGCCTCTTGAAGCTTGCCTTGTTAACACCAATATAAGGAGGCATGAAACAGCATGATGTACTTATCACAAACTCCTTGAGTACGTGGGTGGAATGTCACTTACATAATCTGGCCATCTGACACAAAACCTGGCTTTCCTAAACCGGCAGAAACCTCTGAGGTCTTGGGTAAAAAGGAGTCTTTCCATTTTATATCGGAGACAGTGCACACAGCATGAGCAATGCCCATCAGTTATCAGCAATTTAGCAGCTTGTGCCAGTGTTGACATGTGTTCTTGGCTTAATTGTGCGTGAGCTTGTGTTTGAAACAATGACGCAGCTGTCCCCATTCCTGGCAATTAGGATGTAAAAATGGTGTTCGCTGACTCTGGCATTGCGATAGCTTATGCATGTGTTTACTCCTTTGTTTGCAAGGCTTGCTGGGTGTTTGCTGCAGTTCTACAATCAGAATGTGCTTTCGGCTTCAGATGGAACCAGATCCATATTAATAGCAACAACGGGGACTGCAGACCTCCGTGTTTCAAGATCTTGGGGTCTGACCCACCCCAGATGCTTGTGTTTGTGTGCATGTTAAGTAAGATGCTTCTTTGACTGGCTGTGAAGACAGTCAGATTTAAAACACCCTCAGGATTAGAAGGGCAGCGTCAACAGAGGTGCGCTGGACAATGCTGATCGTTTGCAGAGAAGCAAGTGATCCAAATCCATCCCACACAGCAGACTGCCGCGAGGTTCCAACTGAGCGAATGTCAGCATCAGTCTTCTTCTCCGCTAACTCAGGCGGGTGACCTGGCCATAGAGAAGTCAGTGCCAGGGTTCAAAGCTGTTACTTTCCCTGGACTATTTTGGCTCTTGGCTCAGTGGGCTTTTTTCGATTAGACTAGCCAGATAATGATAGTAGTGTTGGTGAGGGTGGGGACCAGTTCCTATTAGGTCACGGCAAGTCTGGAAAAATAACTTATATTTTGGAAAACTGTTCAGTAGTAGTCACTAAAGCTGAACATATGCACATTCTATGACCCCAAAATTTCATTTTTAAATACCAATACCCAGCAAAAGACATGCACTAGAAGTTCATGGCAGGAACTACCCACATGTCCATTAACAGAAGAATGGGTGAATAAGTTATGTGCAGTCCAACAGTGGCATACTCTACAGCAATAAGATGGAACCTACTCTAACAGTATCTATAAACTATCTAAACTGTAACACATAGGCTAGTGTTCTGTCCCTATGAAACAAATGACCACAGACTACAAATGACAAAAGTAGGGCTGAAAATAAAACACATTTACCAGCTCACAGGTGTGTAGGCCTTAAATCTGGGCACGATGTAGCTAGGTTCTCTGCTGAGCGCCTCACGAGCTGAGGTTAAGGTGTGGGTGGCTGGATCTCAGGATCCTATCGAAGTATGAAAGGTCCAAACCTGTAGAGAATTTTTTACGAGTTTATTTGAGTCAATTGCTGGGAAACAAAATGCTCCAGAGAATGGCCTTTTTACAGCTTATTTTATATATTAGAATCAAAGAAGGAGATGTAAGGGGGGTTACATGAAATCCATTGGTGGTAGAGTGAAACGAAGAGATAAATACTTCTCTTACATTGGTGGGTATAGGATAGTTAACAATATTTACAGCACATAGAGATGGTATTTGGGGGAGCAAGATAACAACGAGGGGTCCTGTGGCCTCTCTGGTGTGGTGGGTGTACCCTGAGCGATCTGGAAAAGGAAATTACTCTGACATTCTTAGACAATAGACAGGGTCACTTAAAAAATAAAGATTGATTTTTGTCAAGGAAGTAACAGGCCTAGGATGTGACTGCTGCCGTGGCTCACTTTTAGTTAGGAATCTTTATGTTCAGACCATCCTATGTGGTTCCTTTCGGTCTCTGAGTCTGTAAGGCCCCCACGCAGGCCTCCCCTGAGCTTGCCAGGGTTAGTATGTGGCCCTTTTTCACTCACAATCCTCTTCCAAGCTCCTTCAGGTTGTTGCAGAATTCAGGGTCTTTTGTGATTGGAGGACTGGCTCTCACTTGCTGGCTCTGGGCCAGGGGCCCATTTTGGCTCCTGGAGGCCAGCAGCATCTCTTGCATGTGGACCCCTCTGTCTTTGAAGCCAACAATGTAGAACTTCCCTCGTGTCCATCCCCTCATACTTCCAATCTCTTTCTTCCAAAAAAGCCCAAGGCTCATGTGATGAGGTCCATCGAGAACGATCTCCTCAAACACGGGGCCTTAATTACATCTGCAAAAGGACGCTACAGCAGCACCTAGATGGATGTCCGATTGACGACTGTTTGAGAAGGTGTGTGTACAAGAGAGGCTGATGGAATCTTGGGGGCCATCCTAGAAAACTCACAACATGTCACACACAACATGTGCATGAATCTCACAATTGGTGGTGAGCAAAAGTCAGATATGAACGTATATGTAATGTATGATGCCATTTGGATAAAATACAGGAACAGGAAGCACCGATCTTTGGAGCTAGAAGTCAAATAGTGGTTACCATCGAGTCCATGGTAACTAGAAAAAGAAATGAGGGAGTTTGGGGCAGGGGGCTGATAATGCTTTTGTTTCTTGGCCTTTGTCCTGGTTACATGGGTGTGTTCAGCTTATGAAAACACAGCAAGCTGTACATTTTCAGAATAATCTGGATTTATTACTTTCAAATAGATTCCGCCCCCCTCCCAAGGAAGTATGCATCTAAAGACAACTATCAGAGTGGATATCTGATGAGGGTGGAGAATGAGGAGGAAAATAAAGAAACAAGGGTACCTTGCCTGGAGAGATGATGATTCATGAACTCTGCAGGTGAGGGCTAGCTAGGCAAAAAATGGGAACTCTGCCGACTGGGACCTGTGTGGGACCTGCCACAGAATTTGTGTTGCCCAGGGTAAAGTGAAGTGAGGGCCTCCTTGTTCAAAAAACTTATCATGAATTGGAAGACAGCAAGAATGGACCAGTAAGCCAAGAGTGGGGTAAGAGTAGGCACTGGTCCCACCCCCAGGGAGCCAGCCCTGCCTTGATGTGTGGGAGAAAGAGCCACATCTCTGACTCCAAAGACTTCTTGGTAGGAGAGCTACTTTGGGCAGCTAGAGCGTTGATCCTTTCCACTGCAAAATGGGTCAGCCAGAGGCTAGGAGGCGCTAATGAACTAATATATGCAAGAGCAAGCACTTTTTGATGTGTAAGACACCAAACAAATATCAGGTTTATTATAATAATGGGCTATAGAAATGTTTATGTCTTATTTTTTTAGTTAAAAACCCTATCTGGCCCGGCCAGCGAGGCTCAGTGGTTGAGCATTGACTTATGAACCAGGAGATCACCGTTTGATTCCTGGTCAGGGCACATGCCTGGGTTGCAGGCTCCCTCCCCAGTGTGTGTCTTGCAGGAGGCAGCCCACTAATGATTCTCTCTCATCATTGATGTCTCCCTCTCCCTCTCCCTCTCCCTCTCCCTCTCCCTCTCCCTCTGTTTTTTTAAAAAGAGGAAACTATTAAATGCCAACGCCAGAGCATTGGAGTCTGGGCACTTCTCCACCCAAGTTCTCTTTCTTGATGCTATCAGAGTTGAATCCCTGACCTGACTCTAGAACACCCTCCCTCTCCCCGAGGCTGGAGACCCTCGGAAGGGGCGCCGTTAGAATCTTCCAGCCAGGGCTCAGTGGCGACGCCCCGCGGGCACCTGACCCCCAGGCGCGGGGAGGCTGGGTGTCGGGATGACAGGCTGTCGCTTGCGTGGGGTGGGATGGGGAGGAGGAAAGGGGAGCGCATTCAGGGGTTAGGATTTCTGAAGAGGCACGTCTTGACATTGCATTTGTGTTTATTTTCCCTGGTGTGCACGCTTGAAGTACAAACCTTCCTACTTAGTGACTGACTAAGGCTTTGGGGACTGTGGTACTCGAAGGCGGCCAGCTGCCTGACCTAAGATTTACGAGTGGTTCCAGCGAGAGACAAGGTCCCAGTGTCTCGGTGACAACAAGGTCTTTGATGAACAGCCAGGAGCTGCAGTTGGGAGGGAGAGGAGGCGAGAGCCCCCGGATTGCCTCCTCGCAGGATGGGGCGCCGGGGGCCATCAGCATGCAGGAGCCGCGCGCGTGTCCTTGAAGGGCTGCCCGGCTGACCTTGCTCTGCATTCTCCGGAGAAACCTCCCCGAGCGCGCGAGGCCGAGGCCGCGCGGTGACTCAGTGCCCGGCGCGCCGCATGCAAATGTTCCCCTCCAGCGAGCCCGGCGCCGCAGCTCGGCCTCCCTTTCCTTTCCTGCCCCCCTTTTTAATTCTACTCTTCAAACCCGGCTTCCTCCTCCCCCTCTGCACCGCCCAACAGCCCGACTGTCCGGGCGTTCTGTCCCCCACTTCCCATCCGCAGGACCGAAGGCCAACCTTCGCGCTCCCTCGCTGCGGGGATCGGGGACCGGGGATCGGGGACCGGGGATCGGGGATCGGACCTGGCTCTCCCGAGCTGGCACCGCGAAGGGTAACCGCGATCCCGCCCGACCAGAGGGGGCGGTGCGCGGCGCTCCGAGGCGCACGGGCGGACGGCCCGGGCCCCGCTCCTCATTGGCCGCCACCTCCGCGGGAGGGGCCGTCCTGAGCTTGGGGCACCAGGCGCTGCCCCTCGCCGGGAAATCGGCAGATGCCGGGCACTGGCGCGTGGAGGTGAAGGCAGTGGAGGGAAGGCCCGGGCGCAGCCGAGCTCCCTGCAGCCAGCCCTGCCCTGCCCGCTGCCCCGGTGCTGGCGACGCTCGGTTGCCCCCTATGCCCGCTACGCCAGCCGGAAACTTTGCCCCAAGAAGTCCTCCTCCGCCTGACTGCCTAGTCGGTCTTGTGCCGCCACCCCCACCCCCGCCCACGGGCCCCCGCGCGTGATTGCGGGGACCCCCGGCGCCTGTGCCTGCCACGCCCCGCCGCGCGCGAGCGGCCGCCAGGATGCGCTACGCGGACCCCTCGGCGAACAGGGATTTGTTGGGGAACCGAACTTTGCTCTTCATCTTCATCTGCGCCTTCGCCTTGGTGACTTTGCTGCAACAGATCTTATATGGCAGGAACTACATCAAGAGGTGAGAAAGTATGCGTGCTGGTGCGAGTGCGTGGAGCCCGCGGGTGGGCCAGGTGGCGTCTGCGGCGTCCAACCGGGTGTCCAACCGGGCGTCCGGGGTGCGTGACCCTGGGGTTTGCACTTAGCCGTGAGCCCCTCCGCGTAATTAGGTTTTGGCCACGGTGGTGCTCCACAGCGCGCCTCTCCTCCCGGCCAGAAGAGAGCGCCTGCCCAGCGCGGGCCCGAGGGGCGCAACAACTTTGTTCTGTTGTGAAAAATGGGGGACCGGTTAGAATTCTGAGTGGCCACGCTGACAATAAATCCATTTTACTGTCCTGAGCGGCCACAGGGGCCCGATTGGTGTCCCCCAAATCTACAGTGCCATGCCATGCGGTTGGAGGGGAGGCTCCTGGGAGAGGGAGGCTCAAAGCCGAGTGGATTACCTGGCGAGTACTGAACTTGTGGGGACCCTTGGGAGGGAAGCATATCTCCCCCCCCACCCCCCACCCAAGGAGCGTCGGTTGATAGTGGGCTGATGTGATGCGACAGGGACAGTGAACTCATAAACCTCTGGATCTATGAAACTCACAGCCTGATCCCTTCTGAACAGATGGTCCTTTCTCATCCTTACGCACAAGGTCAGACCTGCCCCGGGAGTTAACTCTCGCTTCGTTGGGCTCTGCTCTTACCCCCCACCCCCCTCTCCGTCTCCCATCCACCAGCAAACTCCATTAAGGGAAAGAGCAGTAGGATTTGTCACTGGGAGACTGGGGCCCAGCCTCCGTTCCTTGCCGGCTCTGCCCTGCCGGCTGAGGAGGAAAGCTTAGGGTTACCTGCCTGGTTTCCGGGCCTGGAAGAGCGCGGATAGACCAGCCCTCTCAGAACCTCTTTTGCAAAGAGCCCACCTCTCGCTCCTTTCTGCTGGAGGTTTTCCCTTTGCTGCCAGCGTCTCCCCACTCTCACTGCTCCCCCCACCCCAGGCTCATAGAAAACAAAACGCCTCTCTCGCTATGTAAACATCCCATTTCTTCCCTAAACTCGCAAATACAACCGTTGTTCTCCTTCATCATTTGTGCCCCCCATTCTGGGCCAAGCCTGGAGTGGGAGAGTGAGGTTTCTGCGGAGACCCTGGTGCTCAGAGTAGGAAGCCAGCAGCTACCTCCTTCCATGTCCCAGGGCTGGGGATGTGAGGTCCCTTGTCTGGACATTTGCTTCAGACTGCCCCTGCTCCGGCCTGTCCCCCGCAGTGTTCTTCCTGGTGGAAGGCGGTGAATGAACTTGGTGCTGTGGCTTTAAAGGACATTTTCCGAGAATTTCCTGGCTTGTTGGAGCCCATTGGGCCTGCTTCCTCCCCCTAACCATGTCCGTATTCAAGGACAGCGGGGCCCCACATAGCCTGCTGCAGCCCTCCCCTGCTGCACTTGTTCCTCAGCAGGTTGGCTCTGGGTTCCTGCCCCCTGCTGGCACCTACCCAGAACCAGAGGGGCTGCAGGGATCCCTGCTGCCTTATCAAAAGTGGAAGAATATCAGTGACCATGGCAAATGTCAACTCAACCGCTGCTGCTTGCTCTGGCAAGCCCTCCCTGGTCCTGGGTGGATGGGCTAGCTGCTCGGGGTTCAGTGGGCACTCCAGTTGTTCTCATCCTCCCTCACACAGAGACCCTAGGCCCTTAAGTCTCAGGCGCCACCTCCCCTGGCCTTACTCCAGGGACCTGGTTAATCCAAGCAAGCAAGCAAAGCTTATATGTGCCTGATTCTGGAAGGGCGCCAAAACGATGTGGTCTTGGTGTTCAGGGGGATTGAATTCTGTTTTGGGGAAACAAAATGACCACATGAGACAGCTATGAAGTAAGTGTTAAAATGTCTGAGGAGGGAGGCACCACTGGACTGAAGTAGTCAGGGTAGGCTTCCTGGAGGAGGTGGAACCTGAGTGGGTCTTTGAGGGAAAGATAAGATTGGGGTAGGGCACATCCAGAACTAAAGAAGGAGGCAGCAGAGGTACAGAGATGTGGCACGGCCTCCTCTCACCTCTCCCATGTGTGGCCCTACCCACTGCGGCACTGGGCCTCACCATTGGTTAGCTCTTCATGGAGCCACCCTGACCCTGAGCCAGGTTCTTTTTCTAACTTCTTAAGTTGGATGCTTATCTCTTTAAGTTCCAGTCTTTATTATTTTCTAATGTAAATTTGTAAGGTTATGCAATTTCCTCTAAATAGTTCTCTAGCTATAGCCATTCAGTTTTGAGATGATGATGATGATGATGATGATAACAACTCTGAATTATATTGCATTACTACGTGCCAGGTCCTGGTCCAAGTGCTTTGTATACTACCATTCTGAATTCTAACAAGTAGTAGATACTATTACTGCTCTCATTTTATAGGTGAGGAAACTAAGGCACAGTGAGGCTAAGTAATTGTTCAAGGTCATACACATAGTAACTACCAGAAGTACTTTCATTATTTTGAATTTCAAGTATTTTCTAATTTTTATTATTATTTTCACCCATAAGTTTAGAAATGCTCTAAAATTTCCAAATACTTTATTTTTTTACTTATCTTTTTTGTTGTTGTTAATCCTCACTCAAGGTTATTTTTCCATTGATCTTTTTTTTTTTAGAGAGAGAGTGGAAGGGAGAGGGAAAGACAGAGAGAAACATCGATGTGAGAGAAACACATCGATTGGTTGCCTCCTGCATGAGCCCTGACCAGGGCCCAGGCCTGGGAGGAGCCTGAAACCAAGGTACATGCCCTTGACCGGAATCGAACCCGAGACCCTTTGGTCCAAAGACTGATGCTCTACCACTGAGCCAAATTGGCTAGGACTTTACTTATTGTTTTTGAATTTTGAACCCAAATGCATTGTAGGACAACATGGTATTTATGATGTTGATCCTTGAGAATTTATTGAGATTTGCTTTGTGGTCTAGTAGGTGGCTGATTTTTATAGCTATTTTGTGTGTACTTAAAAAAAATGTCATTCTTCTGTATCCTTATTGATGTTTTCTGTTTGTTCTGCTCGATCCATCAATTTTAAAAAGATGTGTGATGGACTCTTCCTCTGTGATAGTGGATTTATCAGTTTCTCCTATCAGCTTTTACATTATGCAGATTGGAGTGATATTTTTAGATGCATACTAGTTTAGATCTGTCGTCCTCCTAATGAACTGAATCTTTTATTGTAATATAGTGATTTTATTTCTGGTAGCGCTTTGAGATGTTTTGTCTAATATAATATAGTGAGACCGCTTCCATTGGGTTAGTACTTGCTTGTTACAGTAATATAATGGCCTTTAAAAGGAAGGCATGAATTATGGGGATTGGCAGATCCCTAAGGCAGCTTCTGGCTTAGAACTCATCTACTGCTTCTTTCCCTGCCAGATTATTCATCTGTTTAGGAAGGCATCGATACGCATTTTAATCATTTTAATCGTTATTTCAGTGGGGATGGTGCAGAGGGGGTTCCTGGAAAGCAGACCCTCAACCAGAGATGCGAGCAGCATGCTTAGGAAGATGTGTTCTTGAATCTACACCTAAGAAGGGAGACTGAGCCGAGGGAGAAACTGAGCCACATGCGGTCCCCGCGAAGGCCCTGCCACCCCACAGGGAGCCCCGCAGCCAGGCCTTCCTGCCTCTGTATTGAGTTTTCAGTCCCTGGATGCGGGCTGCCTGTGGAAGAGGGCGTGCCCTTGGCCCAGTTGACTCTCCTCCCCTGAGATGATTCCCAGGTTCCCAGAGGGGCCGGGGGCCAGCTCCCTGCACCCCGGCAGGTGAGGAAGGAGCCTTCATTCCTGAAGGGGCACCTGCCACCGAGGCGTTTTCCATCTGCCACGTTGCAGGAAATGGAAGTGGCTCATCCCCTCCTCCTTCCCAAACACAAGTCTCACTCCTGGGATCAGTCTGGGCCTGGAAGTCTGGGCCTGAGCCCCACTCTTTAAGGAGAGCATCGCTGCTGGCAGCCAGGGGTCGGTCTCGGACCCACGTCACGGCTGTCCTGAGGCTGTGCCTTGACCCACCCGGTGTCCCCACTGCCGTGCCTTCCCAGTCGCCTCTCTGCCAGTCCAGTCCTGCTTCTCCTCTGGTTCCCAGCCCACAGTGTCTTTCCGGCTCCGGCTTCCTGGTGCCGCGCTGCCTGGACTCAGCATTTCCTGCCCAGCGCTGCCCTCTTGCTTTCTGTGTGGCTGCACGGGGCCAGGAGCTGAGCTGGGCGTTTGCCCGCCTTTGCAGAGCGGACTCTCCTGTGCGCTGTCTTCCCCCACCTTCCTCTCCTGCGCCTCCTGGGTGCCCATCTGGGCTGCCTGCGTGCGGCTGGTGCGGCCTGAGACTTGAGGTTAAGAAACTGGGTCAAGGAAAAGTACAACCTGACTTGGTGCTGTGTCCAAAGTATGTATTCCAAGTGCTGTCCTCGCCAAGCGACTGTCCCCTGACCAGGGACAGAGACTTCGGTCCCACGGCCCAGAGGAACAGGCACAGCCCTGAAGATGGGGACCAGGGGACAGAGGATGGATGCAGGGGTGGGTCCGGAGGGGTGGTGCCCTAGAGAGGAGGAAGGAGCTGAGCTGACAGCCACCTGGGGTGTGTCCTCTGCTGTCCAGACAACAGTTTTGCTGGTCAGAGCAAGCTTTCACTGAGTACCTACTGCAGGGCTGGGACGAGGGGGAGGCAGCAAGGCACCAAGGGGACAAAACTGAAGGAGGCTCCCTCTTGTGTGCTGACCCTGTCAAGCATGCCAAGCCCGTGGCCGGCGGGCCGCATGTTTGACATGCTTGCACTTGCACGAGTCTAAGATGTGCTGCCCTCCTTTGTGCCCTGGGAGCCTTGCTTGCTCACTCTAGTCCTGACCCGGGCCTGCTGTGTGCCCAGCCTGCACTAGTGGTAGATAGTAGCTTCCTGTCCCTTCCCCAGCGTCCCCCGGGGACACAGTGCTGCCCTCTTACTCTAGTCCTTTGCCCATTTCTTTCTAGTCTTTTTCTTTTTGCCATTTGTACTTTCTGGAAATGTTTACCTCTTAGAGGATCTGGCTTCTCCTCTTTGACTTATCCAGGCCCGTTCACTTCTCATCTCATAATCTCTCACCCAGTAATTCTCTAATATAGCCCTTAATCCTATGTGTAGGGACCCCCTCCCCCCACCACACACACACATACAGGTGATGGATTCATCAGGTAATAACATTAATTATTAACATTCACTAAGAGATTATGAGACAGGCTCGGACCTAAGCAGATAATCCTGAATGAGGATTATTTCATTTAATCCTCACCATGATCCTAGTAAACAGATATGATCATCCTCATTTAATACTTACTCAGAGAGGGTGAGTAACTTGTATAAGGTCACACAGCTTGTAAGACCCTTGTAAGAGATGGTGTATTCATCCCTGAATTCCCAGGACCTAGCCCAGTGCCTGACATTAATTGTTGAATGAATGGATGCATACAAAGGGAGTCCCAAAGCTTTTTTCTAACCATCAAGGAGCATTCAGCTTTGTGTCCGGGAAGAGGGAATGCTACTAAAGAATTATTAGGTGTGATTCGTGTCTTTGAGGAACTTCCAGAACACTAAAAGAGACAAATATGAAAAATACATAAGACAGTTCAAATACATTCATAATTGTGTGGCGTAGACTGTAAACCTTGTAGGTTTCAGAGGAGACAGTAATCAGGGTGGTGAGTAGCCAGGTAACGTCACAGTGCGGGGCCCGAGCGCCAGAGGAGAGCTGGAAGGCTGGTGTGTGCGCCTCCTTGAAATGCATGTTGACTAACTATTTAACAAAGAGTAGCTGGAAGGGGCCTGGCATCAGTGGATGGTCTGGGAGCCCACGCATGTGGCTCTGGCCCCCAGGGCAGGCACTGTAGGTCTGGGATGTCAGGCCAGGGAGCAGGACTGTTTGGAGGTTGGCCTGGTGGGAGGGGCCCAGGTTCCTCTGGGGTGCAAAGGCAGGGGGTGATGAGGTGGTCCCAGAGCAGTGCCTGGAGCTTGTCCAGTTTTTCTCTCTGGACCCTTCCCATGGCTGTGTGCCCCGTGTGCACCCTCCCTGCCCCACCCTGATACTGCCAGCTCTGGACTCCCCCCTGGGCCCTGCCCCAGCCACTTACTAGTGGCCACAGGCCTTAGAACAGGAGGCTTCGTCTGCTCACCAGCACCCTGGTCACAGGCTGGGGACTCTCAAAGAAGCCAGCCCCCTGCTGCCTGTAGACCCTCCCGTCTACAGGGCCTGCCACTTGCTCTGCCCCTCCTCCTTTCCCCTCTGGGGATGGAGAGCGTGGGGACCAGCCTGAGGAGTAGCCCGTTCCTCTTCTCCCTCAGGAGGCCCTCACTCAGCATCCTCTCTGTTGCCCAAATGAAGGGCCCCATAGGCGAACCCTGGGGATGATCCCACTTCCCTTTCCCCCTGAGGTTCTGGGGGGGGGGGCGGGGGGGATGTTAGCATCTGATGCTTCACAGGGAAATCATGAGTCACCAGTGAGTCAGGAGCCAGGACGGGCAGGGACACGTGGAACTGGTCATTGATTCCATTCATCCCGCTGAGAAGGTGTCCCAGCTGGCAGGCCTTTCCGCTCTGACCTGGGTGGGCAGTCCCAGCACCTTCTCTGCGAGGTGTCCCCTGACCACCCACCGCCCCTTATGTGGCCTGGGGAGGGCAGGGCACTGTGGGAGGCGGAGGAGAGCAATCTGGGCGCCCCAGGAAGGGCCCAGCACTAGACTCCCGGGTGGTCCTCAGCAGATGGGGCCCACCTCCCTCCTAGATGGCTTTGAGGGACCACAGGAAGGGGCACTGCTTCTCTGAACTGATGCCACATCACCTGCCAGCTGCCTCTGACTCACACAGCCCCCAGCTGCCCACAGCACCTTGCCAGCCCCAGATGAAGCCCCACACTCTTGCCCAGGGCCATTGGAACAGATGATTCTCCTCCGGGGCGTTCTTCCCCAGGATCCGCCTGCTCCAGCGTCAACCATCACCCACTTCGTGTCCTGCTCGGACGCACTTCTCAGGAAGAAGTTCATCTCGTGTGGGGTAGCACCCCCTACTCCCCCCAAACACCTGTCCCCCCGCCTCCCTTTCCTTTTTCCCACAGCATTTCCGCCATCTGACCCATGACACGCCGTGTCGCCTCTTAGTTTACAATGGCTCCATCTGTCTCCCTCCAGTAGGAAATCGAAGCTTCACGGGGGGGGCAGGGGCTCTTGTTAGTTTGCTCACTGTTTGAAACCCCAGCCCCCCAGCCTGGCATGGCTGTGCGATAAGTTTAGAATAAGACAACAAGATAAATATTTGATATGTATACATATATAATACAATAAAAATAGCACGGATGGATAAAGGCAAGATATCTTCAGGAGGCTGTGAGGTACAATGCAAGTGATTTGCTGATTAATAATAGAAGCGTGTTTATGCATTTCATTTCGCAAGCTCGGTTTGAAAGAAATGGCTCATTGCCTCATTTTCTTTTGATTAAGAAAAGGACGAAACCTTAGCCACCAGCTGGTGGAAAATTTAGTTCGTCATTATTCAGGAGCCTTCCCTCCACCTCACCCCCTCAGGGTCATGTGAAGGTCATGGAGGCTCCTAAGGAACAAAGATTGGGGGGGACTCCCCAGGCTACCCCAGCCTCAGCCAATCTGCTCACTGCTCTCTGGGGGCTTCTAGAGCCCTGGGTCTAGCCTCCTGAGGTCCCAAAGCATTAGTCTCTCTGGGTCCTGCTGTCCATTTAAGGGGAGACCTAGGGGAGGAACCCCAAGCCACCATAGCAGAGGGTCTTTCTGGGCCTGAGGAACTTTCTGCTCAGCTGTGGTCTCACCACGTCCACCCAGCCCTCCACCCAGCCCTCCCCAGGCTCGAAGGCCTTCCTGCTGCCCTTTAGAATGGCCTAGCAGGGCTTCTTTCAGCCCCAACAGCCCACATGGCCCTAAAGTAAGAGGGGTAATGAAGCTAAGCTCCCTTCTTGGACCAGGGGAGAGAGACTACAAACGAGTAATGCAATAGGTTATCCCCTCAGGAAAGGTAAGTACTGATGTTTTGTGACTGATTTTCTTCTTTTATTATTATTTTTTTCAAATAGAGCCAAACTCAAGGTTATCCTTGTAATCATAGCAGCTCAGTCATTTGCATCTCTATTGTATGCTTTGTGGAGCGGGAGGGAACGGGGTGGTGCAGGCAGAGCTCCTGAAGGCTCCCACCTGGGCTCCCTCTGTGGGGCCTTTTGCAAAGGTGGGCACGTCTGGTGATGAGGCGGCAGCCGAGGTCACTGACCCAGCCGCCAAGCTGGGAGACCCCGAGGGGTGCTGTGTGTAGCTGACTCCTGGGACGGGAGCCAGAACTTTCCTAGCCAAAGAGCTGAACTGGGAGTCAGGACTCCTGGGTTCCAGGCCCCGAGCTGGCTGAGAGGCCACTTCCCACTGTCTGCCTCAGTGTCCTCATCTGTGATGGGCGAGGAACACTTTGTCTGCCTCTTTGGACTAAAGCCAGGATCCAGCAAGGTGATATAAGGAGGGGGTCGGTCGCCCATGGGGATCCCA
>NW_005871064.1:3627475-3704100 GCF_000147115.1 Myotis lucifugus
TGTCTGTGTGTCTGTGTGTGTCTGTGTGTGTCGGTGTGTGTGTGTATGTGTGTTTGTGTGTCTGTGTGTGTGTGTCTGTGTGTCTGTGTGTCTGTGTGTCTGTGTGTGTATGTGTGTGTGTCTGTGTGTGTGTGTGTGTGTGTGTGTGTGTGTGTGAGAGACTATCTTCCTACCTTCCCAAATGGCAGCAGGGCACTGCCGCTCAGGCACTTACGCTGGCAGGCAGGACGCACACCCTGGCTTCCCCAGCTTCACTCATTCCCCTTCTGTTCTCCGGAGGCCTGACTCCGCTCCCCGGTGGAAGTGAAGCACTTTGTGGGAACATAAATATTAGCGTCTGGTTGGATTGTTATGGGGTGTGTTAGCCAGGGTGTGTCACAGTCCAAATGGTCCAAGGAGAGTTGTGAAGGGAAAGGGAGGGCACCACGGAACCACCCCCGGCTTCCTGAGCTGTGCGAGGGGAATAGACTTGCTTCTGGTGGACAGTTAGGGCTCCCCACCTGCTTGTCATCTCCCCCAGTGTTGTCCCTAGCCCCCTTCCATCCCTGGCTCCAAGCGCAGGTCCTTATCCCTTTGCTATCATTTCAGCCAGGTTTGGGGAGGGAGCAGAGAGGACCTTGTGCTTTGAGTCCAGCGTCTTAACCTAGGAGGCGTGTCCTGCGTTGGAAACCCAGGTGTCACTAAAATCTTTGCAGTGTGTCTGGCCTCTGAGGACAGTGTGGCGATTAGGGGCTCTTGTGTAGGTCTCTAGAGGCGGGAACTGAGGGACACACCACTTGGGAGGCAGGAGGGCACCGTGACCTGGACCTGGCTGAGCCTCAGTTTCCCTGTGTGTGCAATGGGAAACCTCTGCTCTGCCGGTAAAGGTGCGATGAGGGGATGCAGTCGAGCAGAGACCCCTGTAAAGGTTTATTATCGTCGTCCCCACGGTTGGACATCACCCTCGTCCCCACTGAGTGTGATCGAGGTGATGTGCCACTGGGCACACCACAGCCCGTGGCTCTCTGGTAGACAGGCTTAACCCAGCACCTGAGCGTGAGTACCGACTGCCTCGTTCTCTTACCAGAGGCCTCCAGTTTGGTTGGCAGAGTGGCGACCAGCTGGACAATTGGACGGGGCTCTTTAATGCCACGGACGACCCAGAGTCACCCGGCGGCAGTGACTCCAGCTCCAGGTACAGACCCGGGCGAATAACCAGGGAGGGGGAAGCCTGTCGGGGTGAACCTGCAGCCCCCACCCCGTGGCTCACCCCCAGAGCGGCCCTCGGGGAAGAAGCCAGCTTGGCGCAGTGGCCCAAAGCTCACTGCATCTTGGGATCCTGACTTGTGTCCTTTGACATGAGGGATGAGGCCTAAGACCCAACCAAACCAAGTAGGGACTCACTGGCCCCCTTCTGCTGGGGGTGGGCTGGGGAGGCAGCCTGGGTTGCAAGCCTCCATTTGAGGTGGGGCCTCGGTCCATAGCTGCTGCAAGGATTTTGAGTATCAGCCTGCAAGTGTGTCCAGGTGTGAGGGGTGGCAGCAGGGGTGGGTGGCAGCTGGGTCCCTGCTCCTCTGCAATCCCACTGTGAAGGCGGTTCCGACGCTCCGCCCACCCGTGAGGTGACCTGGCTGGGGAGGGACCGTTTCCATCAAGACTGCAACTGAGATTTGACATTCACACCATCACGTGGTTATTTCTTCTCGATCTGCTGTGGTGTTTGGAGCTAAAATCAGTGATTCAGGGCAGTCTGCATGCTCAGCAGTGGGAGTGCAGTAATTATTTGTTGAATGAGAGAAAACAGAATATTCTCAGGCAGGATGCACGCTCTGCTTGGAGCTGGGTGTGGCTGGAACCTGCCAGCCGAGGGTTTCCAGGGGCTGATTAAATTGTTTTGTTCCTTCATTTTTGCATCTCTAAGTACCGGCTGACTCTCAGTCTGTTTCCCTGGGAAAGAGGCTTGAGTGTCTGCTGCTGTTAATACTGACACCAAAACATTAAACTGCCCCTGCAGAGAAGTAGTATGTTCTTCAGGGACCCCCAGTATGGACGATTTTGTTCAGTGCTTTGGAAAATAAAAGATATGGCTGTAATATAAACACTCAGTCGGGGAGGTGTCCACAGACAGGCCTGCAGGCCGTGAACTGGGATCAGGGCCTTTCAGGAGCTCAGTTCTTTCCGCAGGTATGTGCTGGGAGCTCTGGCCCCTGGGATGTCACCAGCGAGAGTGAGGAGTCTAGAGTTGTCCCTTCCAAATGTTGAGGCTCCAATGTCGGCCCTTCGCTGTGAGACCTGCCCATGCAGATGGGGGGTGGTCTCGGCATGTCAGCAAGTGTTTGCCTGCCAGGGAAGGTTCAGAGCTCATGGAGAGGTTTCCCTGGAAAGTGCTAATCCACTGAGCAAGACAGGACTGGCTCCTGGGGGCCGGTTTGGGCAGCCGCCCTGAGACCACTGCACAAGGGCTGTTTCCAGCTTTTCCCACTGCCAGCGTCTGCCACCTGCACCTTGCTCCCCATCCAAGTCCTGTCCTCCCTCCAGTTTCCGCCTCCTGCCCCACCTCCTCCCTGAAGCCGTCCCTGATAGCCCCTTTAACTCGACTTTCTGTGCGATGTGTCTGCGCAGAGGGCTATTTCTGTCATTGCCCACACGGAGAATTCTCTGCCAGTTTGCATAAACCCTTCTGCATTTGCTCAGGCATCCCTCTAACCCCACGGAGCCCCCCGCCCCGGAGAGCCGGGCCGGACCCTGTGCACGCAGGGCCTTGTGGGCCCTCTAACTTCAGACCAGCCCACAAGTGGCCTCGCTGGCTGGCCTCATCGGCCGCTTCTCCCAGGCTCTGCACAGCCTGAGGCACCCTGGCCTGGGGTAGGATGGCAGGGGGTGGTGTGCAAAGGCAGCCTCAGGGGCACTTCCCTCTGGGTTCTGGAGCAGAGCTGGCCACGCTGCCACTCACCTAAGCTGCCTGCTCCTGGGCAGCATTCTCCCCGTGCAGCTGGGCTTCAAGTTGGGGTCCAGGGGCTCCCCAGTGGGAGGGTAGCACGGCCACAGGAGGGAAGAGCAGGCCCCAAGCTGAGGGTTGAGTACTTGGGCCGGAGTCCTCTCGGCTGAGATCCATCTGTGTGTGTGTCTAGCGTGCACTGCACAATATGGGGTTTGGAGCAGTCGTGTTTCAGAGCAGGAAGGAGGTGGATGGACTTCAGTTCAGCGCTTCATTATGCTGTGTTGAATTGTTCCCTAATTGTTTCAAGACTGTATATAACGAGGCGATAAGCTGTGTGGGCCAGATGGCGAGGGCTCCAAGGGCTCAGAGTGGAAGTCGGAGGCGCTTCCGCGGAGGGGTGAGACTTGGCTTGGACCTCCACAGGCGATGCCTGTGGCCAAGCACTACTGGGGGCTGTGTGCCAGGCATCTTACTGCCTTTAATCCTCACCCTCAAACCTTTAGGGTGGCTGCTGTCATTGTCCCCTTTACAGATGAGGAAACTGAGTCGCCACTTCCAGGTGCTGGTGGAGGAGCTGGGACTCACCCCGTCCAGTGTGACTTTGGGGCCCCAGCACTGATGGGCCATGCTGGACGGAGGGATCCTCCCTTCTGGGCTGCGGGCAGGTCATGCAGGGTTGGGTAGCTCTCCTGAGCTTTCTTCCCAAGTCTTCCATGCTGTATAGTCCTGTCCTCGCCCCCGGCTGGTAGACTGTAATAAATGCCATAGTGACTCAGGTAGGTAATTATGTACATACTAGAGGCCCGGTGCACAAAAATTTGTGCACTCGGGCGGGGGGAGGGGTCCCTCAGCACGGCCTGTGCCCTCTCGCAGTCTGGGACCCCTTGGGGGATGACCACCTGCTGGCTTAGGCCCGCTCCCCGGGGGATTGGGCCTAAGCTGGCAATCAGACATCCCTCTGGCAGCCCGGGAGCCCTCGGGGGATGTCCACTTGCCAGTGGGGAGCAGGCCTAAGCTGCAGTCGGACATCCTTAGTGCTGCTGAGGAGGCGGGAGAGGCTCCCACCACCACTGCTATACTGGCAGTCGTCAACCTGGCTTGTGGCTGAGCAGAGCTCCCCCTGTGGGAGCCCACTGACCACCAGGGGGCAGCTCCTGCATTGAGCATCTGCCCCCTGGTGGTCAGTGTGTGTCATAGTGACCAGTCATTCCCAGTCGTTCTGCTGTTAGGGTCAGTTTGCATATTACCCTTTAATATATAGGATTCCCTTCCTATAATGACTGTTGTCCTTAGCGCTACAGGCAAGGTGATCTGTAGGGTCTCCCGTCTCCCCTCTCCTCTTTCCCACTTTTATCTTCTGTGTGTCACCCTCTACCCCCGTCCCTGTGCTTAGTATTTTCTGATTATTACCCCCCAAAACGCTCCTGGGATTTCTGCCTTTCAAAGAGGAGCCCTCAGTGGCAAGGTCACCCCAAAGGAAAGAACTATGCAGCGTGGACTTCCAGATGTGGTGACAGCTGTGGGGGCCCAGGCAGCAGAGGGTCTGCACGCCCGCACCGTGGTGCAGCCTGGCTTAGCCTAAACCTTTCTGGTCAATTTCACTTCTGCGGAAGGACAAAAATAAATACATAAATAAAGGGACAGCACTCCTGGGCTCCATCCAGCTGGGAAGAATTCGGAGGCTCGGGTTTGGCAGAGTGTTCTGGGCTGGGTGCTGGAAAAACCAGACAAAGTTGGCACGGCTTCCCCTTCCCTCCCGGGCACCTAGCGTGGGCCTCAGGGGCTGAGACGGAGGAGGCTGACTGTGCGGGCAGGGCTGTGGGCGCCCTGACACATGGAGGAGGCTGACTGCGCGGGCAGGGCTGTGGGCGCCCTGACACAGGGAGGAGGCTGACTGTGCGGGCAGGGCTGTGGGCGCCCTGACACAGGGAGGAGGCTTACATGTACCTTTCTATGCCTCAGTTTCCTCACCTATAAAACCCCCACTTCGGAGTCCCCTGAGTGGACCTCCCCAGTAGAGTCTGGCCCAATCTTTGCTCCTGACACACGGAGGAGTCTGGGTAGGAGATGCTGCCTCTTGGGGCTCCGTTTCCAGATCAGAAGATGATGGGTGCCTGTCAGGGCCTCCCCTCTTCCTCCCCCCACTTCAGCTCCCCAAACCATCTGTTACCCCCTTCAACAGCCATCATCCAATCTCCCTCCTCTCCTTCTTCACCGCTCCCATGCTCCTGGCCTCCCTGACCATCCGTGAGAATTTTATACCGTCACTTAGCGAAGGCAGAGTCCACAGAATGGAGTAAGAATGTAAAGAAATGGAGATGGAAAGAAAAAGGGTTGGGGTCGGGGTCTGGGTCGGGCTGGGAGGAGCAAGCACCCACCCCATAACCAGCTTAGGGGGCTCAGAAAGTAAGGCACCCAGGGCTGTCCCCGTCTCCCACTCCATGTGGCCGTGCGCAGCCCGCAGCCCACACCCCTGTCACAACGCCATGCCGGAGGGTGGGGAAGGCTGCTCAAGGCTGGCCCCTGCTCTGTAGCAACTGGGAAGACACAGCGAGGAAGAGGATTCCAGACAGACACTAATCAGGGAGAAAGAAGACCAGGTCAGGTCCCTGGCACTGCATGGAAAAGAGGCCTGAAGTGAGCGATGAACTAGGAAGAGGCCACTGGGCCTGGCTGGTGTGGCTCAGTGGTTAAACATCAAACTATGAAGCAGGAGGTCACAGTTCGATTCCCGGTCTGGGCACATGCCTGGGTTGCGGGCTCGATTCTTAGTGTGGAGTATGCAGGAGGCAGCCGATCAATGATTCTCTCTTATCATTGATGTTTCTAGCTCTCTCTCCCTCTCCCTTCCTCTCTGAAATCAATACAAATATACTTAAAAAAAAAAAAAGAAAAAAAAGAGGCCCCTGGGATGTAGCTCTCGGCTTGGGCGCCTGGGGCACGGTGGGGAAGCCCCAGGAGCAGTAGGACGATGTGCATGAGGAAGGTGGCCAAATTGACTTTCGACACCCAGAGGCCCATGGCTGGTGAGCTGAATTTTACAAGGGGAGCTTGTCAGGGCTCCCTGATCTGGGCCCAAAATAAGGCCCCCAAATATGTGCTCTTGCAGGAATGTGCTGGACATGTGACTTGAGGCCCTGCAGAACTGCTGGTTTGGGTAGGGAGAAGTGTCGCAGTGGGCTATGCCCTGACCCCCAGCTCCCACCCCAGGCCAGGAATGGCACTTCAGCGAGGCCCATGCTGGGAGCAGATCAGTTACAAGACTAACACGGGTTGCACTCAGAACATCAGGCTCTTTAGTTTTCAGTTCTGATATCTCCAAATAGCTGAGGGACCCCTGTGGACAGATGAGGAAACCGTGGCTCAGACAGGACCATGGTCCAGGCAGGGGGCCGAGCCAGGTCTCTCCACCACTGGGAGCTATGACCTGCCGTTGTCAACAGCCAAGCCTTCGTGCCTCTCTCTGCACCCGTGTGGGAAGACACTCAGCCCTTTGTGTTGTCAGACTGTAGTTTTCAGACTGATTTCTGTGCGTTTGCTCTGACGGGTGGTGTGCTGTCTGGAACCGGCAGCTCTTCTGGCTCTAGAAATAGCACAGAGCTCACCGAAGGGGGCTGTGGGCCTTGGGGGGGAGGGGGGCGCTGCTTACTGAGAAAACTCCAGTGACCTGGCCGTGGCTTATCAGAGTCAGAACTTGGGTTCTGGGCTCTTGGAAGCCTGGGGTTCCCTTTCTAGTGCCACCAATTACTAACCCAATGCCTGTGGGCAAGTTACTTTACCCCTTGCAGTCTGAGTCTTGGGTATAACATGGGGAAATAATGCCTGCCTCGTAGGGCAGTTAGGAGGGTTAAACAAGACAAAATTAGAGTCTAGCATCAGGCTGCCGCATACAGATGTGCTGGGTGGGCTCTGTGCAAAAACACCAGCCAAGGGGGCAAATGCAGCTGAAACCCCCCTCGCCCTCACGTGACAAGCCGTGTGCCTGGCATGAGGCTTAATTCACCTGGAGAAAAAGGTGCTTTTTCCTAATTTGTAGAGGTGCCATGCCCACGCGGGTTCCCCCCCCAGTGTGGAACAAACGACTCTGTCTTCCTGGAGACTCTGCCCCAGGCTGACAGGGCCTGGGGTGTAGACTCCTGAGCTGGGGCCATTGCCCTGCTCCAGGGGCTGGAGGAGGCCTAACAGGAGTGCTCTTGCTCAGCACAGCCACCTTCCCTGGGCTTTTGTTCCCTGAAGGTCAGCATCTGGGGAGGAAGGGAGTGTTAGATAGGAAGTTGAATTCAGGGGCCTCATCCTGTAGCAGCCAGTAGTTGCTGGGCTCAAAGTACTGTGGCCCCCAAGGAAGACCCATGGTCCTGAGGCAGCTCTGGAGGCGGGGATCAGGCCAACAGGGGAGCCTGTGGGACAGGCTCGTGGGGAAAGGCGGGCAGACTATCTGCACACCAGGCCCTGGGCCTGCTGACATGAGGCCTCCTCAGCCTGTAGAGCTGGAGCCCAAGTCTGGGTGGGAGGAGGGGAAATCATGTCGGGACCACCAAGCTCCCTCTGCCCTTGGCCTTCTCATTTGTCCCCTCACTTAGTGGAGGCCCCCAGTGGCTGGCCAGGCAGCCAAGCCAGTCCAGCCTTGCCCGCCACAGTCCCGAGGGCACAGAGACAAGGAGCAGGACGGATGCAGCCTGGCACCAGCCTCGGACTTGGCTGCCGGAAGCCAAGTGGCATCTGAGACGAGCTGGGCTCCTGATCTGGCCGGCGGGAACTATTTATACCAGTGAGGTGCCCGAATGGGATGCCAGGGCCCCCACCCCTTCGAGCTGCATAGAGATCATCTTTCCTGAATTGAAAGAAGAGACAGTGACAAACTCACCTTGAGAGGCTAATGGCGTTAAGAAGGTTGGAGAAACTGCTTCTCCCAGTCTTCTAGCAGGTTAAGGGGAAGCTAGAACAATTTCAAGAGAGATCTAGGACTTAAAATAAAAGGGCATTTACTAGTGATTCCCAATAATAAAAGAGTCATAACTCCATTATAGAAAAGTCTTTTTTTTAATTAAAAAAATTTTTTTTATTGATTTCAGAGAGGAAGGGAGAGGGAGAGAGAGATAGAAGCATCAATGATGAGAGAGAATATTGATTGGCTGCCTCCTGCATGCCCCCTATGGGGGACTGAGCCCACAGCCCATGTGCACATGACCGGAATCAAACCTGGGACCTGCAGGCCAATACTCTATCCATTGAACTAAACCAGCCAGGGCCAGAAAAGTATTTTTTAAAACCACTCGAAGAAACCCACTATTAATATTTTATTACAGCTCCCCAATTCCCCATGCATTCACATATGTATATGTAATTCTTCTTATAAAACCACAGTTTTATAACTTGCATTTCCCACTCAGTGTTATCATGTGAGCCTCTTCCTATGTCATTACACCAAAAAATGGAAGCCTCAGTTTTGATGTCTGCATGATGGGCTATATCCAGACCAAACAGGGGTTTCCACGGCCCCTCCAGAACGCAGTCCTTGGGCATCTGTCAGAAGCACACTAGAGGTGACTAGTATGGCCGTGCTTCTGGCAATTTTATTTCCTCAGGTCAGTCGTCTTTAGAGACGGATGGAGCAGTAGAGCTCCCCTCCCTCAAAGGAAAGCCCAGGTAGGATGGAGAAGGAAGCAAGGCCTATTAGTTCCATTTTTCAGATGGGAACCCTGGAGGCTCTAGACCCAGCCATTGGAGCAGTTTTGATTTTGACTTAGGTACCACCCGGAGTGTCTTCAGGCACCTGGGATAGATAGTAGCCCTGAGTGTGAGAGAAGTTGGTGGGGGTGGGGTATGAGCTCAGTATTGGTGGGTGTGCATGTGAAAGGTGTGTTCACAGGTTAAGGGGAAGCTTGAGTCAGTCCTTTATTATCTCAGGGAACCTCTAGGCAAGCCCTGGGAGGGGCAGTCTCTCCAGAGTCAGCATGTCCCAACGTCAAAGCATCAGAAACACAGTTCTGTGACTGGAATCTGCGGCAGAGATGGGTGATCAAGGACATCCCCATGTCCACGCAGAGCTCAGTGTGGGCTTTATTCACAGGGTGCAGGAGAGAGGGTTACTAATAGCAGCAGACGGTGGAGAAAGTTCCTGAGTTATTCATCTCTGACTCAGCTCTGCCATCAACCAGCTGAGGGACTGTAAGCAAGTGTCTGACTCTCTCCCTGGGCATCCACTCTCAGTTCTTGCCCTTTAATAGCAGGAAAAGGGGGGGAAAGAGTGAATATTTATTGGGTACTTCCTGTATTCCTGGCATTTGCTACTATTTTCCCTGAAATTATCATCAATATCTTGTCTAAACCCCGTTACATATGTGCTACACTTAAAAAAATATTTTTTTATTGCTTTCAGAGAGGAAGGGAGAAGGAGAGAGAGAAACATCAATGATGAGAGAGACTCATTGATCAGCTGCCTCCTGCATGCCCTATACTGGGGACTGAGCCCGCAACTCAGGCATGTGCCCTGACTGGGAATTGAACCGTGACCTCCGGGTTCATAGGTTGACCATTTGGGATCATTGTCTAGTTTCTTATGAATGATGTTGGGGATTCAGGAGAAAAGGAGGCCCAGTGGAGGCTGATGGAGGTAAGGCAAGGATGGTCTCATGGAGGCAATGGAGGGGCTAGCTGATCGAAGGGAGGGGGCTGATTGGTTTTAACTTCCTCCTGTGTGTGGACCATTAATTCATAGTATTGATCTGCCTTGATTAGAGAGTGGGAAATTCTGGGGAAGCTTGGTATCGAATTTTAGTGCTGGATGGGCCTTTAGATATCACCTAGTTCAAACAGATTGTTTTAAGGAGGAGAAAGCAGAGGCCCAGAGAGGGGAAGTGATTTACCCAAAGTCACACAGCTGGTTTAGAGGCATATCCAATATGTGTCCACAGCTTTCCCATCTCTCTCCTCCTAACGACCTCCTGCATCCTTTGAATCGGGAGCTTTTCTGGTAGCAGCCTGAGATCATGGCTTTGGATGACCCAGTGGATTCCAAAGGGCTTGGTGCCACTGGCTCTGGTTGCGAATGATGATCTTTGTAATCAGATACCAGACCCCACTTTGTGTTGTGTGACTGGAAAACGACATGAATTAAAGGCAAGGTCATGGACATTTTTCGTGGCCCCAGGCTGACCTCTTCCTTGTTCTTAGTTGCAGATAACAGAATCCTTTTTAACTAATTCAAACAGAAAAGGATTTATCAAGGATCCAACTAGTTCTGAAGACAGACACGAGGCAGAGCTTCCAGAGTTGCCTCCCCTAATTACACCGTGAAATGAGGCCACTGTGAAAGCTGCTGCCTCCGATAGAATCATGAAAGTGCTGCCACCCCTACAGTTTCCAAGAGCCATGCCATCTCGGCCACATTCTGCACCAGCTTGTCATTCTTCTCCAATAACAGTCTTGTGCAAGTGCTTCTGAATGATTGAACTTCAACTTTATCCAGGACCTAGCTGCAAGGGAGTCTGGGAAATATAGTTCTTAGCTTTCCTGCCTCTGTAGTACAGAAGGTACAGAGATAACAAAGACAGTTCCCATGCTTACAGTTTGGAAGGGAAATGGATATATAAACAGACTATTTTAATACAGTGTTATTTGCTCTAATTAAATGACAGTGTACAGAAGATGATGGAGGTAATGGTCAGGAAGCCTTCCCAGAAGTGGGTGCATTTAAAGTGGGTACTGAAGTATTAATATGAGTTTGCTGGGTGAGAACAACAGAGGAGGGAGTTCAAAAACATGAGGGAAACAGAGAGAAAAAAGTGAGTGTGATATGTTGGGGATCCCAAATGCCTAATTTTTATTAACTCTACTTCAATTCTTTTATGATACAAGAACAAGGAGCCAACTTATTTTATAAATAGGAGCCAATTTGTTGTATAAAATGTTTTCATATTTTGAAATGTAATTTTAAATTACTTAAATATATAATTACAGTACTGTCAAATTAACTATTGCTGTATTAAAATTATTAAGAACATATTTATGAATATATTTTTAAATTAACTATGAAATTATATTTATGTTATTTTAAAAATATTTTGTTCTAACATTTAAAAATTCTTAAATATATAGTTATGCTTTAAAATTAACTGTCAAATTTGATTAAAATTAAAAAATACATATTTATAAACAGAATGTGTTTTAAAGTATTAAATATGAAATTGAAAGTTGTTTAGCATACAAATATTTTTAAAAGACACCAACTTACTGGGTAAACCGATGTAGTATTTCTAAAGCAGCCGTACATAAGTTTGCACATGTAAGTTGGACATGTGAGAACACAAGCAATAGTTACCAACGGGTTTCTGGGAAATGCCTGAGGAATGCCTGTATTTTAAATCCTTGCTCATGGATTGCAGGGCCCGGGAGCAGCCCTGGGGCACTTCTCCCACTTCTGATTCTCCAGGGCTCTCTACTGCGAGGTCAATGGTCCCACATTTAGAGTGGCTAGACCCTGCAGGCTTCTCTTCTGAGGAGCTGAGGCTGCCATGCACCCAGCCTCCCGGCTTAATCTGCCCGGTCTCTTCTGCACCACCTCCAGACGGAGGCCATGAGGAGAGGGTCACCTGGCCTCGGCCCGGGAGGCCCCACCCTGCCTCCTTGGTCAAGCCCAGCAGTGAACCACTATGTTTTATCTTCAAGGGAACCTTCCCCATAACTCATCCCTCCCCACCCCGAGTCAGGTGATGCCCTTCCTTCCAGGGTGTGAGAAGGGGAGGCCTTAAAGGGATCCTCGGCAGTGCCCATGGGACACCAGGTGTTCTTGTAGGTGAGTGGACAGGAGCAGCCTTGAGGCTCATGGTGCAGCTCTGCCACCTCCTATCCACATGACTCTGGGGAAGTGAGCTAAATCCTGGAGCCTGTTCTGATGCTGATGGCATCCCTTTCCTTGGGGGCTAGTTATAAAGATCAAAGTGGATGCCTTCTTGTCAAGTGTTGGGCCCAGCCCTGGGCCCGTGGTAAGGGCTTGGCAAGCACTGGCTGAAATTGGAGTTGTGATTCTGCATGAAGCTGCTGAAGGAACCCTGAGGTGGCTCTGACATGCCTGGAGCCAGCTGGTGTTGGAGGGGCTTGGGCCCCTCTGCAGTGGGATCTAGACCAAGCCTGGCCATGCCCACACTGACAGTGGGACCTGGGGCTCCATCTGTTTAGCCTCAGTTTTCCCAGCTGCCAAATGGGGAGAAAGAAATGTCAGTCTCACTTAGTCACTGCGCGAGCATGAGAATCAAGTGAGCTAACGGAGATGGAAATGCTTGCACGGGGGAAAAGTAGTGGGTCTCAGCTATGCTTGTGGCTGTCATTGTGTAACACGTTCCTAAGAGGAGGATGAGGGGGCAGGAAAGGGCAGGGCTGGCTGAAGGCAGCCACCTTGCCGCCCGGCCCAGTGCTGCCTCCTTCAGTGGCTGATCACAGGAAGAGCCAGAGCAACTCCCCTTTCCAGCCACCAACTTGGAACCACTTGCTTCTGAATGTCATGATTTGCTGAAGTGGGGTCGTGCTCCTGTAAATGCTTACACTAACTGATCGGGCCAGAGGCCCAGCAGTCCCGGGGCCTTCCACCAGCTCATCTGCTGGGTGGGACTGGTTTGCTCTATTTATTTGACAAGGACAGACCCCCCCCCCGGCCCCCCCCAACAAGTGTCCCTGAAAGTCAGGCCGCTTCTCTGCATAGTAACCTCTGTCCCTGTTGGTCCCCAGGTACTTTGAATTTTACGAGGGCCCTTTAGAATATAACTCCACAAGATGCCTGGAGCTGAGGAACGAGATCTTGGAGGTGAAGGTGCTGTCCATGTGAGTGTGGCCGGGCTGGGCGGTGGGGGCATGTGCACGTGGGAATGGGGCAGGGCCAGGGGGCAGGTGGGGATTTGGGTGGAAGGAAATACGGTAGGAACCTCGGGGGATCAGACAGAACAAGCATTAGGTCTACTTCCCAGGGCCCTGGCATCGGGAGAGCCGGGCGGGCCGCACTCAGGGATGATGGTGTTTTGTGGAAAAAGCCCAAGTTTGCTAGGTCACCTCTGTGGACTTGGCCTTTCAGTCCCGGCTCAGTTACCGGTCTCCGAGATTATCATCACCGGCTCCTCAGGTATAGAAATCGAACAGGGCCCGGGAGCGTCTTACCTGAAATGTAGTCCTGTGTGCGAGGGTTAAGCATCACCTTCGTGCTGTGGTCTTTTAAACATTTTATATTCATTAAAATTTTACAAAAAGGTAAACAGTGAAAAGTCCCCTGCCTACAGTCCCTTGCCCACAACCCCCCAGTTCTCCTCAGAGCTAAGAGGCCACCCCGTGTCCCCTGCATCCTCCCAGAAAGTCTATGCAAAACCCAGCATCTACGTATAGGTATTTTTCACTCTTTCTTTCTTTTTTTTATAAATGGCAAGAGACCTGTGCTCTCTCCTCCCCCTCAGCAGTAGATCACCTGGCTCTGTTACAGCCTGTGTGAGAAAAGCATGTTACATGCTGAACATTTTAGCGCGTGTGCCTGTCCCTGCTTTCCCTCCCGTGACTGCCATGAATTCGGTAAACCATTCAGAGGACTGGGTGCTGTGTTCATCAGGACAGGATGTATGTTGATTTTAAAACAGTAATGTCTGGATATGGAAGAAGTGCAGTTTATTGAGGCAGGCAGTGCTGAGCGCTCAAGTGGGCTCATGGCCCCGGACACGATCCCTGCACTGCTGTCCACGCCCGCAGGCAGGAGCCATTGCTCCTTGAGCCCTTTGACATGGTCTCCGGGGAGCGTGGGTCATAGAAAGAACATGAGCCTTGGGTTCAGGCAGACCTGGGCTCCGAAGCCGATGCTGGGCTTTACCAGCTCTGCATCTTTTTAAAAAAATATATATTTTATTGATTTTTTAACAGAGAGCAAGGGAGAGAGATAGAGAGTTAGAAACATCGATGAGAGAGAAACATCGATCAGCTGCCTCCTGCACATCTCCTACTGGGGATGTGCCCGCAACCAAGGTACATGCCCTTGACTGGAATCGAACCTGGGACCCTTCAGTCCGCAGGCCGACGCTCTATCCACTGAGCCAAACCAGTTAGGGCCCAGCTCTGCATCTTCATACAAATGACTTAACCTCTCTAAGCCTTCTCTTGCCTATAAAAATGGGGACACTCTCACCCCGCTTTTAAGGGTTGCTATAAAAACTAGTTGAATTAACATATGTGAAAATAGTAACCCAGCAGTCCACATACATAGTAGCACACACAGTAGGTGCTCAACGTTCATTGCATCTTCCCTTTCCTTCTCTCCCCTTTCCTTCCTCTCTGGAACCAGCAGCAGCAGCAACAGCTTTTCTGGGCTGTCATTCCGACTCTGTAAGCTTAGTAGCTGCAGGAAATGTCCAAGATAAGACCAAATGTCCAGCTGGGATTAGCTGTGTCGCTCATGGTCTCTGCACTAACCAGGGGGCTGTGTGCCCTCTCTAGAGAGGAACATGTGAGCAGCTCACCCTCCCGCCAGCCCCACCCAGCCCTGGGCTGAGCACACACCGTGGTGCCTGCCCCCAGGAGCTCCCAGCCCAGCGGGGAAGCGGACAGTAATAACTGATTACCTTAGGGAGATGAGGGTGACAGGGAACTTGACCTGGGCTGGGGGGAGGGGTGGTCAGGCCAGGCTTCTCTGAGGAAGCGACGGTGTGAAGGGTGATAGGAGTTAATTCAGCCAAGAGGATTCCTGACCGAGGGAACAGTTTGTGCAAAGGCCCGGTGCCAGGAAGGAGCCCGCTGTGTCCCAGGCTGTGCAGGGTCAGGGCAGCTTGAATGCCAGCAGGAGAGGGGGAAGCAGAAGCAATGCTGCTAGAGGGGCAGGCAGGGGCCGGACCTTGTGGGGTGGGATTTAGTTTTATCGTTACCAAAGGGCACTGGGAAGGGTTTGAGGCAGGTGGGGGGTATGGTGTGATTGGTGTTTGATACATTCCACCGAGGAGTGGGGATTTAGTGGCGAAGATGGGTGCCCCGACCTCAATCAGGAGCCCCATCCATAAGCTCATAAGCAGAGAGAGAGCCTTTATCTTTTCCCCAAATTCAGAGACTGCAGGCCCGTCAGTGCCGCACTGTGCAAACCCAGGGCCCTCGTTACAAAGGGCAGATCACCCATTTTTTAAAAAAAATGTATTTTTATTGATTTTTTACAGAGAGGAAGGGAGAGGGATAGAGAGTTAGAAACATCGATGAGAAAGAAACATCGATTCAGCTGCCTCCTGCACACCCCCTACTGGGGATGTGCCCACAAGCAAGGTACATGCTCTTGGCTGGAATCGAACCTGGGACCTTTTAGTCTGCAGGCTGACGCTCTATCCACTGAGCCAAACCAGTCAGGGCTCACCCATTTTTTAAATTATGAAAAACAGGCAGTTTCTCCATGGTTACTTCAAGGTCTGCACAGGACAACCTGAGGGACCCCCTATATTCGGCTTCCCTCTGTGCTGCTTCCCATTTCTCCCCCCGTATATTGTGTATATGTTGGTGTTTGTCCCTGTACTAGCCTGTTGGGCTCCCATCACAAGGGACCACAGCTGGGGCTTAAACACCAGAGCTTTCTTTTCTCGAAGTTCTGTGGGCTGGAGGCAGATCGAGGTGTCAGGAGGGCTGGGTCTCTCTGTGGCTTCGAGACGGCTGCCTTCCCTGTCTCCACACGGTCGTCCTTCTGTGTGCCTGTGTCCTAATTTCCTCTAATGAGGACACCAGTCACAGTGGATTAGGGCTCACCCTAGTGATGTCATTTTATCTTAACCACCTCTTCAAAGACTCTATCCCAGAAAGATGGTCACATTCTGAGAGGTTGGGGGTTAGGTCTTCAACATATGCATTTTGGGGGAGATACTACTCGGCTCATAGTAGTCCCTACCACACCTTCCATTTAGGGACTAAATTAGAAATTGCCTGGGCCCTTTGTTTCAAGCCCGAATCACAAATGTTGTGGGGTGCGATGGGGAGCCTCATATTTCCCCATGATCTGTGCCCACCCTGTCCCTTGTCGTGTTGGTGGCATTTGGTCCTCTGCATGGTTGGCGTTAGTTCTCACCTCTGCCTCTGGTCCCCTGAACCAAATGACTATCCCAGCTGGTGCCCTCTGGGCCTTGTAGCACCCTGGGTCTCCATGGCAGCTGCCCTCCTGTGGTCCCCAGGCCCTGGGAGTGGGCACTGCAGGTCTGAGAAGAGAAGAGAGGCTGGGGCTATTTATGGGGCATCAGCATGGCAGGGTGTTGGGGAGCCGTGAGCCTCGTGCCTCCTTTCCTGAGTCCTCAAGCTGGGGGTCAGTGGGCCCTCTGGGGCTGAAATCCGAGAGCCCAGAGCCCGGCCTCCGATCTGAGTGATTCTGACCGCCTGGGCACCTGCGTGCTTTGCTCCAGCCCAGAGCTGTGGCCCTGCTTGTGGTGGAGACTGTGAGTCATTGGGAAAAGGTTAAGTTCTCATCTATGACCTGAGGGGCTTGGATGGATGCGCTCCAAAGCCGTTCAGCGCATGATGTCAGCTGGAGTTCTGGCTGAGGAGATGGGACCTGTGCGATTCATCTGGGGAGATTCTCATCCAACATTGCTCCTCTCCGTGGTGAAAGTCAGTGAGCCGGAAAATTCCACCCAGACAAGCCTCACTCCTGACAAAATCAGATTGTGAGAAATTGCACTATCACGATTTGTTATGAAAATGCATTGTCCCTATATTGTAAAAATATCGACATTGAATTTAGTGATTCTAGAGCCTCTTTATTTTTTTTTTTTTTAAATATATTTTATTGATTTTTTACAGAGAGGAAGGGAGAGAGATAGAGAGTTAGAAACATCGATGAGAGAGAAACATCGATCAGCCGCCTCCTGCACATCTCCTACTGGGGATGTGCCCGCAACCCAGGTACATGCCCTTGACCGGAACCGAACCTGGGACCCTTCAGTCCGCAGGCCGACGCTCTATCCACTGAGCCAAACCGGTTTCGGCAAGCCTCTTTATTTTTAAACTAGAGGCCCGATGCACGAAATTCGTGCAAGAGTAGGCCCTCCTTCCCCTGGCTGCTGGCACTGGCTTCCCTCTGGCACCCGGGACCCAGGCTTCCCTCATAGCTCCGGCTTTATCTGGAAGGTCGTCCGGAAGGACATCTGGTCTAATTAGCATATTATACTTTTATTATTATAGATCAGCTGCTGCCTGTGCTCACACCCAGATGGTCTCACCCACTGGCTGCCCTCTCCTGCCTCCACTTCCCCATCTTTCTGGGGTGGAGCCCTCACTGAGATAGGAGAGGGACTGGGGCCGGGGCTGGCAGGGTTCTCCAGGCCTCTCTGAGTCCTGGAGCCTGGCCCTGCATGGGCTCAGGATGCGTTTGTTAAGTGAATGAATGGATGGAAAAGTGAATGCGACCAGAGTGAAAACGAGGAGGTCATGAAAGAAAAGGGGGGGGGGAAGGAAAATGAGATGACCATTATCATCTCATTATTATTGCCATCTCTAGCACATGGCTAGAAACATCAAGTAGAATACGAAAGTTTATAATAATAAAAAGTGACAGTCCCCTGCCCCACACCTACCCCCACCCCTGCTGCTTCCAACTCTTGGCTGTTTCTGCGGTACCTGCTCCCATACCTCTCAGTGCCACGTGCACGCTGCTGTCTCCTGACTTGCCCTGTTTGCAGTGTCCCCTCCCGTCCTGCCTCAGCGATGGGTGAGGATTCAGCTCCCTTAGCCCACACCCAGCCCCGCCCCATTTTCCTGGGTGAGGACTGTTGCTATTTGTAGTTCTTCTATCTATAGATTGCCCAATAACCTGTTTCTTTTTCTACTAAATATTGGCAGTAGCTCTTGATCCAGCACTTTGTGATATGAGGCTGTTAAAGTTACCCCTGCTTTTTAGTTCCAGCCTCTGGCTTCGGTCATCCATGAGTTTACCTTTAAAATGTCAAGGCTGCTAACATGTACATTCTATAGCAGCCTGTTGCAGGCTTTTCTCTATAGGTTGATTCTAAAATTTGAAGATCAGATAATGGTGATTCTATCTTTTTGTACAATTCTCCCCCTCCCCTTTTTTTCTGAAGCTTCTAGTCATCTTTTCCCCCTTGAACTCTCCCGTCTCTATTATGCCCTATTTCCCCCCTGACCCTCCCTTCTCCATCAACTAGGCATTCCCCCAGGTTTCCCTTCATCCTCCTGCCTCACCCCGGACAGGCTGCGTCCTGATAGGCCACACATCTCCCCAGAGCTTCCTTCTCTGCCTGCTTAGGTCGGATTCACCTGAGAACCCATAGCTGCTTCTTTCTTGATTTACTCCTCATTTTCCTCTACCCCCTCTTAAAGCAAAGTCTCCAAAAGGATGGGTGGGAGGTAAACTTTTGAGTCCTTCTGTGTCTAAATGCCTTAATTCTTCCCTTATACTTGGTCGCTGGTTTGGTGGGGTTGGTATTTTAGGTGGAAGTTGTTTCCCCCCAGAATGCTGCTGAAGAGCTTCTGTCATCTGCTTGCACCCAGGGCCACACGTGCACAACACTGGTTCCTTTGGAGATGACCTGCCTTTTCAGATCATGATGTTCAGAAACGTCCTGATGGTGTGCCCGGGATGTGCACCACGGGGACCTCTTCATCTGGGGCTCATGTCCAAACCCTTGAGCGTTCTCTTAGAGTTCTTTGTATTTGCTCCTCTTCATTTTTCTGTTTCCTCTTTTTAGTGCATTTAAGAGTTGAATACTGGCTTTTCTCGATAGCTCCTCTAGCACTCATATAGTTTAATCTCATCTCTTGCTATCTCCCTGCCCTTTGCTTCTGCTTTCTGAGAAAAGTTCTTGACTTTATCTTCTATCTCATCTAGTGAACTTTCCCCCTCAGGGGCTCTGACTTTGTTCTCAGAGTGGCCTGTTCTTATTTTAAGGACCTCGTGCCTTCTTGAACTGCTCTGGGGACACTAAGGAGAATATCTTGGAGTTCTGTTTCATGCCTCCAATAGTTCTCTCTGTGGTCATATTTTTTTAAAACCAGTATTTTTATTTATTTATTTTTGTGTGTAGGCACAAATAGTGATTAATATGAAATAGTTTAATTAGGCTTATATTATGAAGAAAAAGAATGAAAACAAAAAAATAGAAAAATGATGCCCATAATTATAACATACCAAAAAATCAAATATTTTCTCTTTTGAAATGTATTTTTCAATTACAGTTGACATACAGTATTATATTAGTTCCAGGTGTACAACATAGTGATCAGACATTAACGTACTTTATGAATTGATCACCCCAATAAGTCTAGTACCCCTCTGACATAATTATGACACCCATATGACACCTTGGATGGTTATTACAGTGTTACTGACTATGTTCCCTAAGCTGTCCTTTACATCCCTGTGACTGTTTTAATAACTGGCCAATTTGTACTTCTTAATCCCTCTCACCTTTTCACCCATCCTCTCAACCCCCTTCCCATCTGTGGACCACCAATTTGTTCTCTGAATCTATACATTTGTTTCTGTTTTGTTTGTTCATTTTTTAAAATTCCACATATAAGTGAAATCATATGGTATCTGTCTTTTCCTGTCTGACTCATTTCATTTAGCATAATACCCTCTAGGTCCATTTGTTGTCACAAATGGTAAGATTTCATTCTTTTTATGGCTGAGTACTACCCCATTGTATATATGTTCCGCATCTTCTTTATGCATTTGTCTATGGATGGGCACTTGGGCTGCTCCATATCTTGGCTGTTGTAAATGACGCTGTAATGAACATAGGGCTGCACATATCTTTTCAAATTAATGTTTTGAATTTCTTCAAAATGAATTCTCTGTGGTCATTTTATCTGATGGTTTATCTTGGTCTATATCCTCAGGTTGACCAGGTGGCCCTTGGTTATCTATTCCTATTTGAACAATACAAAGCTGATAGGGTCTCTGAGGCTGAGAGCAGCTTTCATGGAGGGTAGGTGTTCAAGATTGGTCCTTTTGCTGTTAGAACATCCAGATCTTTTCACTGGGAGTGATAATTTTTTTTAAAAGCCGGAACTGACAGTCTGATTCATTCCCTCTTCCCTCCTCTGCTTGACATTAAATATCTGGCCGCTGTGGGGGTGGGCTTGATTGTTCCGGATGTGGACTCACAACCAATCCTCATTTTAACACCATGTCCCTGCCCCGCCCTCCACCCCCTTTAAAATTTTCTGTGAAAATCGGCTCTATCCGTGGGCTATGCCCTTCCTCCTTAAGTCACCCCCTTCTCCTTCCACACACTTGTTGAAATCTCTCTTCCACTGAGACCCTCCACCCACTCCCATTATTCTATTCACCTGGTAGCTTATACCTTTTTTATTCTTCTGGAATGTGGTATCTTGGGAGAAAGGAAATAAGGGCCTGGGATCAACCCTTCATCTTAAAGATGATCTGTGCATCTGTAAAGCAATTTATAAAATATTTTTACAAATATTATCTCTTTGGATCTTTCTGACAACCTTCGAGATGGGCAGGGCAGAGGTTATTGTATCCATCTTACAGATAAAGCAGCTGAGTCTCAGAGGGATTAAATGACTTATCCGAGGTCACATTGCAAGTTGGGGATGGAGCCAGGATTCAAGGCTGGGTGTTCAGGCCCCAGCATTGGTCCATGTATGATGAGGGCATTGGAGGCTCAGAGAATGGGGCTCGGACGATGGTAACAGTCGAACTTGGGAGCCCGGCCTGCAGTGTTGCCACGGCTGTGTTTCTGGGAGGCGTTGGCAGTAGAGAGGGCTTCTCTGGGGCCTGGGTTGCAGGAAGTGGGGGAGGGAAGCAGTGTGTGAGCCAGGGTGCCGCTGTGCAATGACACTTCTCCTCTGGTGTCACGGGAGCTTGAGAGAGGAGAGCTGCTGTGGAGGTTTGGGAAAGCCAGAGGAAGGGTCAGGATGGGAGGGGGGCTCCTTCCAGCTCTTTAAAGCTGCCAAGCAGGTGTGTGAACTGGGTCTGAGACCCATGTGCCCCTCTGCTTCCCAAATTCATGGACTTTGTTGCTATCCTGACTTCTCCTGAAACCCTCCCCCCACCTTCATGTGTCCCCTGTAGGTGTCCCCTGTTTGGGAACAACTACATCCCCCTGCCGTTAAACACAGAAACAGCTCTGTTGAATAAATCTGTCATATTTTATTTTTTTAATCTTTCAGTTGAATATTTGCCTTTTTTAAAAAAAATCATGGACCCCTTTGGGAAGCTGATGAAAGCTTCCAATTCTCCCCAAGATGTGTACCCGGTGGACAAACGTGAGATTGTCACTATGATTCAGGGGGCGCATGGGTTCCCGTGAGCCCTTCAGTGGACCCCCGGGTAAGAGTCACAGTGACAGTAGTTTTCTGCTAACACCCAGCTCCTGGGGCTGGCCACCTCCCCACTCTTGAGCAAACCAGAATGACCTTACAGGGCTGCTCTCGGTACCACGCCCAAGCCAGCCGGCTTCTGAACCGCCACCGCCAGGCGACCCCGGACAGCGGCAGGGTGCAGGCGCAGGGAGGGGACTGCGGTGGGCAGGAGATCATGGTCCATGCAGCATTTCTCCGTGTTCCGGAGAAACTGCAGTCTGCTGCCCTGCCCAGGGGAAGACGGTCCCACGATCTAATGCTTTCCGCTGGTTTCAGTCAAAGCATGACTCCCACCGGATTTAGACGTTCCCTTCCCAGAGAGCACGTTAGGCACCACGGCCGAGATGTTCAAAACCCGATGAGTGTAAAGAAAGCCTTGCAGATGGGTGTTCAGGTGAAAGGAACATGTCCCAGGTTTCTCACCTCTTCCTATGTGTCCTGGAAATTGTGAGCAGGGCATACCCTGTGCTGAGCCCTACTGTGTGCTAAGCACAGTGTGAGGGATGCACAGACATTCCTTTGCCTCTATAGGTAGATGTTCCTGGGGCATCCAGGCAGGTCCTGGGTGGTGGGCATGTGAGGAAGAATGCTTTAAAATGTAGCCTGGCCTTTTAAAAATCAGATATGGTAAGACACCCAGACACAGAAATGACATTGGGAAAGAAGCTCTGATACTCCCAGATCCCTAGAAACGGGAGGCACCGCTCGCCATGCAGGGCCACCCTGGGAAGCAGAAGAGGTGAGGGGAAACCTGGGTGAGAGCCTTCATGTGGTTCTCACAGGGAGGAATGGCGAGGTGGGGTGGACAGGCTTAGGACTGGCCAGTTTGAATGCTCTCTATGGGCTCTGCGGCATAGGGACTGCCCCTAGTGGCCTGAGACCTGGCCCTGGCATGATTAGGGCGGTGAGCCAGTGGTTGGGTTGATAAAGGAGGTGGTTGCAGGTATGGGCTCTGGATTGGTCGGTGTGATATGAAAGGTGTGCTTGCAGGAGATTGCCTGCCATCTCTAGGAATTAGCAAGGCCCCAGGGCCAGAGCAGCAAGAATTCAGAAACTGAGACAATCCAGTTAATACAAAGGACCAGCCAGGATTTGGCAGAGGGGGGAGCAGGAGGGAGCATGTTTGGGAATGACGACACTCTGCCAGCCTGGCCCTTCATGGACTCTTCTGTCCTCCACTCCCCAAGGGTGAAGCAGTCGGAGCTGTTCGACAGGTGGAGGAGCCTGCAGATGTGCAAATGGGCGATGAACATCTCCGAAGCCAACCAGTTCAAGTACCTATGACTCGTCTGTCCTGCCCCGGGGTTCTCTTCCTGCGGTCTTGCAAGGCCCAGCTCCGGGGCATCTCCTTGGAGCTGGTCCTGCCAGGGCTCTGGAGTCTGGGCAGCAGCGGGTTGGAGGGGGGTGGTTCTGACTCAGCACGCAGGCTTGGGCGGCACCTGCTGGGTGCTGTCCTCTATTCTCACCCTGCAGCATCCCTGCAAGGTCAGTGGTGTCGTCTCCAGTAAAGCCGAGGTTCACTGAGACTCACCGAGGTGAAGTGATTTTCAGGTCTCTAGCAGGCCTCTGCGTTAAGGCACATTAAGCACCATTCATGGCCCCACCCTGTCCGCTCCTCACCTCCAGGCCCAGCATCCCCTCCTCCGAGCTCTTGAGTTCTTATAGCTCAGCGGTCGCCAACCTTTTGGACCTCACGGACCACCAGTTGGCGACCGCTGTTATAGCCTCTCCTGAATGCTTGAGTGCTGCTGTAGGTGATTTTCTCATGGCTCTCTAACCAAAATTTATAGATCATAAGCTCCCGGAGCTTAAAGTTCTCCAGCCTTTGAGAGTCACCTACTATAGAAGTAGAACGTGAACTTGAGCCAAGTATAGGAAGAAGAGGGGAGGTCCAAGGTCTGGCTTTACGTGCTGCCCAGTCCACCCGTAGAAAGAGAGATTACTGTGGGGACTGGACAGGCAGATAACCCCTCAGGGTGGGTGCGGCTCGAGAGCCCTGAGGGAGTGGCCAGGTCAGGGAGATGCACAAGGATGCTGTCCAGGCTGAGTGGACAGAAGCCTCATCAGTGGTATTCACAATATAAAGAAATAATAATAATAATAATAATAATAATAATAATGATAAGCACCAGGAAGATAATGTGGCAGGAGGAAAACAGAGGGAGGCGTAGGGCCCTTTGGCAGGGATCAGCCAGCGGCTTGTGGGGGAGAGACTCTGGGGTAACTGAGACCCTTCTGAGATGGGAGTGGGGGGTGGTTTCCGGTGTGGGAAGCGGGGATGACATCAGGTCAGGCCATGCTTTAAAAGGAAAAACCTTCAAGGCTAGTCATCGTTTCCCTTTGCTCTTATTACAAGCTCATGGAACAATAATAAGATTCTCAATTCAGGTTCAGAGGAATCTGGTAAAATGAGGTGTGTGTGTGCAGGGTAGGGGTGGGGCGTGGCGAGGGGCGGGGGAGAGTAGGGTGAGTATACTAGAAGACAGGCATGAGCATTCTAGCTACAGAAAAGGAATCCTGTAATGGAGGCCTTCCCTCGCCCTACTGCTTACAAAGTAAACACACTGGCATTCTGGTTTACATATCAGGCACTTGTGAGTTTGGTGAGTATGAGTTAGTCTCCTGCAATGGGGGTACTCTCCAGTGGACTGATAAGATCGAGTTTCCGGACCAACAAAGATAAACAGCCCAGATGCGGGTTTGTCATGCTGACCCATGGCCCCTGCCTGGCCAGGCCTCTGACCTTCCCTTGGGGAAGCCTCAGTCGCATTCTGAAACCCAACCCTCCACAGGAAAGAATGCTCTCCACAACCAGGAGCCAGCTGAACTCCCCAGTGAAGTGTCTGCAAGAATAAAGTCATAAAAAGTATTTGTATAACCTTCCTGGCTTTGGCAACCTGGAGTCATGGAATTACAGAGGGTCAGACGAGCCAGCCCTGTATTGTACAGATAAGGAAATTAATTGAAGCCCAGCGAGGGCAAGAGACCTGCCCAAAGCCCCACAGCTGGTGGGGGCCGAGCAGAAACTAGAACCCAGGCTTTTTGACACCAGGTTGGCAAGCCAAGTGTCCATCCAGGACCTTGGGTGTGAACTTTCCAGAGAGCTCCTCCTCAATTTTAGTTAATGGTCATCATCCGGGCTCCATGGAGAAGGCGTTCCGTTCCTTCTGTGGCTGCCTGGGCACCAGATGTGACTGTGCCTGGAGCCAGTGTCAGGAAGGTGGCCAGGTGGCCTCAGCCCACTGCTGCTGCTTTAGGAGAAAGCATGTCCTCCAGGGCCCACAGTCCCTAATGGAGTGGGTAGCAATTTGCATCCTTTGTCAAGCCTGGCCCCTCTGCAGCCAGGGCAGGGGGAGCAGAGTGTGCCCAGGGTCTGACCCAGCACCAGGCCTCACCAGCAGGCCTGGGAGAATGCCCCGCCGGTAGGATGCCAGCCACAGGGAAGAGAAAAACCAGGCTCTGTGGCTCGCTGACTCCCAGGCTGGCCTCAGCAGCCACATTCTCCCTCCGAGGGTGTTTTAAGCCGGCTTACCTCGTCTGTGTCCATCCTTCTGGGAGCTCATATTTGAGTGTTTTTATGAGTGAAAAACCACAGGTTCTAATTATTTTTAAAATTAAACAATGAACTCCTGGAAACTTGTTTTGGCAGCCAGGTCCATTCTGCAGGATGTCATCCAGTATCAACTCACCGCCCCCAATTTCTGACCGCCCCCCCCATTCCTAACCACTTTCTAAATGATTGAAATATTACATTTCTGTTGACTGTGTGTCTTGGCTTTTGGGCCCCATCCTACAGTCTAGAGTCTGATACGGGGGCCAAGGGCCTGAGGAAGGGCTCTGCATCCCGGGTTTCCATGAAGACTCAGTTTCTATGTCCATTGGCCTGTTTCCAGGAAGTAGCAGGAAGCTTAGCAGACCTTAATGGAAGCTCAGATGAGGAATGATTTGTCCCACAACTGGCAGGCACCTGGTTGTCAAGCACCTGTGTGATTGACATGTGGGATCCGGAGAAGCAGGTCCCTGACATTGGGGGCTGTCATTCAAGTGGGGAGGGAAGTGGTGGACAAGGAAGCCAATGGGACCCTTGGAGGCCAGTGTGGTCAGTGGGGACAGAGAGAAACCTGGCTCCCACCCAAAGGCCCAGGCATTGGGAGGAGTATGGAAAGGTGTGTGGTGGGAAGGGGGAGGTGGGAGAAAGTGGGGCTCCCTGGCCTCCCCGAGGGGCCTCCGTGTCCTGATGCCTCTGTTCTTCAAGAGGCTCTGCTCTGTCCCGTGTCATCATTGTCTCTCGTCTGTCTCCTGCCTGCAGGTCCACTCTGTCCAGATGCTGCAACGCCCCCTCCTTCCTCTTCACCACCCAGAAGAACACGCCCCTGGGGACAAAGCTCAAGTACGAGGTGGACACCAGCGGCATCTACCACATCAACCAGGAGATCTTCCGCATGTTTCCCAAGGTGCTGCTTTGGGCAGGGTGGTCTGGGCGGGGCAGTGGAGCCGATCTAGCTGGGCCCTCTGTGGCCATGCCCAGTGGCTTGGCACTGCTCTGCTGTGCCCTCTGCACCCAGTCCTGGCCCTGGTTGGCCATGCTCTGAGGCTCAGTAGAATGTTTTTTGGGGTTCTGTCTGGCATGATGAATGGCAACTGGCTATTATTTGGGTGACTTCTGGCAAGAAGGTGGTTATAAAATTTTGGCTGTTGCATTGCTGGTAGAGGACATCCTGAAGATAAGCATTTGTCCCCCACCCAGGGGAGGCACAAGAGCAGAAACCTCCATGCGAAGGCTGTGCGTGCACAAGAAATCAACCAATGCAAAGCACGGCACTGAAAGAGGGGTCTGTATTGGATGACCTTAGGGGGTCGTTTTGATTTACAAAGACTCAGTCTGCCCATCTGTAACATGGGGTTTGGACTGGAATGGGTTTGACTGCTTATAACAGAAAATCTAAAATATCAGAGTCTTAAAGAAGAAACACATCTATTTTTTCATTTGACATGCAAGAGATCTGGGGGTGGCCATTTGTCCAGGGCCAGCACCGTGGCTCCCTGGTCATGGGGACCACTGGGGAGGATCCATGTGTGCGAACTGCTCAGCTCACTGAGGCTTAGGTACATGCACTCACTTCTGGCCTGACTGCCGCCTCAGACTCTCAGAGAAGGGGCCCCGAGCCTGCCTGTGTTTTCAGCTGATTCTGAGGGTTACCACCGAGAGGAGGAAGGCCCCATGGGACATGAGCACCTCCTGGAGAGTGCTGGGCTCCGGGCAGGACTTGAGCCCAGTTTGTAGAAAAACTGGTTGGGGTGTGTTCAGGTCTTTCTGGATGATGTCCGAGGGCCTGGGCTGAGTGCTAATGAAAGAGAGCCCAGGGCTTCTCTGCTTTCTGTTACTCAGGCAGGGTGTCCTGGTAAGACTGGGCCTTGTGGGGGCACCGGGAGGAGCTGGAGGTGCCAGACGTCCTCTCTCAGGTCACAGTGCTGGAGGACATGGGGTGTGAGCCATCTTGGCGAGGTGGGTCTTGCAAGGCCTGGAACATGAGGTTGACAGCAGGTGAACTTGCATCTCACACAGGTAATGCCAGTGGGTGACACATAGCTTGGTTATGACATATGGGTCCAAGGAGGGCCATTGGCATGGGCTGCTGAGGCCCAGGAATTAGAGAAGGGATTGGCAAAGGTTCTTTGGAAAGGGCCAGAAAATAAATATTTTAGGCTCTGCAGGCCATCTGGTCTCTCTCACAGCTACTCACCTTCGTCCTTGCACAAAGCCGCCTGGCTGTGAGTACACCAGTGAGCGTGGCCCTGCTCCAATAGCTCTTCAGTTCCTCTTAAACGCTGACATTTGTTTTTATACTTTTTACATGTCACAAAATATTTTTCTTTGGATTTTTCTCCAACTATTACAAAATATAAAATCCATTTTTAGCTTGTAGGCCATGCAGAAGTAGGTGATAGGTCAGATGTGGCCTGCGGGGCTGTAATCTGTGACCCCCTGAACTAGAGCACGTGACACAGAAGTATTTCCCACACTTCCTAAAAGTGCATATCTCTTTGAGTTTATAAAAAATAGAGCTTCTTGCCTCCTACTTCCACCCTGAAGATTCTGGTTCCGTGGTTCTGGGAAGGAGCCCAGGAATTCAGGTGGTTCTTGATTTACAGAAGTTTTGGAAACACTGACATACAACATAAAAAAGCCTTCCATGGTCTCTCCAAAGAGGATTGGTGTTTTCTGTTTCTCTGGTAAAAATCAAACAGTGCCTTTCCCCTGCTGGTCATGAGACACCCTTGTTTCCCCACCTTGGCCCCCTGGGCCTGTCCCTCCAGGGAGAATGGGCCACGAGGAAGGACAGTCTCCCACAGACGTGCCGCATCTCCTTTGGTTTAGCCGCATCCCGATGAGCCTGTTGTAGTGTGATTTTTCCAGGACGCCTGCCTGGAAGTTGGTCCCAACGGAAGCCCAAGGTGCTGATGGGGCCGCTCTCCTGCAGGCTGGCCAGCTGGTGTGTGCTGGGAGGACAGCTGCCCAGCAGCCTCCTGCTGTCCGAGATGGAGGGGACTTCAGGCCATCCAATAACAACCCGGTCCCCTTGCCGAGACCCCTCTGGGCCGGGACCCTGCACTGGTAGGCTTTTCATTGGCACCAGTGGTTCTCTACAGGGGGTGGTTTGGGGACATTTGGCAATGCCTGGAGACATTTTTGGTTGTCATGACTCGGGGGCACTGTTGGCATTAGTGGGGTGAAGCCAGGGATGCTGCAGTGTACAGGTCAGCCCCAACAACAAGGCATGTCAGCGCCAAGGCGAGAAGCCCTGCTTTATATCATATTGAGCAGCACGAAGTACACAAATTACATTTTAATTTATAACACATTGCATAAAATTTACAAAACCAAAACACTGGGAGCTCAAAAAACTTGCCCTCACCTCATTATAGGGCAAAACCAAGATTGAATTTTGGGCTTATGATGAGGGGGCCCAATCCTGGTTTGCCCAGACTTTCCCAGTTTGACCAAATGTAAATCCTGCATCCCGGGCAAAGTCCACCAGTCCTGGCAGCTGGGATGTTTGGTCACCCTGCCCTTGCCTCCAGGTCTGTGTGCCTGCCCTCTGCCTGCCCAGTGGCACCTGCCTCAGGTGGCCCACGAGGGAATGTGACAGAAGCAGGTCTCTTAAGTGTCAGGCCAGTATTTGCTTTTTCCTGCCAATTTGCCCATGGCCCCCTGGAGGGCATGCCTAGAGTGCCTTTGTGGGCAGCCAGTACCCAGACCAAGGTAACCTCCAGTTGAGGTGTGACCAGGTCAAAGCGCTGTGAGACGCTCACTCCCAGTGCTCCTGTGACTGTCATCCTCACTCAGGGTAAGTCCTAGGCTCCCTGGGTGTGCCAGCCTCTAACTGTTCCCCTGAGGTGGTCTTGCTTGCTCACCTCATCTCTTATCCCCGCTGCTGCCAAGTCCTGGCATCTGTCCCAGCCTATATGACCTTTCTGTCCCAGGCCTGTGTCCTCCTTGTGGACAGAGGGCGGCTCTGCACCTTGCCCTGAGCTGAAAGGGCTGAGGTTTAGGGCTCTGGTCCCAGGGTGGCCCTGCCCTCATTTCTGCTGCCGCCATCCCCAGAACATCTGCATTCATCATTAAAATATGCACTAGCGGTCGTGAAAAGCTGAGCCTCCAAACATGGGGAAACCGAAGGCCAGCAGGGCCGTCCTCTAGCGCATCCCGGGGCTTATTGAAAATGGCCATGGAGACCTGGCTTCTGGCCCCAGCCCATTTGTCCTGTGGAACTGAGGACAAACCTTCTGACCTCTTTTCTCACCTGCAAAGTGGAATAACCACTTTTCTCTAACGTTCTCTACAAGGCTTCCTCATGGGGCCAGGAGGAGTAGAGGTGGAGGGGGGTGCGGAGGTGAGAGCGCCCGATGAAGGCTGTGACCTGTCTCCCCAGGACATGCCCTACTACCGGTCCCAGTTTAAGAAGTGCGCAGTGGTGGGCAACGGAGGCATCCTCAAGAACAGCCGCTGCGGGAGGGAGATCAACAGCGCCGACTTCGTCTTCCGGTAAAAGCACCTTCCTGGTCTGCACCTGCCACTTCTGCCCCCACCCCCCTCCCTTCCCCTTGGTTGCCTCCCCCCAATGCTGCCCTTTACATGGTTAATCCCCCACTCCCCACCCCTGTAGACCCTCATGCTCCAGGTTGTCACTTCTCTCTAGTGCTGTCCCCTTTGGGCACATGGTGGAACCTCTCAGAGCCTCAGTCTCCACATCTGCATAATGGAAGCAAATGGCATAACAGATGTGAAGAGACTCAGGACTCAATGGGGCCCCAGGCAGATCGGTTGGTGAGGCCTCTGGGTGGCCACCTTCCTGGTTGCGTTTTACTCTTCCAGAAGCAAAGCTTGGAACCAGGGTAGCTTTGTATCTAACAGCAATTTGAACTTCACCCTGGCTTTGCTTAAGGTAGAGACCGGTCCTTATATTTCTTCTTCCTTATGTAGAGCCCCTCTTATCTTGGGGACCCTCACATCTTTAGTCTGGATAACGAAGATGAGCTGAAAATGAGAGATTAAAGCAGAGACCTGGGCTGAGGCTGCAGTGGGCTCTCGGGTTGTAGATTCAGTTATTGGGCTGCTCAGGGTTGGTGGGGGAAATGGTTGAATGGGCCCCTCCATTCCCAGGCCACAAAGATTCCACCCAGCTGGCTGCCTCCACATCCTTCTCTCATGTGATCATCCCTCCCCCGCCCCCTGCCCTTGCCCACTCCCCGCTCCGTCAGGAATGACTGACCACAGGCCGTCGGGCTGCCTCGTCTCTTCCGCAGGTGCAACCTACCCCCCATCTCAGAGAAGTACACCATGGATGTGGGGGTGAAGACAGACGTGGTCACCGTGAACCCCAGCATCATCACAGAGAGGTCAGTGGCCCTCTTTCTAGACCTTTGGGGTCCAGTATGGTAGCCACTGGTCACATGTGGCAACTGGCACTGAAGTGTGGCCAGACTAGAGTGGGATGTGCCATCTGTGAGTGTCACCACCCCCCTTTCCAAGATGTAACGTGAAAAAGAGGATGGCCCCTATCTCATGAAATCTTTATATCGATTATATGTTGAAACGATAGCCTTTTGAGTATATCAGGTTAAATAAAATATATTATAAAAATTAATTGCACCCATTTTCTCCTTGTTTAAATGTGCTTTCTAGAACATTTAAAATTACTAGTATATATGTGGCCTGCATTATATTTTGGACAGTGCTGGTCTAGACTGTCCTCACCTAGTGCTGGGTCAGAGCTCCCAGTCTGTGCGGGGAGGGTGGCTCCCTATGCAGTATGTCCAGGCCACACTGGGGAGCCCCATCTGGCTCCCTCCGGGGATCTGTCTGGGAGGCCTCAGGGGAAGAGGTTCATGGGTTAAAACTCCACCTCTGTTTCATAGTCACACCATCCAGGTCAGATGAAGGGTAAGGAGGGGGAGTTGTTAAATTGGGTCAGAGGCCCAGGAACAGGGACAGTCAGCAGAGTGGAGGAGCATTTGACACCTGTGAGATGAGCCAACCTGAGGGCTGTTTAATGTAAAAGAAAGATAAGTGAGGGGCTGCTGGTGGTGGGGAGAGGGGCAGGCAGAGAGATCAGCTTGTTTGAGATCCATTAGGGATCTTAGGGAAGCCGGGACAGGTGAATGCCCTGAGGGCTCCAGGGAAGGCCTCCACTCCCTCACCATCCCACTGAGCTCACCTCGGCCATGTGAGTGCAGCACTGCCCTCCCCTGGCAGCCACACACTAGGTGTTTGTCCCTTTGGGCCCCGACTGTCCTCTCCTGCACCCACTTACAAACACACACCTGTCCTGGGGACGCCTAGGCATTCATCGCTGAGGTGACTGAGATGAAAGGAGGCAGGGATGGCCCGAGAGTCCCTCCTTCCTTTGGAAAGACCCGAGGGTGCAGGGCTGGAGAAGCAAGGGTGCGGGGCTTGGGGGCCCGGGGACCTGGGGGCCAGGGGCTCAGGGCGCAGTGGCTGACCCTCTCGCTTGCGCCCGCCCAGGTTCCACAAGCTGGAGAAGTGGCGGCGGCCCTTCTACCGCGTGCTGCAGGGCTACGAGAACGCGTCCGTGCTGCTGCCCGCCTTCTACAACACGCGCAACACCGACGTGTCCATCCGCGTCAAGTACGTGCTGGACGACTTCCAGGCGCCGCAGGCCGTCTACTACTTCCACCCGCAGTACCTGGTCAACGTGTCGCGCTACTGGCTCAGCCTGGGCGTGCGCGCCAAGCGCATCAGCACCGGCCTCATCCTGGCCACGGCGGCGCTGGAGCTCTGCGAGGAGGTGCACCTGTTCGGCTTCTGGGCCTTCCCCATGAACCCTGCGGGCCTCTACATCACTCACCACTACTATGACAACGTCAAGCCCCGCCCCGGCTTTCACGCCATGCCCTCCGAGATCTTCAACTTCCTGCACCTGCACAGCCGCGGCATCCTCCGCGTGCACACGGGCACCTGCAGCTGCTGCTGAGGGCGCGCTGGCTGCCCTGCCCGCCCAGCCCCCAGACCCTTGCTCCTCCTCTCCCTCCTGCGCTGGGCAGGGCAGGGCGAAGGTCTGGCTGGAAGGCTGTCTGTCACTACCTGGTAGTTCAGCTTCATGCTTGGGACCCACCCGTGGGCCGGGAGACAGGGGTGGGGTTCGGGGCAGAGTCAGCTCTGTGCTGGGCATCCAGGGCCTTGGTCTGGGCCCCGTGTCTCTGCCCGGCCCACGGTGGCATGCTGCTGGGGATTGCCCATGAATAAAGCACATTTCCACTCAATGTTGGCATCCAAGAAAGAGAGCACACTGTATTGGCCTTGTCACAGCTAAAAGAAGGCCCCACGGAGAATGGAAGAGAGACGGCAAGATTTAATTCAGACTTTTGGGCTCCTGAGTTGCATTCCGAGGCCTCAGCCCTGATTTGCTGTCTAGAATCTCAGAGCTTAGCAGCCAGCTCAGCCACCAGACCTTCCTGTGAAGACAGAGTGGCCCAGAGGGGTCCAGAGACTTATCAGCCAAGGTTACACCTACTGACCGAGCCCATTAAGTGACCAGTGAAAGCTAATGCGAGGCCTGTGTAAGGATATTCTCAGAGACCCCATCAGCTGAGGAGAGCCACACCGTTTCATACACATCTTCACACACACAGTCTTGGTGCCTCCGGGTTCAATCCTGCATCTGATCTTTTGATGAGAAGAACATAAACCAGACCAGCCATTTGCACTAAGGTTTTCAAGCCAATGTTACCGCCTCATAAGTGCTCAGTGATTTGCTTCCTCTTCTGGCTCCTTATTTCCAGCTCTGTTTTAACCAGGAGTTATTTATAAGACCCGTTCCTCTTTATGTTCCTGAATACTGCAGAACGCCGCTATGTCGTGTTCCTGAACAGGAACCGTAAGGCTCGGGGATGAACCGAGTAAACGGTGAGCTGGGCGGCAGGAAGCCCATCATGGCCCCGGACACCAGCATCACCGAGGGATCTACTGCACAGGCGGGACCACCCACGTGGCCAGCCAGGCAGCCCACACACACATGTGCCCGCAGGGCCTGCACTGGGGGAGGTTAGCTGTGTCCAACTGAGAGGGATCAACAGGTCACTTCACAGCTGAAATTCATTCCCTTTGCTTCCGGCGTGATGTTTCCACCACTAACTCGGCTGTGCCGGATGGACACTGTTGATAAATTGCCTTAGAACTTAGTTTTGTAGAATCTTAGAATGTTAGTCCTGGGGGGGACTTCAGCCTCCTCCCTCCCTTTCTTTTTTCTCCCTCCCCCCGCCTTCTCTCCTTTCTCCCTCCCTCCCTTTCCTCCTCCTTCCTTCTCTCCTTTTCTTCCCTCCCTTCTGTAAACATGCCCATAGCTTGTTCTGTTTTGATTTGGGCTTGGGCTTGAACATAATGATGAATATGGACACATCTCATTTTATTGCACTTCATATATGTTGTGTTTTTAAAAAAATATATATTTTTATTGATTTCGGAGAGGAAGGGAGAGAGATAGAAACATCAGTGATGACAGAGAATCATTGATCGGCTGCCTCCTGCACACCCCCTACTGGGGACCGAGCCTGCAACCCAGGCATGTGCCCTTGACTGGAATCGAACCCGGGACCCTTCAGTCCGCAGGCTGACGCTCTGTCCACTGAGCCAAACCAGACAGGGAAAGATGTTGCATTTTTTTTACAAATTGAAGGCAAGACCCTCCACCAACAAAAAAGATTACGACTTACGTTTATTGCTGTTGTATCTCTCTCAGTATCCAGTATCCGAGGCATGCCTTTATAGGCGGTATCTCTGACTCTGGGGCTGGAGGGAGACCATAAGCAAATCCCAGTCCCACCTGCTGGGTGCCCTGAGGAGGAGGGGGAGGAGCTGTGGGAGCACAGCTGGGAGCAGCGCCTTTCATCTGACCATCTCATTTACAGCAGAGCAACAGGCCCAGCCAGCAGGAGACAGGCGAGTGCAGGTGCTGTCCTGGCCTCCAGGCTCAGTCCAGGGCTCTCGGCCTTGGCCTGTGCTTTGTGTTGGTGGGTCGTACAGAGCGCGTGTTCCATGCACACGCTGTTCTAGATGCTGACCTTCCCCCTTCGTTCTGAGCTCTGAAAAAGCTTCAGGCTGCTCTGAGGCTCCGTCTGCTTTTCGGCACAGCAGGGACGTAGCCAAGGAGGCAAGGTAGGCCCGAGTCCTTGGTAAACGGGGAAAACTGCACAAGGACAGCGCATGGCTATGCTTTCTTAGGTTCTGCCTGTGTCTCCCAAGGAAGGAGCTTCTGGGAAAGATTCTGGTGTCCTGAGGTTTCCAGCCACGTGTCTGTGGTTCACTGAGCCCCGTTCTGGAAGCCATGGCGTGCCAGAACTGGAGGCTCTTAATGATCATAACGTCCCACTTAAGGAAACAGGCCCAGAGTGGAGAGGTGACCTGGGTCAAGTCAGGCCTGGGGCTCTACCGATGCCTGCTGTGGACAGACCCTCCACCTGAAGCGTGTTCCAGGAGGGGTAGTGTTGGGGAGCTGGAGCCTGGGGGAGCCACACACCAGGGTTCTCACACTGAGGGTGTGGGGAGCTGGTGTCGGCCCAGCCAGGGCCCTTGTAGGAGCCAGGGAAAGAGCATGAGGAGTCACCCCATGGAGGAACTGGGTTTCATGGCTCATGGCCCTATTCCTGCCCATAGGTTTCAAGGCAAGTCTCTTCCTCTCCCTTATGGTCTCAGAGGCTTTGATCTCTAGGGTCTCTATAATCTCTAATTCTTTTTGAGACATTCATGATGTATGAGGTCTAAGCCATAAATATTTATGATTGTACCATCTAAGATTTACTGTGCTCATTCTCAGGCCCAAGACTGAACACTTAATTTGCATGATTTCCTGTAGGCATCACAGGACCCCCTTAGGTTAGAAGATTCCCATTAGAAAGATGAGGAGACTAAGGCTCAAAAACAATTCAGTGACTGGCCCATGGTCAGGCACCCAGTGGAGGAAACTGCACCCAGGTCTGTAGAACCCCAAAGTCCGTGCTCCAAACCTCGGCCTTAGCCACTTCCCACCCAGAGGGATCCTGATCCAGATGTCACTGCACGTACTGGACCCTGCTCTAGGGTCACGTGCTCTGAGAGGCTGTCCTGGGTCTGGAAGACAGTCTGTGCTTATAGGGGCCTCCCTCCCCACACCCTCCCTCTGGCACTGGAGGCGATTTTGCAGGTGAGCAGAGAGGACCAGGAAGGGTACACATTAAATGACACCATGGTGAGTGACTTGCCCAAGGCCACATGGCCAGCTAGTGCCTCAACTGGGATTCACCCCATTTCCTGCCTTCCAGGTCATGCTCTTTCTCCTGCAGCCAGTATTTGTAGGAAAAACGTTTTTTAAAGGCTCAGAGACACCTGGGCATAGACTCGGAACCCCCACCATGTTCCTCTCAACCTTGTCCCTCTCCCACCCTGCGGTATAGACTACCAGTTAAATTCTTATTTAGGGCAAATTGATGCTCCTCAGACAAAACAAAATCACAGCTTCCTTTGTGCTAAATCCACTGCCCCAGGGTGGAAAGGCAGCAAAAACAAGTAAATGACTTGGTGCCTAGCCAAGCCAAAAGAAAGGTGGCTCAAGGTCAGATGCAGCCTCTGAGCAATGCTGTCACGGCAACTCTGCCTGCTTGTCACCTGGGGCTGCAGAGAGCCTGGCGCCCTTGACTTTGTAAGGGCGTGGGGAGGAGGCAGGGACAGTGCTTTCTGACAATTGAGGGCAAGCACAGAACTGGCTTCAGCCAGGTATTCAACCAATATTTATTGAGCACTCACTTTGTACCAGGCATTGTGCCAGGTGCTGGGGAACTATGGTAGTGATGAGCACAACATACCCGCTGCCGTCATGGAGGTGGCGGTCTGGTGGATGTGTCCAGACACTGAACCAAGAGCTGTGCTAAGTGCTGGCATATCCCGGCTTGTGGACAGTTATCAAGAGAGAAGGACATGCCCAAGTCCATCCTGAATTCTGAAGGTTGGCGGGAGAAAGATGATAATTGCTGAAGCAGTGACTGCTTCTCAGGTCTCATTGTCGTCATCCATGTGACATGTGACAGGCATGGCCTCTGGTCTTTCTCCTCCTCTGTTTCCTCACAAACCACCCTCCCCCCACCCCCGACTTGCCTCCTGTCTCCCTAAGTGCTCCCACTCAGGCCCCTTTGTGATTCATCGTCTGTGATGCCACTTTAGGGCTTTCTTCTCCTTTTGGGAACATTCCTTCAGAAATCTCATCTGTTCACAGCCTCATGTCTCTTCCATCCTTGCATCTTAACCCCCTTCCCTGCAGGTTGGTCCTCTCTCTGAGCATCAGAAACATGCTCACCATGGCCTCCTGAACGTCTGTACCTGCATGGCATCTAAAGCTCAATATGTCCTCAACTGGTGTAGTTAAATGGGCAATTGTGACCCCACATCACCTTCTACCATTTACTAGCTGGGTGGCTTTGGAGGAGCTGCTGAAGCCCCTGGAAGCTCAGATGAACGAGGCCAGGTCACTAGCTTCAACCGTGGCAAGGGTCAAGTGAAATAGTGTTGCACGATGCCTAGCATGGTGCCGGCACAAACTAGACACCAGTGAGCACAGGTTCCCTCTCTCGTCTCCCTTCCCCAGTCATCCCTCAGTGAATGGCTCTACCGCACCGATGGCCACTCTACCTCAAACCTGGGTCACCCTTTGCTCTTCCTTCTCCTTCACCACCTGTGTCTATTTGTTCTCCAAATCAAGTCAATTCTGACTCATAAATAGCCCTTGAATTTATTCCCTACTTGCATTCCTTCTGCCCTAAACGCAGGCCCATCTCACTGATCTTCTGCTTCTAGAGAATTACCTTCTGGAAATACCTTTGGTGGAATCCATTGCCTGCCTGTACCATAAAGTCCAGAGTCCTTACCCAGACGTGCAGGGCATGTTCCCAGGTGGCTCACTCCCTTCCCAGAGACCCTCCTGCCACCGCTCCCCACCCCGCTAGTACTCCTCCAGGTGCTGTGCTTTGTATAGCTGTTGGGAATGCCTGGATTGACCCACACCCCGCCTCTCTCTGTCCTCTCCTTTATCACTTTTGCAGATGATGTTACGTTGTGGTCCCTGCGTCCTCCCCTCTGTGCTTCTGCCCCAACCATCACTGACTTCTGTTAGGACATCCTCATAGCACATGGCATGGGCATCCTGTGTCCTTGGCCCAGGGTCTGTCCTTCCCTAGGGGAAGCCTCCCAATTTGGCCATCTTGGTGCCCTTGCACTGGCACAGAGCTGGGTGTTTACTACAGCAATGGGGCCTCTGGTTACCTAGTGGGCTCCAGGGGTCAGGAGACACAGTTAATAAATTGAGTATTGCCCTTCGAAATTGTCAGCTTAGGCGAGCCCCTGTTGATTGCTTTTTGCCTAGTACCATCTATGTGGGAAGCACTGAGCTGCGTAGACACCCCCGTCTGTCCTCGGAGCTCGGGGCCCAGGAGGCCGGGACATCTGTGATGTGGTGGCTTGTGGGCTCATCACCCAGTCTCAGCTCCCCTCTTTCTTTACATTATAATCCTGCTCATCTGCCTCTTGCCTGCTAACCAACCCTCTTTCTCTAGTTTAAACTAAAGCAGGGAAAGGCATTTCTTTCTTTTTCTTTTTCTTCCCTCCTCAAAACCATATAGATTTGTCAGGATCTTATATCGCTGTGCTGAGGTACAGGCTGGTAATGAGGGATTTATCAATAGTGTCGCCAAAACGAGTGGCCTGAGACAGCTGAGCTGAGCTTTGCAAATGTCTGCTGCAGAGGCTCTGTCCTTGGCAGGAGGGGATGGTGCTGCTCTGAGCTCAGCACTCACCCTGCCTCTCCCTGCCACCAGGGCACCCTCCTCAAGGAGGCTGCTGTGGTGCAGGGTCAGGCGAGGCCAAGCTAGGGCTGTGCTGGTGGCTGGGTGTGCCTTCTGTTGTCCTGTGGAGATTGATCACATCCTGTAAGGTGTCCTGAGAAAGCAGTGTGTACTTCCAAGGTGGCCTGTAGGCCACCTGTATGGAAACCCCTGGGTGCTTGTTAAACCCCCACCCCTGTACTCAGATCCTGGGGAGGTGGGAGTGATGCCGGGGAATCAGCTTGTATGACATCCCAGGTGGTCCTGGCGCTAGAGGATGCTCTGCTGCTGGTAGGTGCGGGCTGGTGTGTGGCTTGACATTCAGACTGCAGTCTTAAGTGAGGAAAAGAGAGCAAACAAGAATCTGGCACACAGCCCAACTTCTGCGTTTTCTAGAAATATAAACATAATATACAGCCCGCTATTAAACTAGCAATGAAAAGTAATTGCTCAGGGATCTGTAACATTTATGAAATCTGTTTTGGCCTTGACACTATCGGAGATTTTATGTGTGTGTGTGTGTGTGTGTTTACCTCATTTTTAATTGTGGTAAAACACACATCACATAAATTTACCATCTTAAAAATTAATCATTTTAAAGTGTGCAGTCAGTAGTGACCAGTATTTTCAGAGTGTTGTGCATCCCATATCCAGAGCGCTTTTCATCTTGCAAAACCAAAACTGGACACCTCTTAAAAGACAAGTCCCCATTCCCCTCTACCCAGGCCCAGTAACCACCGTCTGCTTTCTGTCTCTGTGCTTTGACCCCTCTAGGTTCCTCATATAAGTGGAATCACACAGTATCTGTCCTTTTGTGGCTGGCTTGTTTCCTGCAGAATCACTTAGATACGGGCTGTTCTTAAGTGACGTGGACTGTTCTCAGTGCCCCTGTAATAGGATTACGCTTTTGTTTTTGCCTGGAGCAGTTGTTCTGGGTCCTCGGTGGGTCCCTGGCTTCTGGCGCTCGGGCACCTTTGCTGAGGGTCAGAGCAGACCTGGTCTCGCTTCGCCAGCTGGGCTCGGCTGTCCTGGCAGCCAGTGTCCTGAGAGGCAGCCCTGCCCACCTTCTCTAAGTCTTTAGATATTTCCCCTGCGTAGTCTTTTCATTAAAAAAATAATAATAATAAAGAAAGAAAAAGAGAGAGAAAGATATACTACCACAACATAGCTCTTGGCACAAAAGCCAGAAATCAGTGACGGGCACGCTTTCCAGTCGGGGGATGGTTCCCTTGGCAACCAAGTAACTTATTTCCTTCAACTAAATGACTTGCTCAGCTTTGGGGTTAACGTTTTATTTGCTCTAGAACTGTGGTTCTCAACCTTGTGTGCACAATAGAATCATCAGGGGTCCTGCCCACTGGGGTCAAAGCCGGGCCCAGCGCTCTGCCCGCTCCCCACCATGGAAAGCAAATGTGGAAGGTGGTGACGAGGAAACGTGGGTCCCTCAGACACGGGCTGGGGTTCACACCCACTGGCATCGTGCTCTTCCCGCCTTTCCCACCTTCCTTTGGAAAAGGCTCAGAGGTGAAACCAGCTGGTTAGTACCTGCTTTCTGCCTCGATCTCTCCTCCCTCCAACTGGAGGCGAGCCTCCCCCTCCCTCGGAAGATGCCCAGCAGTGCGGTCCCAGTGTGAACCCTATCCCTGTGGCAGCCCGAGATCCGCATTCAGCCCCGCAAAGTTGTAAGAGGAGGAAGTGACTGCTATTTTATTGAAATGAAGTCCAAGCACACCTCGCTTCCCAGGACCACTCAGCCCGCAGGGAGCCGGGGACTCTGAAGGAAAATTAATCTGGAGCCCCTGCATCCACGCTATAAAGCTCTGCATCAAAGACCAGACATTTGCTAACAGCAAATCCCTCATGGCGTCTGCTTTGATCTTCGCTTCAGTTCCAGTGACCTTGGTTCTGGTGTCTCACGATCAAGCAGATGAAGAGAGTGGCAAGAGGTGCTAGATATAGCAGAGGTGGCAGCTAGTCGCCGGATAGCAACGGCATAGAAAAGACCACAACTCCGCATCTCAGAAACTCCCAAGTGATCTGAGGCCGCCTAGTGGAGGGGCAAATAGTTCAGGGAGGGGCAAGTATGTCATAATCACCGCAAGGGCAGCAAAGCATTTCAGATCTGTTCACCCTGAGATGTCCACGTCAGGCCAAGACAGGAAAACCCTCCAACACGGTTCAGCACACTGCGGCTCAGAAGGGAAAGGAGCCTCTGGTCCACTTTATAATTATTTCCGTCCCCAAACACCTACAACACATTCACAGCAATCTTGGTGCTTAAGAGCTTAGCCCTCCGCCATCTTGAAGTTCGGTAGGTGAAGCAGGCCATTATCCATGGTGCAAGCTCTCTGGGACTTACATGTTCCCTTTGACATTGCCATACTCTCCGCTACCCTCCCCCAAGACAGAGGGAGAGGAGGGGGGAGACGCGCTTCGGGAGCCTGCAGTGTGGTCCCCAGTCCACAGTCTGTGGCCGTGGTCAGGGCAGCCTCCTTCTGCCTCTGCTTCCACCTGTGTCCTTCTTGCACATGGGAGGGGGGGTCAGCACCTCCGCTGGGGCCAGAGCTGGCTCTGCAGTGACTCAGGCCTGGGTTCATTTGTGAATTGAAGAATATGACTTTTTTTTGTTCCCATAGATCAAGCATGTCAAACTCGCACCCGCCGACCACGAGTTTGACATGCTCACCATAAATGAACATTTCTACTTTTTTTTTCTTAAATCCTAACCTGAGGATATTTTTCCATTAGTTTTTAGAGAGAGTGGAAGGGAGGGGGAGAGACAGAGAGAGAAACATTCATGTGAGAGAGGCATTGATTGGCTGCCTCCCACATGCACCCCAACCAGGGCCGGGGATGGAGCCTGCAACCAAGGTACAGGTCCTTGACTGGAATCGAACCTGGGACTCTTCAGTCTGCAGGACGACGCTCTATCCACTGAGCCAGACTGGCTAAGACCTTCTACTTTTTAAACGCCTTCGCCATCCCTTTTCTCACGGGGTCTCCCTGTATTCCTGAGAAGAGGGTGACAGGCCCAGAACCATGACAGGGATGTGCCCAGGTCACACGGGGCTGGCGATGGAATGCTGGTGTTGTGCCCAGGCTCCCAAGGGGCAGGGGAGGTGGCCTTGTCCTGCTGTAGCTCCCATGGCCCTTCTGCTTTCTTCCCTGTGGTGTTAGGCTGATCTGGAGTCTGGTCCAGGCCTCAGGCCCTGCCCAGCGTCTGTGTGGAGGGGCCTGTTTGGTATTCATTTCTCTCTAGTTCCCAAACCCTGGGCACCCAGTTCACCCAGAGCCAGCAGCATGGGGTGGCCCTTCCTGGGGGTGGGGGAGTGGGAAGGGAGGCAGACGACTGGAGAGTCCCTGGAGGCCACAGGCCTGAGCAATGCGGGGCTGTGGAGGGAGTTGGCATTCGGCTTGTGGTGCCAGCCCCCGGGTGCTGTGGCCGTGTGGGAGGAGGCTGGTGGGTCCCAAGCCACAGCTCCTGCCTGCCCCCAGGGAGCTAGCAGGACCCTTGGCCCCCACTCTGACTGGCTTCTAAGCAAGCTCCTCCACTCAAGGTTGCTTTGGAGGACAGCTGTTTCTCCCTGGGACCCCCACACTCTGCACACACATTGTAGGGGTGCAGCTAGGCTTGGTGGCTTACAGATTCTCTTTCTGGACCTGTCTACACCCCCATTCAGAAAGCCATACTCTTCTTCAAAGAGCTATGAAATAGATGTATATGTATTTTTTTAAAAAAACTAACCTTTAACTCAATGGGCATACAATGGGTTGTCAAATGGCACAGAGGAGTCAATCTCCTGCCACCTCACTCCCCAAAATGAAGCCGGGACAGACGGTGAGGTCAGCAGAGGAACAGGGTGAGGGGTGGCGGGGGGGGGGGGCGCTGCAGCCATGTGCCCACTGCCCTCACGTGGCTTCAGCCAGGCTTGATGTTAGTTGCCTGCCTTGGGGTTCAGGTGAAGGCAGCCAGCGGAGTTTGTCCCTGAGAGGTGGTGGCACCAACTCATCCCTGAGCGGCCTCCTATGTTAAAGAGAAAGTGGCCACATGGACGTGACCTTCACACCTTCATGTGCTCCTCAGCCTCATCTGCCCCGCACCACACTGCGCTGTGTCCCACGCAGCCTCTCGCATTGGAGATGAGAAAGACAGATGCTGTTCATTCGCTGGGATGTGGAGACACTTGACCTGGGCATGGAACAGCAGCGATGCTTTAAAATCCTCTGCCCTGTGGACTTGCTCCTCCCCCGCCTTGGAAAGGAATGCTCTGTGCCCTCCCAGGCGTCTGGAGGGGCTGCAGCATTATTTGTTTTTATGCAAATGTTGTCCTGGGAGCAGGGGCTCCTACCAACTCCTGCAGCATAACCCCGACTTGTGTGTGGTCCTTGAGTGATTCGAAGTGTCGGCTGTGACTTATGCCTCAGAACATAATCAGGGTCCTTTGTATCTGTCACTGTGTTTGAAAAGCCCTCACTTTCCACCCAATAAAACCAGGCAAATGATTCATCTAGCAAGGGCTCTGGCCTTGGCTGTGTGTGTGTGCGTGTTGGGGGACTGGGCTGGACAGGAGACTTGACACAGCACAGTCACTGGGAGGTGCCTGGTCTTGGGAAGCATGCACAGCCGCTCTGGGCAGGGGTGGCAATCGAAGCAGAGATACAGGTGAGCTCACGGAAGGGCTCAGGGACCAGATCCAGACCAAGCTGGGGGGAGCGCTGAATTGTCAGTACACGGGAGCAGGAGGTCATGACCGAGGACCACAGGCTGCCATGGGAGGAGGAAGGGCCCCTGGTTCCTGAGGGCTGGAGGCTGCAGGGCAGGTGGGGCTTGGGATGTGCTCCCACCTGGAAACAGCCCCCCACCCCCACCCACCCCAGCATGCAGTCCTGCCTCTCTTAGGTCCAGAATCGCATCAAAGGCATCTGAGCACTAATTATCCTCTTTTTTTAAAAAGTTATTTCAATGCCAACCTCCTATTTAAAGTAGGACTATATTTTTGAATCTGAATTCATGCACAAACTGCCCGTGGCTGGGGCCTGCCTGGCCTAGGAGAGGTAGATGAGATGGCTTAGCTTCCTTGTATCTGCAGTTTGGGGAAGTCCAAAGCCTTCCCTGTGATTTCTGCAAATTCCCAGGGACGTTTTCATGATCCCCCTGCCTCAGCACAGCCCTTTGATATGAATGATCTTAGGATGTGGGCCAGAGTGTGTGAGAGGAGATGGGAAAGACATGGAAAGCACTTCCAAACGGGCAGCCCCAGCAGGAACACGGGGAGTCCCCGGGTCACACGTCCTTGGACTGCCCATCCACTGGCCAACCTCCCAAGTCGGACATGCCATGCGGCCCCAGCCTCAGCCCGTCGCTGCCTCCTCCTCGTCCTCTCCCTCCTTCGCCTCCCAGTCCTCAGCTCCCCAGCACCGGCTCAGTGGAGATCACAGTTCGGCACTTTCTCTTGGGAGCAGCTTCAGCATTCTCTGTGCCCTTGGTCTCCTGCTGAGCCTGGAGCTCAGCTTACCTTCTGCCCCCAGGAACTTCAGTGCCAGATACAAGGCCTTTAAACATTTCCTTATTACAGTTTATAAAATGCCAAACACTCGAGTGAGCAACTGTGGAGCCTGAGGATATCATTTGAGGGTCAGCCCTAGGACCTGAGCTCTGTATTCTAGTCTGTCATAGTAAGAAAAAGGGCTGAGGGCCATGGAAGTAGGACTTCAATACCTATTTTTGAATGAATGACTCAATGAGCAGAGGGACAGGAGTTTAATGTAGTCCATTTATTTACTTAATAAACACTTATCAGATGCACACCACTTGTCACTTCATTCAACAAGTATTTATTTTTATTTATTTTTAAATTTAAGTATAGTTGGTATACAATCTTATATTAGTCATACAGTATTTGTTTCAGGTGCACAATATAGTAATTTGACACTTTTAGACCCTACAAAGTGATCACCTCACTAATTTTAGTGATCTCATGTCACCGTGTAAACTTATCACAATATTATAGACTATATATTCCCTTTCCCCCTTCCCCCCATCCCTCCACCCCCTCCCTTCTGGCATCCTTTTGGTCTCTGTTTCTATGAATCTGTTTTCGTTGTTTGTTTTGTTTTTAGATTCCACATTTAAGTGAAACCATGTGGTATTTGGCTTTCTCTGCCTGACTTATTTCACTTAGCATAGTATCCTCTAGGTCTATCCATGTTGTCACAAATGGCAAGATTTCTTTTTTTGTTCATTACTGTGATATTCCATTGTCTATATATCCTCTTCTCTGTAAGTATTTCTTGAGCCCCTACTTGGGGCCAGGCTACTTTTTGTGAATACACGTGCTACCTCTGCATTCACGGGACATAGAGTCTGGCCAGAGGAACAGAGGTAATAAAAACATGTCACGGCTCAATGTTTAATTATAGACTGAAAGGAGCATACACGTGTGCTGACCTGAGGTTGAGTCCAGAAGAGCATTCCCCTGGGGCAGTGACAATGGAGGTGACAGCTGAGGGGTGAGGAAGGGGTAACCAGGTGCCAGGCAGGGGTCAAGTTGTGGGGAAGTAAGTCCAATGTAAAGAACCAGCCTTAAGGTAGAGGGGTGAAGGGGTGCTCATTGCTGCCTCTCCAACCCCAGGCTTAGTGGGAGGGGCTTCCATGGATCCACCCAGAGAACATGTAGTTGGGACACAGAGCGCTGGCGCCCCCTCTTGCCTGGGGAAGCTCAAGGGGCCTGAGTAGCAGAGTCAGCTGAGTTGGGAAAGTTCCCATGGAGTCCTGCTGGTAGGGATGTGTCCGCCAGAGGTCATGTAAGAAGGGATTTTCACTGGTGTGGCTCAGTCAGTTGGAGCATCATTCTATACACCAAAAGGTCTCAGGTTCCATTCCTAGTGAGGGCATATACCCAGGTTTCGGGTTTGATCTCTGATCAATGTTTCTCTCTCATCTCTCTCTCTCCCTTCCTCTCTCTCTCTAAAATCAATAAAAACATATCCTTGGGTGAGGATTAAAAATAGTAACAATAAAAACAAGAAGGGATTTTTCTTTGGTGAGGGTGGCCTCCTTGGCAGTAGGAGTCTGTAGGGCGCACTGCTGGGCAGAAGCTGAGGTGGGACTGGGGACTGTCTACCCAAGGAAGGGCCATGGCCCTGTTCAGGGCACAGGGTCGGAGGGAAGCCTGGGAGCAGACCTGCAGAGGTGTCCATGGAAGACGGCCTTACCCATCCATGAGGCCCAACCCTGCAGTGGGGCTGGTTAGATCAGCTCCTAAGAGAGGGAGGAGGTGAGCAAGACAGAAGGTGGCAGCCCCTCCTAAGGCGGCAGCTCAGCCTGGCTGGAGAGAGGACGGAAAAGCCGGAGTTTCACACTCACTGGATGTGGGCCACCACGCAGACTCCGCAGTCCTAACTGCTGACATGAGACAGTGTTTGTCACTTAGAGGAACCTTATGGTGATCAGCAAAGTCAGGGGTGCATGCGAGATTTTACCCAGTGTCACAGGAAGGCTCACCCCTACCCAGCAAGTGTCACAGCCACAGGCCTGCTTGCTCGGTGAGCCAGGTACAGAAGGGATTACAGTGAGGTGTGTGCCAGGAGCCAGGTCAGAGCAAACGGGAGGCGGGTTTTACAGAATGACCAGTGACCAGGTCTTGGATTGCGCTTTGGAGTCTGCCAGTCAGAGAAGGGGACGTGGACCCGAATATGAAGGTCAGCAGGAAACAAAAGGGATTGGGGAGTGTGCTCAGGTGGGGTGGGGTGGGGCTGGGATGCTGGGGACTGGGACCCGGCTGGAGTAGTAGACAGCACCAGATTTTGGGGGGACTTGTGAATGGGGCTGAGGAATGGGTAATTTGCTTTTAGGAGAGGGGTGACAAGGGAACACGGCATCATTCATCCACGTGGGAGCATGTAGCACTACTTCATTCCTTTTGTGGCCGAGAACGATGGCCAGTTGATGGGCCCTGAGTTGCTTCCAGTTTTTGCCCATTAGGAATAAAGCTTCTCTGAACACTCACATGCAGATTTTGTGTGGACATACGTTTTCATTTCTCGTAGGTCAGTACCCGGGAGAGGAATTTCTGGGTCGTGTGGGAAGTGCTTGGTTAGCTTTATAAGAAAGGGCCAAGCTCTTTTCCAAAGTGGCAGCACCAGGTTACACTGCCGCTCTATGGGAGCTCTAGTTGCCCACGTCCCTGGAACACCTGCTATTGTCTGAGACCCCATCCTCTTAATCATCACGTTCTAATGCCGTGAGGATCTCTAATAAATATATTTTAAGAATATGTTTTTATTGATTTTTTGAGAGAGGAAAGGAGAAAGGGGGGGGGGAGAGAGAGAGAGAGAGAGTGAGAGAGAGAGAGAGAAAGCGAGAGAAGCATTGATAGCTGCCTTCTGCACGCCTCCTACTGGGGATGGAGCCCAAAACCCAGGAATGTGCTCTGACCAGGAATCAAACTGGCGACCTCTTGGTACATGGAATGAAGCTCATCCAACTGAACCATACCGGCCAGGGCACAAATATTTTTATTTCAATCTTTTGAAAAAACATTCTAATGAACATTTTATTGTTTTTTTTTCTCTGAATGGGCCCTCATGCAAAATGAATACTTTTACTTTTTCTCTAAAGGGATCCTCATGCAAAATGGTTATTTCCCTAGTTTTTCCCAATAATTCAAGTCTCCCGAAAAACCTAAATGTTTAATTAACAACAGAGGTCAAACCGCATGATGCCAGCAGGGGGCGTGTGTCATCCACAATTAAACTTCACTCCTATCCCTTATTCCGACTTGGAGCTGACTTTAGGGCTGTCCCTCTGCAGAACAGGGGAGGAGGTGAAGCTGATCTTTTTGGGGTGAGTTGTTTAAAGGCAAGTGCCTGCTCCTGGTGGGAGCCTGGGTGGCTCCAAGGAACAAAGCTGCCCCAGGGATGTGAGTGCCCACTGCTGCTCAGATGTCCCATATCAGCTGGGAGCCCTGAAAACTCCACCCAGACCAAGAGATAAGGATCTCGGGGTAGGACCCAGGGTGGGACTCAGCATTTTTGGGAGGCGGGGGGTAGGGAATATCTTAATAGTCTTAATACTTATTTCTTTCATTTTTTATTTTTTTGCATTATGTGAACTTTTCTTTTAACCTAGCTATTTTAATACATTTTATATGCATTTTTTTATGTGTATTGAGTGGAAACATTTTTTATTAAATTTTCATTTCCTACACCCTACCCTTTGGCAACCATCAGTTTGTTCTTTATATCTATGGGTATGTTTCAGTTTTGTTTTATTTATTCATTTTTTTCAGATTCCACATATTATTAATGAAATCATATGATATTCATCTTTCTCTGACTTATTTTACTTAGCATAATACTTCTAGATCCATCCATGTTGCCACAAATGCCAAAACTTCATTTTTTGAAAAATCCTCATCCAAGAATATGTTTTTTATTGGTCTAGAGAGAAAGGAGGGAAAAGGAAGAGAGAAACATCAATGTGTGAGAGAGACGTTGGTCAGGTTGGCTTCCTGTATGCACCCCGACTGGGGATGAAACCTGAATCCTGGGTATGTGCCCTGACTGGGAATCGAACCTGCAAGTCTTCAGTGCATGGAATGACTCTCCAACCACACTGGCCAGGGCTTCATTCTTTTTTTTTTTTTATTGCTGAATAATATTCCATTGTATACATGAACCACATCTTCTTTATCCAGTCATCTATTGGCGGACACCCGTGTTGCTTTCATATTTTATCTGTTACTATACTGCTGCTTTTAAAATTTCTGTTTTTGTTTTCTTGGGATAAATCTCTGGATATGGAATTGCTGGATCATATGGCAGCTCTATTTTTAATTTTTTAAGGAATCTCCATACTGTTTTAATTGTGGCTGCACTAATTTTACAATCCCATCAACAGTGTAAGAGGGCTTCCTTTTCTCCACATCCTATTACTCCACATCCTATTATACAATATTAGAGGCCCGGTGCACGAAATTCATGCACTGAGGGGTGGGGGGAGTCTCTCAGCCTGGCCTGAGCCCTCTCACAGTCCAGGACCCCTCACTCCTTACTGCCTGTCTGTTCACTGCTCCTTAGCGCTCCCACAGAGACGGGAGAGGCTCCCACCACCTCCACAGCGCTCTCCAGCCATGAGCCCGGCTTCTGGCTGAGCAGCGTTCCCCCTGTGGGAGTGCACTGACCACCAGGGGACAGCTCCTGCATTGAGCGTCTGCCCCCTGGTGGTCAGTGCACATCATAGTGACCGGTCATTCTGGTTGTTCCGCCATAATGGTCGGTTAGGCTTTTATTATATAGATTGTTATTGTATTACTGTGGATTTCTCCCTCATGTCCACTAATAATTGCTTTACATATTTAGGCACTCCTATGTTGGGTGTGTAGATATTTATGATATATCCTCTTCTTGGATTGAACCCTTTATAACTATGTAATGTCCTTCTTTGCCTTTTTTTTTTTTTTACTTTTAAAGCCTTTTTTTGTCCAATATAAGCATTGCTACTCTTTCTTTTCATTTCTGTTTGGATGGAATATCTTTTCCATCCCATCACTTTCAGCCTGCGTTGTCTTTTGATTTGAAGTGAGTCTCTCACAAGCAGCACATACATGGGTCGTGTTCCTTAATCCATTCAGCCACCCTATGTCTCTTTATTGCAGCATTTAATTCATTTACATTTAAAGTAATTATTGATTAATATGTACATATAGCCATTTTTTAATTGTTCTTATGGGTGTTCTCTATTCCATTCTTCTCTCTTCCTTTGTGGGTTGTTGTTTTTCTTTAGTGTTTGTTTTGGGTTCCTTTCTCTTTATTCTTTGTATATCTTGTGTAGGTTCTTGGTTTGTGGTTACCATGAGGTTTATGTACATCATTATGGATAGCAGTCTATTTTAAGCTGATAGTTGTTTAATTTGAATATATTCTATAAGGACGACGTTTTTACTCCCTTCTTCATTTTTTATGTTATTAATGTCATATTTTAGATCGTTTTGTGTTGTGTATCCCATAACTACCTGTTGCAGTTTGAGTTGAGTTTGATACATTTTTCCTTTTAATAATTTAAAAATATATATATGTTTATTGATTTTAGAGAGAGGAAGGGAGAGGGATAGAGAGACAGAAGCATCCATGAGAGAGAAACATCTATCAGCTGCCTCCTGCACGCCCCCTACTGGGGATCGAGCTTGCAACCTGGGTATGTGACCTGACATGGGATCAAACCAGTGACCTCTTGGTTCATGGGTCAATGCTCAACCACTGAGCAACACTGGCTGGGCTCAAGATTGTTTCTTTATGCCGAAGCCGGTTTGGCTCAGTGGATAGAGTGTCGACCCTGCGGACTGGAGGGTCCCAGGTTCGGTTCTGGTCGGGGGCATGTGCCTTGGTTGCGGGCGCATCCCCAGTGGGAGATGTGCAGGAGGCAGCTGATCGACGTTTCTCTTGCATCGATGTTTCTGACTCTCTGTCTCTCTCCCTTCCTCTCTGTAGAGGATCAATAAAATATATTTTTTTTAAAAAAGATTGTTTCTTTATCTTTAACTTTTACCACTTTAACTACAATATGTCTCTTTGGGTCATCTTATTTGGAACTCTGCTTCTGGTTAGGAAAGTTTTCCTTTCCCAGGTTAGGAAAGTTTTCAGCCATCATTTCTTTACATAAAGTTCCTGTTCCTTTCTCTCTTTCACCTCCTTCTGGGAATTCCTATACTGTGAATGTTTGAGCACTTGATGTGATCCCAGAGATCCCTTAAACTATCCTAATTTTTAAACAATTCGTTTTTCTTTCTGCCATTCTGATTGGTTGATTTCCACTAGCCTGTTTCTACATCCCTGATCCGTTCTTCTCTGTTCGCTAATCTACTGTTGATTCCTTCTAATGTGTTTTTCATTTCCTTGTGGACACAGTGAGCTCTGTTTTATGACTGCTTATCAGATCTTCCTGCACTTCGTTCGTTCATTCATTCATTCATTTATTCATTCATTCATTCATGGAACAAATGCATATGGAGGCTGTCTGTGTGCCAGGTGTATTATAGGTGCTGGGACCCTTACATTGAACCTGGCCTGTGGTCCATGCCCCCAGAGACCTCATGGCTGGGAGAAGCAGGGGGAGGGCGTTAAGTGAACACGCCCTTAAAGACATCCTCCCTGGAAATTGGGAGGATGCAGATGTTTCAGTCTGTCCACTGTGGCCTCTTTGTGCTGTGGTGGGCTGTCTCTGAGGAAGGAGGACACAGGGGCCCTTGCACGTGGGACCTGAAAGAGGGCTCCTGGAACAACCTGGGATAATAACCAACACCCCCTGCCCCCATCTGACATAAGGAAGAAATACCCATTAGAGTCATAAGCATTTGCTAAGCCCCGACTGTGTCCCAGAGGCTGCCACTTCCTGAGCACTTTCCCAAGGGCTCAGTATGTTTTACTGGGTCATTAGTGCTCCTTATGGATGGGAGGCAGGCCTTGCCCAGGCCACACGGCCAAGAGGTGGTGGTCAGTTCTCTCTGACGGCCTCACACGGCCGGGACAGAGGGATGAGAGTTGCAAGTGGATTGAAAATTCCTAGTATTTCAGGATTACATAGAAACCTTGCAACTTGGGTTGTAAGAAATCTTAATAAAATCCTAATTAAGTGTCTTCACAAAGTCTTAATACTGTAGAATAAGCAAGGAAGAGGAGTCTAGTGACCCTAAAGGAAACTTTCCTTGCTGATCAGGGTAGAGAGGGGCCTCTGGGCACTGGTTGTCTTGCTCTGACTCAGCATCCCCCACATGGGGCTGTGGAGTGGGTTTGGCGACCACAGTGGGCTCCGAGGGCTTTTTCCTGTTTCATGAGAGCGTGCAGGGGGCAATAGGACACACGGCGAGCTCTTGTTAAACAGATGCTGGTTAGTCTTGCCTGCCCCGTCTGGCACTGTGGGTCACCAGGAGGCGGTGGGCTTCCCCAGGGAACTTGGCTTGGGTCTAGTGATGCTGTAACTCACAATTCAGTGTGTGCTTTGTGGGTGGTCTGAGGGCTGGTCTGAGCAGCATCTCTGAAGAGCAGCAGGTGTCCCTGGCTGAATGGCCACTTCCAGAGGCATCAGTCTTGAGGTGGAAGCAGAGAGAAAGACAAGAAGAAGCCAGTGAGAACCTCGCCTGCTCCGTAAGATGATCAGAGGTCATGAATAATGGAGAGACATGGATACCTCTGAGTCCTGGCAGCTTGGCTGATCTGGGGCCCTGCCCTCCTCAGGAAGGTCTCAGGCCTGAGGACGTCATTCATGGCCTTTGAGACCTGGGAGGCCAGGGGGATCTCCACGGGGGGAGGCCACCACCTGCCTTTAGGGCGGATTCTGGAAGAGTCCCCAGGCCCCCTTGCTGGGAGGCCAAGTGGGAAGCTGATGCCAAGGGTTCGATTTCACCTGATTCTCCATGAAGGGGAGAGTGGGGGCTGATGGGAGGGGCTGGGAGGAAGGAGGATGGCCTGCTTTCAGTCCCCATGAATGAATGATGAGGCCCAAGGAGAAACCCCAGGGCAGGAGCAGGAGGAGGTGGCCAGCCAGAGGGTGGCAGAGAGAGGGGCCGGGGATAGGAAGGGCTCAGGGGCCAAAGAAGTGAGGGGAACGGGAGCAGCACGGTGGGCACAGGGTACACCAGACGTGGGCACAGGAGCGTAGGGAGAGAGGGTTGAGGGTCCAAGGAGGTGCAGGGAGGTGGGTGCAGTGAGCCAGCAAGTGCCAGGAAAGGGCAGCTGGCAAAATGATGCCCCAGAAGAAAAAGAGGAGGAAGAAAGACATTGACTTCATCGCGCTGTACGAGGAGGAGCTGCTGAACTACGACTCGGAGGACAATGAGGACGAGCTGGAGCATGAGTACTACAAGGCCCGAGGTGAGGGTGCAGGCCAAGGGTGGGCGGGCAGCGTGGTGCCTGGGAGCTTGGGCCGGTGCTTTGAGGGAGGAATGGGAGGTTGCACCTGTGCTGCAACCCTTGGCGTAGATGGAGCAGGTGTTACACGAGGCCCCCACTGCTCGAGAGGCAAGGCAACCTGCCCTTGGTCACGGCCTTAGTGGCACAGAATGCACTGGAGCCACAGCGCCCAACTCTTCAGGTTGTACACATCCCCAGAGCCACGTTCCAGCCCGGTCTCCACGGTGTGGGCTGCTTCAGGCAGGGCCTGACCTGACCAGGCCGTGAAGGGATGTGGTGGGGAGGAGGCCTGACCTCTCGTCCCATGCCCAGTGGGGACTGGGGACTCTGTCACTGTGGCCTCGGGAGATGGGGTCTCTGGCTTTTCCGGAGAGAGGCTATGGTCCGGGCGGAGAAGGCAGTTCTCCGGGCCCAGGGCCTTATCCTTTTAGTCTCCTGGGGAGCATGGGAGCCGCTTTGAAATGCTCCACCTTCTTGCCAGGTAAACCAGAGAAGGCACCTCAGTGTATCGCCCGACTGAGACAGGGCTTATGAAGGGAAGAGAATGACTCAGCAGAATCTGAGACCCAAAGGGACCCAAGAGGCCATCCTGCACAAGCCTCCAGCCCCAGGCTTCTCCTCTCCTACAACCAGACAGGGGTTGCCCAGAGACATGTTGGGATACAATCTCCCAAGGCAGCCTCCTTGGAACGTGGTGAATGAGCTGATGCAGTGATGATGAGGCGGTGCTTGCTGCTGCTGCTGACAACAATGGAGATGATGATGGTGGTGATGATTGTGATGATGATAAGTCCAACTCCTTATGGAATGCACTTCTTTCATCCAACTGTGGAAGAGTGTCTGCAAGATAAGGTCCCAGAAATGGAAATGCCGAGTCAAGGAAAATGACCACTGAAAACTTTATTTTGATGTAATCCTTAACATAACCTTTTAAGGGAGAAATTATTCCTATTTTAGAGATGAGAAAGTTGAGGCTAAGAAATTTGATTGAAACCACATAGCCAGGAATAGAATTGGGATTTAAATACTGGTCCATTTAGTTTCATAGTTCATATCCCTTTCATTGATTGCTTTCTCATTCATTCACCCAGGCAATTACTTATTGAGCATCTCCCACTTACCAGGCCGTGTGCTAAGAGCAACTGACTCTGACAGTTCTTTGTGTGGATGAGGGGACTTTAAGAGTTGGGGTCATGCCTCTGGGGTCAAACAGAATTTTGTGTTTTCCACAATATATTTGTCTTCCACAAGATAGTTCTTCAGCTATCTACATTTTTAATGTTTTGATTAAAATTTTTAAAATTGAGAAATAATATATATTTCAGCACAAAACTCATAAAGGTGCAACGTGACACATTTTTACATCTGTGCATGCTTGTGTGACCAACGTTCAGAACAGGACACAGAGCACAGCCAACCTCCAGAAAGCTCCTTCACTCTCCTTCCCAGCGGGAACAGCTTTCCTGATTCTATCACCACAGATTAGTGTTTTCTGTTCTTGAACTTCATGTAAATGGGATCGTGCAGTATACTGTTTTGGTGTCTAGCTTCTCTTTCACTCAATATTATATCTGAGAGATTCATCCATGTTGTGACATGTTATATAGTTTGTGTTCTTTGTTGTTGTTGTGTACTATCACATTTTATAAATGCATCACCATTGATTTAACCTTTCTACGGTTGATGGATTCTTGGGTTATTTCCAGTTTTTCTCTATTATGAACAAAGTTGCTACAGATCTTGTACACGTCTTTTGATGGACACATGCACTCATTTCTCTTAGAATTATAATTGGGAATAGAACTAGTGGGTCATAAGTGTTTGCATGGTGTTTAGTTACCAGGGCTTGTAACAATTTACACTCTTACTGGTAATGTCTGAGGGTGCAATGGCTCCACATTCTTGCCAATACTTGGCATTGTCAGCCTTTTTCATTGTAGCCATTCTGGTACAGAGTAGTATCCTGAGGTTAATGACAATGCCCAGGAGGTCATGGGAGGTGAGGGCTGTGCAGAGGGCAAAGAGGAAGGTGAGAGCTAGGTATAGGCCCTGAAGGTCGTGTCTAGGAGGACATCCATGTGCTGGGCTGGAAAGAGCACAGGCTGGGCATCTGGAGGCCTTGCACCGGACTCTGGTACTGACGCTGTATAGCGTGTGATCTGGACTTGCCCCCGGCCTTTCCTGTCGGATGAGTGTGCAGCATTAAGCGGGAGGTTTTGGTCTCACAGTAGGACTTGCTGTGGGTCTGACTGTGGCTCAGGAGATTGCAGGTTGTAGCAGGAGTTCACAGAGTCCTTTGTGGCTGGGCATCCCCTGCAGGGCTGGCAGGATCGATGGCTTCTCCAAGCCCACATAAGATTCATGGTGTTTTTCTGAGCCTGCCATCTGTCTTCTCCTTTCCTCCTCCAGTGTATGAGGTGGTCACAGCCACGGGGGATGTTCGTGGTGCAGGGACGGACGCCAATGTCTTCATCACCATTTTCGGAGAGAATGGGCTCTCTCCCAAGCTCCATCTCACCAGCAAGTGAGTACCCACTCAACCTGGGTCCTGGGCCGGTTGGAACCCAGGGGAGAAGACGTGTGTCCACAGGCCTATTAAGGGGTAGGGGCCTCTGCTAACCACAAGCCAGGTCTCTCCCAGCGATTTCCTGTCAACCTTCCTCAGCTCCTCTCCTGGTTTTTATGTGCAGAATATGCCCATTTTGAATCTCAGAATGCCCATGAGTCCATATGAGCTGTTCCTTGATGTGGGAGGATAACACTTGGGATCAGGTAGCCTGGGTCTAGGTCCAGCTTTACCACTTAGTTGCCATGTAACTTTGGCCAAATCTCGTGCATCCGAAGACTTGGCTTCCTCATACAACATCTGGAATTAATAATCCCCTTTTTACAAAACTCATAGGACCTTTGGGAAGAGGAGACAAGATCATGCATATAAGAGAGCCATGAGCTTCAATGCTATGCACCCAGGGACCCACAGTGTATTAAACCTGCCTGCATTACTTGTGTGTGTGTGCAGATGTGCTTGTGTGTGTGTGTGTGTGTGTGTGTGTGCGCGTGCTCGCGCCAATGTCTCCCATTTTATTGTAACCCATTGAGAGCAGGGGCTGCTCTCTCTTCCCTTCAATCCTTTCCCCCACCACACACGTGCACATACAGATATACGCAGTAACACTTAGCAGAATCACTGAATTCCAGAGATGTCTCGGGGCCTTGCGGATGGTCTGGGCAGCTGGCATTCAATCTGTGCTGAATGGCACAGGGGACTGATCATCTGGTCCTGAGCCCACCCCATCCTTCCTTCCGCCGGAGCAGCTCAACTTATGGTTGTTTTACTGAGAATCTGAGTCAGATTCTATTTGTGCCAAGAGCTCTATAGCCAAGAAGAATTTTAAAACCACCAAATCTAACTCAACCATTCATGGGGAAACTGAGGCCTAGAGAGGAGCAGGGAGCAGCGCTAAGTCATGGAGCTTGTTGGTGGTAGAGCTGGTCCTCCAACCCAGGTCTTGATGTCGACATTTTCCCTGAGCACACGGCCTGGTGGCCCTGGCAGGAATGGGGAGGTCTCCTGGGCTCCAGGTTTGACCTCTGGGGTTAATGGCTTGGCACCCGCAGGGGTGGCAGGGGAAGCTGTGGAGGGGTTGGGTCCACAGTCCAGGACATCCCCCCGTTCTGGGCTTAGCAGACTGACGAGGCCCCGTGTCACATGCTTGCCCTGAATGTGGGCTGTGGTGTGAAGGCTGCAGCGTCGAGGCTGGCATAACATCCTACTTTGTTTCTGCAGAACAGGGTACCCGCCTCCTTGCACTGCTTACACTGCAGAGTGACTCGCTTGTGGAGCCTTTCCCTCCAGTGTCGTGGGCACGGTAAAGAGAAGACATGAAATGCCCATCCTCTTTGCCATGTGACCTCCCAGAGGCCACTACTCTAGGGAGAAGCGACTAGACCTTGGGGATTTGGCCAACTTGGTTTTAGAGTTCCCACCCTGTCTTTTTTAAGTGAAAAGAACCATTTTCTTCCTTTCTGGTGGCTCCTCACTGTCTTTCCTGCTTCAGCATCCTCAGACTCTCCCCTCACTTTTTCATTTGTCAAAAATATCCTCTCGGGAATGGCCCCCAGGTCACCTTCCATAACCTGGTGTGAAGCTTTGTCCCTGGGCGTCTGAGTGGGGAAGGGCAGCCCGCATCCTGGGAAAGGGTCTAGAGCAGGAATGAGCCGGCAGGACCAGGAGTCTCCAGGCTCTGCTGACACCTCATGGAGGCACCAGCCTCTCCCGCTCGCCCCACGATAGGAATCAACAACCCACCCCACCACCAGTCACCCCGCAGTCTGCTGACAGGGTCCCTCTGTGTCTGCATCGCGCTCCAGGGAGGGAAGCAGGAGCATAGGTCTGGCCAGGACTCCAGTCTGGCTGGTCCCGAGGGCTCTGCTGGGCCCATGGGGAGTGGAGGCTTCAGGGCTGTGGGCACGTTTTACACTATCAGCTGTGTGCCCTGGAGTGGCGGGAGGTGATGTGTAGAGAGATGCTAGGTGGAGCGGGAGCATGAGGAGAGGTCTGCTTTGTGCCTCCCATGTCTATCCCAGTTCTTTGCCAATAGTCAGAGCTCAGTGAATGATGTGGGATCAGCGTGGCTAGAGCGGGACTTTGCAGGGGAGGATACGCTCTCTGGGCCTCACATGGCGGAAAGGACTCAGATAAGAGAGGAATGGAGAGAAGGTACTTTAGAAGGGGAATACCTTGCAAAGGTATAGTGGCTTCAGGGGGCACCGCAAGCCTGTGGGAGCTGGGAGGGAACCTACTGGCTACGTGAGGGCAGAGAGGAGGCAGGTCAGAAAGGCAGGGAGGACCAGACTGCAAAGGTCTTGCTTGAAAGCTGATCAGTGGAGGTTCAACTTACTCTGCGTCCAAGACAGATTAATCTGATCCTGGTGAGCAGGAACACGGGGAAGGAGGAGACCGGAGGCTGGCCGCTGCAGGACCCGAGACAGTCGACCGAGAGAATTGTATAGACACAATCCTCACCAGGACCCTTTCCATTCGGGTCCGGGAGGGAGCATGGCTTTCCGGGGAATTCCAGGTCCAGGTCCCCGTGTAACCCAGCTGCAGAGGCCGCGGGGTCACCGTGCTCCGTGAGGCGTAGATGCAGTTAGCTCAGCCCACCCTCACCCCCACCCGTTCCTGCGGCCCGCTCAGAATGCCCACCGGCCCCCAAATCTCTCATCTCACTATCTGTGCTGTTCCCTCCTCACTGCGCAGTGCCATCCCAAAACAAAGCTGCGTGTCAGCTGGAACCGGGCTCTCTCTCTCTCTCTCTCTCTCTCTCTCTCTCTCTCTCTCACACACACACACACACTCTACAGGCAATTTGCAGTGTACCAGATTTCAGATTTCAGTGATACTGGGGGCACCAGAGAGAGTTCACACCGCAGCGAGGTAAATATCTTAAAACGGAATAGCAGGCCCCTTAGATTCCTCCCTGACCCCTTTCTCCACAGCTCCAGCCACGTGTCTCACTCTGTCTTTCTCTGTCGCTTCTCCCATGTCCTTCTCTCTCTCCCCTCAGTTTCTGCTCTCTCTGTGCTTTTTGTCCGAGGCCCCAGGATTTTTCACCTTCCAACTCCCAAATGGCTTATCAGGATATTTTCCCCTCAACACAAAATAATTCCTATTGCAAGAAGAACTTCGGTGCCTGTTGGTGGCAAAGGCTGTGACATGTTCATTTCGATTCCCCCATAAGCTGACCTCCACCCTGACCCCCACACTGGTTAAGTGCCAACAGCCATGGCCTGGGGGTTCCCTTCACCGTCACCCAGGACCACCCCAACACTGGGTCACGTGTTCAGAGTATGGCAAAAGGATGGGATCTCATGTATCTTCTGGAACATGGTTCTCCTGTTGAGAATTCACCCTTTGAGAGTGTCCGAGAATGCCTGGCATTTCAGCCTGCTGGCCCTGCCTGGTTGGCGGCTAAAATGCCTTGTGGGCCTGTAAAGGCTCCTCTGGGTGGGGGCCCTGGGCAGGGGTGTGTGTTCTGCATTAGCCTTCATTTGCAGATCGACCAGGAGCCACAGAGAAGCCGCAGTCTCCAGCAGAAGGCATGACGAAGTCTGTTTCCTGTTTCCTTTGACCAGGGAACCCTGTCCTTTGCTGTTTCCACCCCACCCCAGTCGGTTTTCTGAAACCCACAGGCACTAATTCTGACTCACAAGAAGTGCGGATCCTGGAATCTGACCCCCAGTGGGTTGAGATTGGGCCTCATTAGGGATTATCCAGGCCCCTTCCTGAGAGAAGGGAGTCTGTGTGGCCCTGCCCGAGTCCTTTCCTTCCCCTCCTTGAAGGAGAGAGAGTCAGCGATGCAGAAGGCCTTCCTCTTGTTTGCCAAGATGATGTTGGTCTCCATCTCATAGACACCGCGGACCACTGCTTTGTTTCCATGGTCCCCTGGACGGCTGCAGCGTGGTCCCGAGAGGCCCATCCTCGATCTTTCTGCCCTGGTCTCCCTTTTTCCATCTTGTTTTCTAAAATTTGTTTGCCGAGTGATTAGAAAGCACCATGGCCAAGCATTTAACACGCTGGGATGTGAACCCACACTCCTCGGGGTCAGTGTACGGTGCCTTTCTTTCTTTTTTTTTAAAAAATATATTTTATTGATTTTCCACAGAGAGGAAGGGAGAGAGATAGAGAGTTAGAAACATCGATGAGAGAGAAACATCGATGAGAGAGAAACATCGATCAGCTGCCTCCTGCACATCTCCCACTGGGGATGTGCCCGCAACCCAGGTACATGCCCTTGACCGGAATCGAACCTGGGACCTTTCAGTCCGCAGGCCGACACTCTATCCACTGAGCCAAACCGGTTTCGGCATGGTGCCTTTCTGAAGGCGCGGAGCCTCCCTTATGGAGTACAGCTGTGAGAGCCCCTCTTCCGGAACGCTTGTTGGAGGCACCCCAGAAAGCTGGCTGTTTTCCTTCCAAACCCACACCTCCTCTTTCCCTTTCCAAGTCAGCCTCCTCTTCCCCTAAACATTGGCCTTGGCCGTTTCCCAAATCCATGCACTCTGAGTGCGGGAAGCCAGCACCCCTCGTGCTCATTCCAAAGACTTCGCCACAGGCAGCTGCGGGCCAGGGAGAGGGGGCTGCTGAGACTGGGGCTGTGCTTTCCTCATCATTGCAAACCCAAGACATGCTCCCTTCAGAAAACTAAAAAATATATACAGGCCAGGATACATAATAAACAAATAACCAACACTTCTTCATAGTCTTTCCATCTAGACATGTTTCTGTAGGAATCTCCCAGTCTTCATGGTTTTTAAATGAAATCGGTGTCCTGTGTATTGTTGTTCTGTTTGTACATTGGATTTTAATCTGCCTCCCTTTTTAAAACCTCTGTCATAAACTTGTCTGTTTCATGAAATCTTCTTTTATAACAGAATTTTCAGTGGCTGCATAATATTCCCTCCTATTGCTCCCCAGGATGACTGTTTCGTAGGGTATTTATTTGAGGTAAAGACTCTTGTCTATTTATTCTAAAAATCCCTTTTTTTTGGGGGGGGGGGATCTCATATGTAGAAACAGAAAATGCCTCTTATGCGTTTCTTTGTTTCTATTCACATTATTCTGATGCACAGGGTTGATGTTCAAGTATTTTCCAAGTCATTTAACCACCACTTTGACTCTGAAACAAAGTACAGGTGCGCTGTTATTTACCCTTGGATGTGAGAACCTGACAGGGACATTCAGCGGGCCTGGGAGTGGGCCCTTGCTCTCCAGCGAAACCGAGAAGGGTCGGCCACTCTCGCCCCCTCCCCTCTGTGCCCAGAGGCACCTCTGGGGCCTCTTTCCCCTGACAGTTCGCCTCAGTGTCCACGGTCACCTGGTTTCATGAGCTCTGCACTGCTTTAGGGGGGCCGTGGGCCTGGGTCTCGTGCTGTGCACACCACCGGAAGGAGACTTCACCCAGGGCAGAGTGTTTGCCAAAGCGGGTCTATTTTCAGAGTCACAGCTTCTGAGTCTGTAGAACCTTAAAAGCCTTTTGTTACTGAGAGAGCTGGAGCCTTGTTGCCTTGGGGAGAAGACCCTTGACATCTCTCTTCATTTGGAAACATATTGATGGCAATAAACAGGCATATGTGTCTGGGTCTTTCTTTTCCCACGGGCTGTGCTGATGCAAGATCCCTGGCTAGGAGCTCTGAGGGAGGTCTACAGCTCTCAGCCCCACAGAGGCATCACCGTGGGGCAAGAAGAGCTGCGAGCAGGCCGGGCTGGAACGGCAGGGGTCCTGGCCCACACAGAAGACAGAGCAGGTATCCACGTGCGATTCAGGCTTTCGCTCCTGGAGGACTCCATGGTGCGGCTGCTCCAGCCCTCCAGTGTCTAAGCTGATGGGATCTAGGATGCTCCCGGGCTGGCCTCGCCTGGCACCTCACTGTGGAACATCTCAGGTGTACCTGCTTCTGCTCGCACCATCTGCAGAACATGCCTTTCCTCACCGCCCCACTTCCCTGGTTGCTGATTTGGGTTGAGTTTCCTTTCTTGTTGGAATGGCAGGACCATGGGCTCACACCCAAGGTCTGCATCCACTTGGGGCTGCCATTGAACTCTCCCCAGCAAGAGCAAGGCAAGAAAGGAGAGGCCAGGAGGCCTGCAGGCCCGAGAGTACCACGGCATCCATCATGCCTTCCTTCCTCCCCCACTGTCCCAACCCAGAGCAACCGGAGGGCGTTGGATCGTGGCTTTGGAGAGCCAGGTTCTGGTCCCAACTCTGCAATCAACTAGCAGTTTACTTGAGTGTAACATGGGGCTAATATTGCCTGCTGTGCTTGCCTTAGTGGTACATGACAAGTATCCTGAGAACCTGGGTGTGAAAGCAAGGAATGAATACTCACCGGCCTTGCCCCGGCCTCTTCAAATCACATCAGAAAGGAATCTCAGAATGGGCTCGGTTGCTTGTAGCACATCCAGGAGTGGGACGGTGGAGGAGGAAGGGGATGCCAGCCCTCGGCTTTCCTCCCGGGCCTGTGAGCCACGTCTGATCTAAGCTATGTGCATGTTCATTGCAGGAGCAAATCTGCCTTCGGGAAAGCCAACACCGATGTCTTCCGGGTGAGAACCAACAATGTGGGCCTCATCTACAAAATCAGGTGAGAGTCTGGCCCCCGGCCAGGCTGGGATGAGATGGAGGCAGGTAGATTAGGAACTCACTTCACTATTGACACTTTCTGGGTGTTATTACTCTCCTGGTGTCATTTGAGGGGAGACCAAAGGCCTGATTCTTTTCCTTCTACCCCAAGTCACAGTTTTCTAAACTTCCCCATTAGAGATTCAATTCTCTGGGTTAAGACAAGTTAAGGCAATTTTTCACAAACTTGGGAAATGTGCTCTGAGAGACACTAGCACAGTAGTTAGAGGCAGACCGAGGCAGTCTAGACTTATTAACATCATTAATAAGCATCTTGCAAGTTATCCCCACTTGGTAGATGAGGAAACTGGGGTTCCAGAGGTAAAGTACCAACAACAATGATTGAGCCTTTCCTTGGAGTAACAACTGGGTAGTCCAGCATGAAATGGGAGTCATCTCTGTGCTGCCATGACAGTGTGGGTGTGTGCTCCTGCCCAGGATTGAGCATGACAACACAGGCTTGCACGCCAGCTGGTACCTAGACCGTGTGATTCTGACTGACACGAAGCGGCCTCACCTCCGTTACTACTTCAACTGCAACAGCTGGCTGAGCAAGGTGGAAGGTGACCGCCAGTGGTGCCGTGACCTGTTGGCTAGCTTCAACCCCATGGACATACCCACAGGTCAGTGCCAGGCTGGTTCGCCCACTGTCCCTCCCTGCTAGGGCTGGGCTCACCCAGGCCTCTGTCATGCATCTGGGCAGTCCCATCTCGCCTTGCCACCCTCCAGGGTCTTCCTGTTGTCTAGGGCCTGGGTGAAGCTCCATCTCTTCCTTGTGGCCTTCCCAAGAGCAAGCTTGTATGGGAAGTGGGGAAATGTCAGAGGACCTAGAGACATGATAGAGGGGTGGACGGGAGCAGCCCTGAACACATCCTGTGTTTCAACAACTCCTGTTAACGGGTATCTATGTTAACTGAGTTCAAGGTCAGCATTCCCTGCTTTCCTATTCCATTACCTCCCTTCTGATGTCAAGGAAGGCGCGTTACAGTCAGGGCATGGTGGATGGGAATTAGAACTGGCTGCCTCCAGTGTCCCATCATGCTGCCCCCGGCTCCTGATTTTCATGAGTGAAACAGCTTATTTCAAGTGCATGTCTGGCCAAAGGCCTTAAATTCAGTCATATTAGCTCAACAGGACTCGGGAACAAAGCATGTAAAAACACACACTGTAGTCCATGTCCCATTTTATCTCATCTTTGTTCCTTAAAGCTCTGACCTCCTCACCTCGCCCTATTATTGAACATACTTTTCCAAAAAGGACTAGCACATGTGGGTACATTCATCATAATATCCTGGTCACATAGAGTCATGGGCCACCGGAGGGAAAGGCATGTGGCAGCCAGAAGTGACACTCCTGTGGTCACAACAGAAGGCTGACACACCCCGTAGATTCTGCCTTCCAGCATCTACTCTTGGTCTCCAAGTTCCACTCTCTCTTGCAACCCAGCTGGGCAGAAACAAACATATCCTCTGTCCCAATGGGCTTCAGCTCTCAGTTTCTCTGTCTACCTCTGATCTCCCATCTCCCAGCTGACCTTGAACACTTGACTTGTTCCCCTGATCCCTATCATAACAACTTGCAAATTTATTCTTTTTTTAAAAAAAGGTATGTTATTGATCTTTTATTATAAAAAACAAATTTGATCATGACAGAAGAATTAGAAAATAGAGGCACCCTTGTTGAAAGTCATTTGACCATACATACATGAGGGTTTGTTTCTGGGCTCTCCGTTTTGTTCCATTGGTCTAACTGTCTGCCCTTATGCCAGTCCCATGCTGTTTGATTATTGTAGCTTTATAGGAAGTTTCAAAATTAAGATGTGTGGGTTTGGTCTTCTTTTTAAAGATTGTTTTGTCTTCAGGGTTCCTTGATGTCTTGCTTCTTTTAATGCATCCTAAATTTTCATTAACTCTTTGTAACAGTGGCAATATACCATATTGACTTTGCAATCAAAGGGCTCTTATTTACCCAGAAGAAAAGAGGAATATGGTGCCTGCACCCCAAGTCCTAAGTTCTTGCCAAAGACTTCAGGCTGCTGGAGAAAAATCCTGGATTCTCCTGACTTATCCCCAATGAGTCAGCAGGAGTGGGCGTCCCAGTCTTGGCTGGCTGGCTTCCTCCCCACATTTCAATGGACTGGTACAGGCATCACACTTCCTGACTAAGAATCTCAGACGTGTGTGCACACTCACAGGGAGTTAGCAGCCATCCCTGTGCTTGTCTCCCTCTTAGTGTGGGCATCAGGGGTCCTGGCACTTCATGGGGCCTGGGGAGGGTTCGTAGGCACTTTTTCAGCATAACCACATTAACATAACCACATTGGTTATCCCTGGGGACACAGTCTTGGCTATCAAACTGCTCCAGAAGTTTAGTGAAATTTCCTTCCTGCCATCGCCTCTTGGCATTCCCTCCATTACCATGAATGCCTGACTTTATTCTGCAGGATTTCTTCCACCCTGTGTGGAATGGTTCACCTTTTGACAACCCAGAACCCAGAAAAGGAGAGTAGCTACATTGGCATTTACACATGGATGGCAACCCCTGTCCAGAGCCTAAACACAGTCTTCAGGCCTTGAACTGACAGCTGCTGCTAACAGCTGCCATCGGTGATGCCTCCCTGAGCTGCTCTTAGGGGTTGGGTCTGGGGTGAGGACATGGTTCTTGCCCTCCAGGTGCTCACAGTCCAGTGGAGGGCACAGATGGCCTTACTACCAGGCACCCATAAAGAGGGTAGAGGGCATCATGGTTCAGAGCTCCAAATCGCAAGTCATAGAGTCCTAGGTTCAAATCCCAACAATGCCATTTACTAGCTACATGTCCTTTGGACAAAATACTTCTGTAGCCTGTGTCCCATGTGTGTACATTTTGCAATTACTATCTAATTTAAAATTCAGAGCACCGCTAGGAGGTAAGGTTGATTACTATCTCCACTTTTCAGGGTTAGGGTTAGGGATTAGGGTTAGGTTAGGGATTAGCATCAGGGTTAGGATTAGGGATAGGATTAGATTTAGGGTTAGGGTAGAGTTAGGGTTAGGCTAGGGTTGGGGTTAGGCTTAGGGTAGGATTAGGGTTAGGGTTAGAGTTTAGGTTAGAGTTAGAGTAGGGTTAGGGTTAGGGTTAGGGCTATGAATTAGGGTTAGGGTTAGGGTTAAGGTTAGGGTTGGTTTAGCGTTATCGATTAGGGTTAGGGTTAGGGTTAGGATTAGGTGTAGGGTTAAGATTAGGATTGGGTGTAGGGTTAGGCTAGGTTTAGAGTTAGGGTTAGGGTTAAGGTAGGGTTAGAGTTAGGGTTAGGGTTAGGGTTAGGTTAGGGTTAGGTTTAGGGGCTGTCACATGGTAGGAAAGTGTGGGTTAGACCTATTTTGGAAGACTCTGCGTGGACTTCTCAGTGCCGATATGGTATCATTTGCTGCTTTCTGGCCACCCATCCCAGTGCCACCCTCCAACTCTCTCACCTTGAATAGCATTGAGATGATCACGTGGCTTACTTATGAGCCCATACCACATTGCTCAGGGAAGCTCTGGGCAATGAGACAGGCCTCTGAAACGGAGAGCTGAGTTCCAGCTGGCCTGGGGCTGTTCACACCCCGGGGCTGTTAATGCCCAGGCACAACATCTCGTCAATGTTTCAGAGCCAGGCTCTGCCAACAGCAGAGTGGGCCCTTGCTCTCCTAAGGGCCCAGTTTGTGGTGGGTCCCATTCCCTCCCCTGCCAGCTGGGACCTGCTCACTAGGCCTCCTTAGGAATAAGTTTTTTTTCTAAGAAGTATTTGTCTTTGGTGGATTAATAATAAACATGACTGCAGCCTGTTTCATGCCATGCTCCAAAGAGACCGAGGGGCTAGTTGTCGGAGAAAAGAGAACTATACCAAATGGTATAGCTAGTGCTGGGGCTGAAAGCTGCCCGGAGTCTGGGGAATGGGATTGTATTTGTCCAACCCAATCACTGTGTCCACGTATGGTTATTTCAACAGGTAACTGGGTTGTAATTTCACTGCAGCCCACGCTGTGCTATACAGTGATTATCACACAACTCCAGAAGTGCACCCGGTCTTAGCAAGACCATGGTGGGCAAGTGCCTAAGGTGCATTTGAAGAAAGGACGGGACAAGACAGGGGTTGTGGTTAATGTGTTAAGGGCCTGTGCAAATGGCGCTACTTGCAGTGAATTGCGGCCCTGCCAGAGGACTGCATGGTGCAAAAGCAAAGGCAAATGGAAAGCACTCTGAGTGATTGATGCAAACAACTCCCATCATGAGGGTCCTGCCAAATAAGCCAACAGGCCCGACTTGCTCCCAGCTTCTACTGGATAATACCAGGGAGTAATTAAACCATTAATTAAAAATATAACTCTCTGGGTCACAAAGCACATGAGTCTCTACACCCCGAGTTCTAGTTCTGGGCTTCCCACCCAATAGCGATGAGACCTGGGGCAGATCTCAGTTCCTCTCCCAGCCGCAGTTTCTTCCTCTATAGAGTTGGGCATTCCGGTTGGCCTCTTGAGTCTTTTCAGGATTAGTAGAGTGTTTACCTTCACAACCAAATGACAAAGATGGGCCCAGGACTAGCCCTCCTCCACAGGGCGAGAGGAGATTGGCTTTTGATGACCTCCCTTATGCTATGGATATGCTGCCCCCCCCCCTTTACTTTCTATTCTTCTACATAGTGCATACCTCCCACCTATGAGCTCAGTCTCTGGACCCTTATTCTCTGTGGTCAAATCCTGACTCTGCCACTCCACCAGTGGTGCAAGCATGCCTTAAGCTCGTTGCCTCCATTTTCTCATCTGTAAAATGAGGATAACATGAATTTCCACTCACAAAGTGGTTGAGCTGATTAACTGGGGCAATAAACACAAAGGACTTAGTGCACGGTGGGCACAGAGTAAGTGCTCAGTAAATATCATGGTGGTTGTTGCTCTTGTTGCTATTCTGATGTTTCCTTGTCTTCTCCTGCTCTTAGGCTTGCTCTGACTCTGAGATGCACAGACTCAGGATTCTGTCCTCTCAGAATCAGAAAGGACTTTGGAACCACTCAGTGCCAGGACCCGCCTCTAGAATCTGGCAGGCTTGTCTAGACAACTGGGAATGGACTCATGACCTTAATTGCCATTGAAGCCTGTGGGAAGCACCTTTCTTCCCAATCCTCTTCCCTTCCTTGATATGTACCCTTAACAACACTCATGTTCTCCAGGGCCCTCTGAGCTTTGGTTGCTGTAGGTGCTATTAGGAGTAACTGTTTTTTAGAACCCTACGAGGTGGTCCTGGGCCCATGGACTCACAGTGATGAGGACTTCAGGGTGGGAAGAGCTGGGCCAGCCGCGCATCACTCTCCTCCTCTGAACTTCACAGCAGCTTCCCGCCCACCCCATCTGCTCCCACGTAGCAATGCAGAAAATCATCTCCGGAAAGAGTGGGAAGAAGAAAACTGCTTTGAATGAGGCCCCAGGGAAGAGTATCAGATAATTTCAGGACCAAAAGGGATTTTATCCATTTTATAGAGGAGAAAACAGAAGTCCCATTGAGTTAAGTGACCTGCTCTTGGTCACCCTGGCTCAAGATACCAGGTCATGCTCCTCCAATGTCATGCAGTGATTCAGTGGGTGTTTATTGGGAATCTTTTATGCACCAGACCCTGTGCTCAGGGTAAATATGCAGGAGCCTAGATTATGAAGGGGAGAAAGGTAGGCCAACAAGTAATCACAGTGCAAAGGTATAGAATGTTCTAAGTGAGCGATGACCAATGGAAGCCAATAGAAGCATAGAGGAAAGGGGAATCAGGAGGGCTTTATACAGGAGGTGAGGCCCAAGCTAAGACTTCACGGTTGAAAGGAGTTTGCTAGGCTTTCAAAGAGAATGAGAGCACCTGGGGAACTAAGGGCTCTGATGGCACAGTATCTCATTCACACAGCTGAGAATAGGCCCTCCAACTCACAGCTCACTGTGCCTCAGGCTCTGGGCACCATCATTGTCCATGCTCTCTTTTAACCCAGCAGCCGAGACCTTTGGGGGATGCATGAAATTATATATTTGCCCTATATTTGGTTATTTTGATTTTCAAATGGGTGTTTATAATAACCTTTGCTTTTCTATTTGTGGAAACAGCACTTTCTCAGTGCTGCTTTTGTATGCATGACATTCTGGACTTATGATACCAACATTGCCTTGGTCCTGATACAGCTGTTGGTGTCCGTTCTAGCTGCCTATGGTCTCCTACTTGACCCCTCCCCTGAGCTCTGAGTGTTAGCCAGAGTGAGCCCAGTGAGAGTCACAGAAGGGGTTCCCATCTGCTTGGGGCACTGCAGGCTTGGAAAGTGGGTTTGAGCTAGACCCAGACCACACCGGGGAGGGGTGAAATGACAGCTAAGAGAGCACCTTCTTGTCCAGTCCCTTGAGTCCAAATCTGGGCTTCACCCTTTCTAACCGTGGGGACTTGGTTAACTTTCTTAACCTTCTGCTTTCATTGCCTCATCAGTCATGCTGAGGATTAAATGAGATAGTAGGTGTGACTGGCCCATAGTAGGTCCTCAGCAACCATCAGAGGCTCTTATAATTATTTTGATAAGTGGGTGTGTGTGCAAGGGCAGCCAGGTTGAGAAAGCAGAAATGTTCCAGTCCTATTTGAAGAATGGGGTGAATCTGGCTGAGAGATTGGACCTCTGACCTGAGGGAAGACAGAGGAAACCTTTGGGGGCAGCATGAGGAAGGGCTGTTGGTCAGTGGCTGTGCCCCAGCTCCTGGCATATAGCATTGCTGCTCATCCGTGGGCCCGCTGACCACGTCCTCTCCATACCCGGGTTGACCTGGGTAGTCTCCTCACTGAATTTCTCTCCTTCCGCCTAGCGCCTATGATATCTCACTTCTCTACATTTGGCTCTCAGTGAGCGGAAGTGAGGGGTGTCAGGGTGTGAGCCATTGAAGATTTGAGAGGGTGTAAAATAAAGTCCAGTCATCCTCCTTCCGACCCACTCCCCACTCCTCACCTGCCCAAAGAAACAAGGCCACGGTCTAATCACACGGGGTCTGAGAACGGGTGAAAGGCAAGGGAAAAAAACTCCGTGAGTCAGTTCACCACCAGTTCATTCATGATTCTCTGCTTCCTAAAAAAGCCCTGACCACGTGAGCTTCTTTCTCTGAGGCGCAAATGCTGGTGGGTGTGGGATGGTCCCTTCCTGGGCAGGCGGGATGGAGGCTTCGTTACAGAGCATTTGCTTGACTTCTGTTGTCATGAACACGATGAGCAGCGTGGCTGGCTCAGTGTGCACACGGTACCAGGAGGGGGGTTCCAGCCCCCGTGACTGTGCCTCCCCCGCGCCCACAGTGGCTCTATGGAGATGGATCTTGTCGCTGCCGTGTGCCGACTGTTCCAGACAGTGCAGGGGAGGCCGTGGGGGCGGCTGGCGCACCAGACGCAGGAGGCAGCTCGGGCCTGCCGTTGCCTGCCTTTTCTGGAAGCCCACGCAGGCAGCTTCCGGCCGGCCTGCAGGAGACAGATTTCCCATTTGATGGGAGCAGCCTGGGCCTCTGCCATGGGGCCAGCAGAGGAAAGAAAGAAAGAGGGCGACGCTGGGCATGTGTCCCCCTCCGGGCAACAAGGACAGACCACCCTCTGCTGCGGCCTGAGGCAAGCAACCTGTCTTTAGGCTGCAACTAACTCTGCCAGCTCAGCCCAGCTCTGATTTTTGGAAGGCACCACGTGATTAACTGAATCCCTGGTCTATATTCCTTACTGGATCCTTTTCAGATCAATGCTCAACTTAGCTTGGCCTCTCAGAGCTCACACTGGCTTCAGTGGAAGAAGGCTACTGCCTGGAAGGTGGGGTTGCCGGTTGGGTTGTGCAGGCTGAGCGCTGCCCCAGTGTGTCTCTGTGAGGACACAGTTGTAGATTTTTGCATTTCTTATGACAATTATCCAACAGATGGCAGCAGCGTGTCTTGAGGAAGGGATCCTTTTTTCTCATCTGCACAGAGGCACTGTGTGGGCTACTGCTGGTCCTGCTGAGAGGCCAGAGAAAACTCAGTGCTGGGAGTTTCCTGACAGATGATGTGCCAGATGTGTAAACCATGGGCCAACCTTGGCTCGGGCAGCAGTTTCCGTGCTCCATCGCTAGGCCCTCCTCCTCCCAAGCTCGCTCAGGGTGATGAACGCCTTGCTAGCTCCTCCTCCAACTTGATCTCTCCCCTCTTCCCAGCTCTGCTCCTTGCTTGCTCTCAGTTAGGCAATGAGTTGAAGGCACAATGCCTAACATTGAAGAACTGGTGTTTCCATCTGTCCCCACCTTCAGGAAAGCCCAGCCCGTGCCGGCTTCTCACTGGACTCAGGGAACTTCAGGCTCAGCTCAGGCACACAGCATCGTGGAGGCAGGGACAGCTGGCCCCGCCTGCCCACATTAGGCCCGGGATGTGCTCCTTCTCACCTCCTCCACCTCTGAGAAAGGGCACTAGCTCTCCGTCCTTTGGAGCCTTGAGCTGCTTAGCTCGTGGTTAGGATGTGCCGTGGTTATCCTGCAACCAGCAGCTGACCAGGCCAGCTCCAGGCCCCAGAGCGCTGAGTTGCCCACAGTCCTCCACCTAGAAACACACAGACCGATGCTGAGAGCACAGGAGAGCTCAGGGCAGGGACTGCCAACAATGGCCTGTGGGCCAAGCAATGGCCTGTGGGCCAAGCACCACTGCGGACCTCGAGCTAAGAAAGGTTTTTACATTTTTAAGAGGTTGAAAAAAATCAACACAAGAATAATATTTCATGACACAGGAAAGTTATATGAAACGTAAATGGCTGTGTCCGGAAGGTTTTATTGGGACACAGCCACGCCCGTGTGCCTTTACGTAGATTGTGCATGGCTGCCTTAGTGATACAGTGGTAGAGTTGAGTAGTTGAGGCAGAGACCACATGGCCTGTATGACCTACAGTATTGACGACCTGGCACTTTACAGGAAAAGTTTGCCGGCCCCTGGCAGAGAGCACAAGAGGCCACGAGTGTCCCGGAAAGAGCCGTGGATGTGGAGATGAGAGACCTGGCCTTGATCCCCTCTTGCATCATTTAGCTGTTGTGTGACCTCGGGCATGCCGCCTTGCCCTCTGAGATTCAGTTTCCTCATCTGTAAATGAGAATATCAACAGGACGTGCCCCTCCTGTGTCACGTGGCCATTGTGGGGATCAGATGACTTCAAGGACATGCTAGTGCCCTGCGAGCTGCGAGGCCTGTGTGAATGTTCAGTATGATTTGCCCCAGAAGGGGGGTCAGCCCTGCCCATTCTCTTTCAACCTTTGTTTCTCATCATCTTTCTCCTTTCTGGCCTCCGGGCAGGGCAGAGATTTTCATAAGCCCTTCACCTCTCCCTGTGTTATTACAAGTTCCTGTTACCAGGAGGGCAGCCAGTTTTCATAGGTGGGTATTTTACCCTCTCACTGATCATCACATTAAAGGGTGGACTCAACCTATCAATCCACTTGCAACTGGATTGTGCTCAGGGAGATGCTGGTCACAGGAAACCATGGGGCTCTCACAGGACCCTTGGGGAGCAGGGTTTGATGCACTGTGCTGACAGTTTGCCAACGGAGAGAAGGGAGCCCTATTTTATTCAGCTTGCTCTTTCATCGATATATGCACTTAATTACAATTTAGGGTTGGCACAGGGCCCTAGGCCTTGTTGGGAAAATGGCAAATCAAATAGTCAGATAGTCTGGGGTTCTGCTTGAAGAGGAAATGTAAAAAAAAAAAGGAGGAAGAGCAGTAATCTCATCAGCCTCATTGTCACGCTATGGGACCCTTTAAAGAGCAGCTGTGAGGTGTGGCATCCCCCTTCCCCTAGTGTGATTGAAGGTCATCTGACATACAGGATCCTGCTCTGTACTCAGCCAACTGCATGGGGCTCTAGGACCCCATTTTGCCATAGAAAGTTCTCAGAGGTTAGAAGGCTGTCCACCCTTGTGCCTGACTTGACCTCCTCCTGCACTGGGTTCCCCTGGCTTCCCGATTCCTGGGCACAGCCTCAGCCAGAAAGTCCTGGAAGCTCCTTCCCACCCCAGTGCTGTCTGTTCTCTGGATCCCTGACCCTTGGCTGCCTCCTTGTTGCCTCACTTTGGCCCTGACGCTCTGCTTGTGGGCACTGGCCCAGCACAGGGATGCCGTGTGTTCCCAAAACCCTGCGTGGGCTCCTGCTTCCCAGGCCTCATCTGGCATGGCCTTGGGTAGCTCCCCCATCTTCTGAGATGCTTCCTTCATCTCCTGGCTTCCCTGCACAGTCTGCAGGGCTCCCTTTCCTGGCCGAACGATGTGGAATTGCAGAGTGAAAAGGACGCTTAGTGTTCTCACATTCTCTCACCTCTGGCGTGTTCTCCACAGCGTCTCCGGCAGATGGCTGTCCACCCGTGTGCTTGGCACCTGATCACTGCCTATGTGTCTTTAGGGATGAGAAACTCACTTCCCAAGGGCATCCCATTGCTTGTTGGATAGCCTTGGCCACTAGAAATGTTGCCTTTTTTGAGCTAAAATATCCTTCTTTATAATTCAACCCGCTAATTTGAATTCCACCTTCTGGAATGATTCAGAATGTCTGCTACTCCTTCCACAAATGCTCTCCACCCCCAACCCCCATCCTTTCTCCTGCTTCCCTGTGCCCAGTGCCCTCTGGAGTCCTGGTGCCCCTTCTGACTGACCGCTGTTCAGCAGTGGCCTTCGGGGACACCCCCGGGGCTAAGGCCAAGGCAGAGACATTTGAGTGTTCAAGGAATGGAGCAAAGATACAAGAAGCAGATACAGGTCTTTAAATGAGGTAATTTCTAAGTGTGCATTTGCTGGCTACTATTGGTGCCTCTAGTCTTTGCATTGGGTTTAGCCTTGACAATTTTCATTTACAGAATCCATTTTCCCCAGTGAATTTTTACACTGTGATGAAGCATGGAGAACAGATTGGAGAAGGCAGAGCAGATGCAGGGGGCCCAGTAAAAGGCATTTCAATATCCAGGAGAAATGTGCTGGGGTACCTTGGATTTGGGCTGATTCATGCATCCCAAGGCAACATGTTAGTCGATAAAAACTGAAGTCCACTCTACCCCTGATTTATGCTATGCAATCAATTTAAAAATGACCATTTGACTATTTTCCAGCTTTACTGAGCTATAACTGGCATATAACATTGTATAAGGTTAAGGTGTACAATGTGTTGATCTGATATGCTTATGTATTAGCAAGGAACATTTGGAACCAGTGTCAGGCAACTTGGTTGTTGCTCAGTTACTGACAATGATCATGACAATTCATGCCTTGATAGAGGGAAGGGTGGATGGTGTGGTAGTTACTTTGGGGCCTCTGTTCTTCCCTCCTCAGGATCCTAATGAACTGAGGCTTTCTCTGACCCCTTTCTCAGGTAACAGGTATGAAATTAAGGTGTACACTGGTGATGTCATTGGTGCAGGAACAGATGCGGATGTCTTCATCAATATCTTTGGAGAATATGGAGACACAGGTAATGGGTTTGAAATGCTTTCTTTCACAAACCATGCCCAGAAACTGCTTCTTAGGTGGGCTGTTTCCTCCCCTCCTCGCAGCCCCAGTTTCTCTAGGCTCCTCTGTTGAGGATCTCTCTTCTTATGATGTGGTTTATCATGGGCTCCTCTGGGCAATAAGGTGTTCATCTTGTAAAATTTATGTGTTAATGTATTTTCAGGGTAAGGTATGCTTAGGTTTTGGCTTGATTTAAAATTGTCCTGCACCCTACAACAGATCCAAGCTCCAATCACCATGGAACTCATTCTCACTTACCCTCTTTGTCTCCCTAAGCTGCATGTCCATCTTGAGTTATATTCTGGGATGTGGCCTGGCCTGATTCAATGTAGTGGTTTGGGGCAGACCAGAATGGGACCAGGGATAGAATTAGATTTGGCCTCATAGATGGAGCAGGAACCGAGGACACAGACACAGCTACAGGTGTTAGGAGGAAATTCAGGCCAGCGGAACTGAGGCAGATGGTTCTCTCCTGCTTCTGCCAATTTAATGGAAAAACATAGGAGACAGTACAGCTACCGAGACATGTTAATTTTGGACACAATATATTGAAAAACTCAAAATGCATTGCTGAGCTTATAAGAATAAAAAAAGTCTCCAGGTGCCGGAAATGAAGAGGGAACGCAAAACCAAAATATTAGCTACGAATTGATGCTGTGGCTCTTGAAAAGAGGGAGCTTTCACATTCAGCAATCTACAGGGTGGATTTTATACCATTTGAGGTCATAAAATGAGCTCTTGGCCCTTCATGAGGCAAGATATGCAAAATTAGAACCACACATAAAGTCAGGAGTCTTGAAGGTTCACAGGAACATTTTCAGTGAAAAAATAGAACAGAAAAACATTTGCTCATCAGTATAGTAAACTTATCTCTGCAAGAGCTCCAGATTAAAAAGACAATTGCTGAGAAATTGTTACCTTAAGCTTGTACCACATGTGGGCTTGAGGTTTGATTTTACACTACAAGTGTGCTTTGGGGACTTCCTCTCCCCAAATACAGAAAATTGGTTCCATGCTAGTAATACCCTTGGGTACTTAGCAGAAGAATTGGGGGACTTCCTTTCCCACAAATACAGAAAATTGGTTCCGTGCTAGTAATACCCTTGGGTGCTTAGCAGAAGAACTGCGATTCCTATAGATGAAGTACTGAAGATGCATGCAGTTTCCAAAACCACAAAACACTTATGGACACAATTCAACATGGCTAAGCACCAATAGATACAACAAACAATGAGATTAACACACTCACACACACCCTCCGCCGCCCCCCTGCTGAATTTCAGATAATAGAGTAACCTGAAAAAGACTATAATTTAAGTATTTTAAACTATCAACATGAAATATGCAATTGAAGAAAATAACAGGTACCGTGAAAAATATAGCAAACAAAAATACAGGAAATGGCCCTGGACAGGTAGCTCAGTTGGTTAGTGTGTTGACTCAATATGCCAAGGTTGTAGGTTTGATCCCTGGTCAGGGCACATATAAGAATGAACAAATGAACACATAAATAAGTGGAACAACATTTCAAGATTTTTCTCTCTCTAATATCAATAATTAAAATTAAAAAAAGAAATACAGGAAATAAAAATATAGTGAATAAATATAAATGCCTACTAAATAGCTTAATTCACACAATTAGAAACTATTGAATAGATAATTTGTAAACTATAAGATAAATATGAGCAAAATATTCAGATGTAGCAGAGAGAAAAGGGGTTGGAAAATATAAAGAGAAGTCATGAGGCATGAAGGAGAGAATAAGTCTTGATAGATGTTAAGCAGGAGTTCCAGAAACAGAGAATATATAATAGGTGAGAGGAAATATTTGAAGAGATAATGGTTGAAACTTCAAAATTGAGCAAAGATATGAATCTTCAAGTTAAAGTAAGAAAATGAGTCATTAAACAGGAAAATAAAAACATCTACATTTAGATACATTGTGGTGAAGCCGGAGGCAAAGAGAAAGAACTTAAAAGTAACCAGATTTGGCAGGTTACCTTCTATAAAAAATTTAAATTTATAGCAAATTCCTATCATCAACCTATAGAGGGCATAAGTTCATTGAATAATATCTCCAGTATTCTGAACAAGAATATATATCAACCTAGAATTCTGTACCCAGCTAGGTTATAATTCCAGCATAAGGGCATAATTAAGGAATTTCCTTGCAAACAAAGAGAAATGGGCTTTACCACTCATAGACCTATGCTTAAACAACCCCTAAAGAATATGCTCAAAGAAAAAGGAAATTGTACCCCAAAGAAAGGGTGGGATGTAAGAAACAAAAGTGAGCCCCCAAAAATGATTATGTGACAATCTAAGCAAGCATTGATATACAAAGCGATAACAGTAATGACTATATCAGGATATGAGAAAATGTGGACCCAAAACCCTAAAAAAACAATAATCTTTGAGAAGGAAAGTAGATAATGATTGTTAAAACATAATAAATTTCTTGGTCCCAGTGCATTCTCCTATCCTAGGAGAGTAGAGATATTAAATTTAGACTTTAATGTCAAGTATGCATATTAAAATTATAAAATTAATCACCAGAAATAGAAATGTACAATTTCTAAACCAATAGAGAAAGTAAAAAGAATAAAAAGTCAATCCATCCAATAGAATGCAGGAAAGGAGAAAAGAGAAATAAAGAAAAGGCATAGTTAAAAGCAAAAAGTAAGATACATATATAAATAATCACAATAAGTAGAAATAAATGAAACTTACCAGTTAAAGGATATATGTTCTCATATTAAATGAAAATAAATAAAACTCAGCTTAAATGATACAGAAGGGCTGAGAATAAATAAGATGGAATAAAGTATTCTAGGAACATATCAGCAACAGGAAAGAAGCTGGTATAGCTATATTAGTATCCATCCAATTAATCTTTAAGGGAAAATGCTTTGTTAAATATAGAAGTATATTAGGCAATAACAAAAAAAAACAAAAATAAACCTGGAAGATATGATAATTCTGAGCTTGTATAAACTTAGCAACTTATTCCAAAAATATGTGAAGTAAAAATTAACAAAATTCTTGGAGAAACTTGGTAAATAATCATAGTGCAAGATTTTAACACAATACTCAATAATTTTTAAGTTAAATGGATAAAAATGTAGTATGACTGCACAAGATTTTAACTACACAGTTAATAAGCTTGATTTTATGAAAGTATGTAGATTCCTGCATCCAACTGGTAGAGAACACACATTTTTTCAAGCACATAATGATAATATACTAACCCACAAAGCAAGTCTTAACAAACTCAAATAAGTCAATATCATTGAGACAACATTCTTTGATTGTAAGTCAATAAAATTAGGAGAAACTCCAACCTTTCACTCCATTTAGAAACAAACTTTAATTTTCATAAAAAATAATCATCATTTACAAAATTTAGGTGAATTTACAAGTCATTTGAATCAATGAGAGAGAAAGTTTAATAAAGGTTCTGGATACCAGATTAATATACAGAAATGAATAAAAACAATAATCAAACATTTAATTTAAAACATGTGACTTCTAATAGTAATTATAAGGTACTTAAGAATAACTCTAACAAAAGAGTTTTCTGGAAATATATAAAATTTTATTTAAGGATATACAAGAATACCTAAACAAATGGAGGAATATATTATGCTCATGGATGAGAAAAAACTTAAATTTATTAAGAAGTCAAATTTTCTCATATTATTCTATAAATGCAGTGAAATTTAATCACACTTGCAAAGGGCTATCCTATGGCTTAAGCTGCTAATAAAATTCATGTTCATAAAGAACTATGTATTGCCAAGACAATTTTGAATGTTGAAAAGTATATTAACAATATTTACAATATGGGGATATTTACCCTGCCAGATATTAAGACATTGCAGGTCTTTAGAAACTGGAACAGTGTGATATTGATAGAGGATAAACAAAAAAACAACAACAAATGGAACAGAATAAAGTGTCCAGAAACACACATAGAGGCAGCATTATAAATCAGTGGGAAAAGGATGAAATAGTCAGTTACTGGTGTGTGAACAATTGTCTCACCATATGAGAAAAGATAAAATTAGATTTTTTTACCTTTCACCATATACAAAAATAACTTCCAGATGGGCTAAAGACTTACATGTGAAACAACAACTCTGTGAAAATTTTAGAAGCAACTTTAAGAGAGTGTCTTTTTTAAAATCTCAATTCAGAATGGAGTTTCTTCAACTATTCACTAAAAGCAAAAATAATAAAGGAAAGTATTGATAAATTCCATTAAAACAGAAGAAGTTTGCATGACAAAGGAAAGACAATAAAGTATATGAATAAAAAATTACAGAAGAGCAAGATCTAAATTATATATATACACCAATCTCTCAAATATATATATACATCTATATATATATATATATATATATATATGAACT
>NW_005871064.1:3704200-3709491 GCF_000147115.1 Myotis lucifugus
TTAACTTTATTTTATTTAAAAAAAATATTTTTATTGATTTCAGGGAGGAAGGAAGAGGGAGAGAGATAGAAACATCAGTGGTGAGAGAGAATCATTGATTGGCTGCCTCCTGCAAGGCCCTTACTGGGGATCAAGCCTGTAACCCGGGCATGTGCCCTGCCTGGGAATAGAGTCAAACCAAACCATGACCTCTTGGTTCAGAGATGGACCTTAACCACTGAGCAACACCCACCAGGCTTAACTTTATTTTTATAGCACTTTTAGGTTCATAGCAAAATTGAGTGGAAGTACAGAAAATGCCCACATACCACCTGTCACCCGCTACAAAACCTCCTCCCCTAGTTGACCTTGGAGACCATCCTTCAGTGGGTAGACCATTAGGTATTGGAGTTGGTTCCCTCTCCTCCTCTGGTCTTCACTGTAATTTTCTTGCATGTCGTGCGCGCAGGGGAACGGAGGCTGGAGAGTGAAAAGAACAACTTTGAAAAGGGAGCTGAAGACAAGTTCACACTGGATGCCCCTGATCTGGGGCAGCTGATGAAGATCACTGTTGGCCACAACAACAAGGGGGCGTCTGCAGGTTGGTTCCTGTCCAAGGTGGGTTCAGCGCCTGTCTCTGGTCCTTGTGCCCTGGGAGGAGGATTCTGGCTCTTCAGGGAGTTACATTTCAGCCCTAACTTTCCTCTCACGATCTATCTGCCTCTACTCTTCTGCCTGAGCCCGCAGGCCAACCATGCTGCCCTCCTCATACCTCCAAGACTTTGCCCATGTTATCACTTTCCTAGAGAGCCCGGTTCACCCTTCAGGGCTCTGCCAGGAAGCTTCCCCTAACTCTGGCCCACCAGAATCTCTCCCTCCCATGAATGTTTATAACCCTGCCTACTCCGAGCGTTCATTTGACCCTAATCTTGTGACTTATTTTGGGCTCATTTTGCTTTATACCTCAAATATCTGACTCTCAGGTCCTTCGTAATTTCACTCACCCAGGACAAAGTTACAAATCAAGAAGATGACAACAAGGCTTCTGAGAAGCTAAAACATATCTGGTCCAAAGTTTGTAAGGAAAGCTCATGCCTTGCTCTACCTTCATTTTGATGGCAAGACCCCCTTGGACTCTCATCCCAGCCTAATGCTTACTTATAACCCTTTCTAACAAAATTGCTACATGCATTTAAACCTATAGCAAAAAATTAGAGGCAGAAAGAGGCACTATAATAGAGAGGACTGTTGAGAATTGTAATGGGAGTCATAGAAGATAGAAACAGCCAAAAGAATATTAGCAATTGATGGAAGTTGGAGGTTATTTAGAAAATGGGCTACCAGCCCTTTGCATATAGTTCTCTTAGTCACAAGGCATCAATATATTTCAGCTCATCACAGATTATAGGAAAAGGTTCATGTATAATATAGTCTTGAAAAAGGTCTTATTTCTTGAAACAGAAAATGCTCAGATTTATAACAACTTGACTATAGAAAATGAAGCTGTCTGATAGTGAAATTTTGTTGTTACTTCATTTGTCTTCTTTTATCAGTTAGGAAGGTATTTGGCTGCAAGTATTAGATAATTGAAGTGCAGAGTTAAACAATTAGGGGCTTCTTTTTCTCATCTCACAGGAAACCAGATGTGGCCAGCTCAGGGCCGGTGCAGCTGCATCACCATTCTCAGCACTGTGGCTCTCATCCTCCAAGGTGGTGCCTCATGATCACATGATGGCTGCAGAACCTCTAGCCATCTTATCTGTGTTCCAGGCAGGAAGAGAAGGGGAGACGAAAGGGGAAAAAGACTTTTTTTTTTCTGGCAAGCCTTTCCTTATTGTGAGAGAAGTAACACTCGCCTTGGAACTTCTGCCTGCATTTTATTGGCCAGAAATATGAAATGGCTGCATGGAAACTGGGACATCAAGGGCCTAGCTTTCCAGTCTTCATAGTAGAAATAGGCTATGAAGAAGGTTATTGGCATGGGTGGTGAGTGAACATCCTAGAGCAGTGATGGTGAACCTATGTCACGCGTGTCAGAGGTGACACGCAAACTCATTTTTTTGGTTGATTTTTCTTTGTTAAATGGCATTTAAATATATACAATAAATATCAAAAATATAAATCTTTGTTTTACTATGGTTGCAAATATCAAAAAATTTCTATATGTGACGTGGCACCAGAGTTAAGTTAGGGTTTTTCAAAATGCTGACACGCCGAGCTCAAAAGGTTCGCCATCACTGCCCTAGAGTGTCTGCTACACTTCTCTCCATAACTAGCCCTTGGTACGGGGCAGGGTGCTGAATTAGTGAAGCAAAGAATGGCCAAGTTTCCTTTGGAAAAGAGAGGGCTTTTCTGGCCCTTAGAGCAGCCATCCTGGTGCTGTACAGGGTGCCAGGAGGCCAAATGCTGGTTGGATGAGAGAAGAAATGGGGCAGGAGTCTAGACCCCAAACAGCCAATGCACAGACGGAGGTGTGTCTTCAGGGAGGTTTTTGTCCCGCTGGGCAGAGGCAGGAGAGGAGGCAGGTGTGTTTTGTGACCTCAGTCAGGATGGGGCTCAGAGCAGTACCTGGAAGCCCAGTTCCTTCACCCTCCGGAGGGTTAGTGAAAGGAGCAGCAAAGTGCACCTGAAGTCCAGGTGTGACCTTGACACCGTTGTTGCAGCTGCACTTCATGAGGTTGGGTTCCTTCATGGTCGCATGGGCCACTCACCGGTGAGCTCACGAAGCTTCATGAAGGAGGCAGGTTCACACCGCAGAGCAGGGCCGCTCATTATCTTCATGCTCAAGGCAAGGGCAGCTTGGCAAAGTGTGAGGACAGTTTTGTCCTCTGAAATGTCATAAATCTTGTTCCATTGCCTTCTGACATCTGACATTGAGGCCAAGCAGACTTTTGTTTCTTTTTGGAAAAGCTGTTGTGTGGGGTTCTCCACCTCCTACCCCCAAGCCAGGAGGCTTGCAGAATTGTCTCTTCATATTTATCATTCTAAAGTCTTGCCAGAAAACATCTAGGAGCAGGGCCTATGTTGGTTCATTATCTTCCCCCCACAAAGAGTTCTGCTCTTCTTCTCATTCTTTGGAATGATGCTTTCTTCCTCCCTCTCTTTTTCCTTTCTTTCCCCCTTATTATTGTTTGCTGTTCAGATACTGTTTTATTTTTAATTTATCTTTATTGTTGAAAGTATTACAGGTGTCCTCCCTTATTCCCCCCATTGACCCCCTTCATTCCCCCCCCCCACTCCCTGCCCCAGGCCTTCACCGCACTATTGTCTGTGTCCATGGGTTATGCATATTTGCATGTAAGTTCTTAAACCCAAAGGCCAAGCAGGCTACTGTCAGTGTGAGATTGGTTGTTCAATTTGGGGCTATATTATCTACACGGGTGAGTTCAGGGCCTGGTAGGCAGGGCCCCACCCATCCCCCCAAAGCCAAAGGTGGTTGCTTCTCTCAAAGGTTCACTGGTTTTTCTGAAAATATCCTAACAGCCTGTATTCCTTTATCTTAAGCAACCAAAATGCTCCCTGGGGATAAGATATGCAAACAATTCAAGCATTTTGTAGGTCAGCGTGCCTGGATTTACTAGACATTTTCCTGAGGAATAAAGTGTAATGAGAAAGGAGGAATGAGGGTTGGAGGTCCCAGGCAAGGTGGGTGCAAGCTGAAAACCCGGGGCTGGGGGAGACTCGGGGCCACCTCTGGCCACTTTCCCATGTGCCAGGGATAGCGGCCTTATGCTCCTGCCTCGCCCATCTGGTCTCCAGGCTGCCCCTCCCCTCGTTCACTCTGATTGATCTGCTTGCCCTCAGCTCCCCAGAGACACCAATTAAGGAGGCTATTAGATTGACTGCATCATCAGGTTTGACACGCGTACAGACAGCACTCCCATTCCAGAGGTTGCCGGCTGAACTTCACATGACAACCACTCCTGTGGCCTTTGTGTTTAAGGCTTTGGTGGGATAAATCCAAAAGCCAGTATCATTATTCCCTTCATAGGTCATCTCCCTCTTTTTCTGTCTAGTTAATTGCGCGTGTGTGTTGCTCAGCCTGAGCTGATGGGCTGATGGGCCTTGGTGTGACCGACACATCCCTTCCCCCGCTCTTGCCCCTTCCTGGGCTGACATCCTCCCTTTCCCAGGCTTTGCGCGTGGCTTTGGTCCCCACATCTGGTTAGCCCCACAACTGTGATCGACTCTAATGGTCAGTTCAGTTCAACAACCACTTCCAAAGATCAGCAGTCACAAGATGGAACATTATTTGGCCAGTGGGCCTGTCCTTGGTCCATCTGCTTCAGTAAAGAGATTTGCTCAGGGCCCCACAGCTGTTCAGTGGCAGGACTGGTACTACCCCAGGTTCTCTGGACTCCCAGTCTGTTCGGCCCATTGCGCCATGTGTTAGAAACTCCAGAATTGAGCAGATGGCCTGCTGCATGCTGTGGGGAATATCAGTTCAACCAGCACCAATGTCTCTGAGAGGAAGAGCGACAGAAGCTCTGGGAGTGGATTGCAGGGGCCTTGAGAAGCCCAATGTGCCCTCATGTCACCAATTAATACTCGACATTCAACAAACATTAACTGAGTGACTGTTGCATCGTAGGCCCCATGCTACCAACTGTGGCTGTTATAATAAACATGGTCCTGCTTCTAAAAGAGATAGGACAAGTCCTTAAATCATTGCTTACTCACTGTAAGGCAGGTTGCTTACGGTACCTTATATTCCAAAATTTGATGCAAAGTCCAGCTTTCAGTGAACAAGCATTCTGTCCTAGGGGGCCCATGAGTGCTGATCAGACCGTTTCCCAGTTTGAAGATCAGGATACAGAATCTCCCGGCTTTAAGGCAAAGCAGGATGAGATAAGAGTCTTGAGTACAAACAGGTGTTGTGGGGTGCGCCGTGTCTGACCGGGGATCTGAGAGCCGTCGGGGAGGGCCTGCTGGAGCTGGGCCGTGAAGATCAGTAGCAGGGACAGGGATGTTGAAGAGATCTGGGCACAGGGCTCAGAGAACTGAAAAGTGGTCTTAGGGAGGTGGGCGAGGGCAGGTCTTTATTGAGTGAGGTGGCCTGAGGTGGTAATGAGGGAGCGTGTGTGTGGGTAGTTTAGAGGAGAGGAAGACAGTGTAGAGAGGAAGGAGCGAGAGTGTTAGGGATGTCACCAAAAGCTGTCACTTACAGTTACTGGTATTTATGGTAAGTTACATATATGTGACAATATTTCAGTGTGATGGGTCAACTGCAGAGCATGTGGGGAAGGGCAGCCTTGTGACAGGGAGGAGGAGATCCCACCTTTCTTTGCTGGCCTCAGTTTCCCCCATAGAAC